>NC_064538.1:1414165-1770831 GCF_023856365.1 Brienomyrus brachyistius | reverse complement strand
CGTTGCCGTGATCGAGCCGAATACATTTTATGGTGATCGCCTTGTACAGAACAATAAGGCTTCAGCATTCAGACCACGGCGCATCAATTAAGTCCCCTATATTATCTTGCAGACTGCCAGCAAGCCCACTGTCTCCTGGAATCTAATTAGATGGAGTACCTCCTATCTACTGGTGTGCCACAGCTCTCACAAAGATTAATACGTCGGGACAGGTAGTCAGCAGTTTCGACTCATTTCTGATTCCGCTGCGTGTTCGTGCCGAGAGCGGCCGACCGCGGCGCCGAAGCAGGAGGGACATGCGAGAGACGCATTTAGAAACGTCGGCGTGACTTGGGGGGCGATCAGAGGCGGCAGAACCGCAACCGTGAAACATCGCCCTGTTTTATCTGTTCACCAAACAGTGGTAAAAGTTTTAAATTTGCGTATGATACCTGAAAGCATTAAAGACCCATAATCCATAGCAACTGCTCACTGCCTCCACCTCTGTCCCGTTTCCTGTTTGTATCCTGCCAGTTTGGCATGGGGGGGAGGCAGTGTTAACGACCTTGTCCAAACGACGAGGCGCCACCCCTTTGTTGGACCTCAAGCCAAGGCGAGCGAACCGCTCCAGTCACTGGGAAAGTTCCAGAAGTCTGTAGTGTCACAAACGAAAGGCAGCGTATTAGAGAGGTTGGAGAGTGTCGGACAGCTCATCTTTCTGCAGGGTATTATGGCGGGGGGGTGGGGGTCGGAGGTCAGGGGTGGGCTCCGATTAGAGGTGGCCAGTTATGCGGCTTATGCTGACGCTGACTTTGAGGGGAAAAAATGTCACGTCAGCACATTGTAATAGGAAGCGCGTGGAAATGGCGTGGTCATGTCAGACACATGGCAGCAGCAGTGACAGGAGCCTGAATGTAAAGGAAGGGGCACCCGGGAGTGAGGTTATTCTGGGAAAATAGACGATCAATAACCAGCGATAGGAGTGGGGTGGGGGGTGAGGTATGAAAGGAATGAGACCGGTGGTGGTGACAGGATTCCAGGGAAGCAGCACGAGCAGGCAAACGTGCGAGCGGACAGAAGATGGGGGAAGTGGGGTAGGGGGTGGGGTTATAGAGCGGGGGGTGTTGCTCCAGCTTGTGGTGGTTGGGGGGCGGGCTTGTGCGCATCTCCCTGACTGAAGACACCGTGTCTGTCGATGCCGATGCCAAAGGCTGGGCCACGAGCCAGAAGCATTAAGCGGGAATCGAATTCCTCAAAAGTAGCTTTAATCAGCAGGTTTTTAAGGTTAGAATTACTCTCTCTCTCCTTCAGCCCAGCAGCCAAGGTTAGAGCAGACGGCAGCAGGGCTGAGGTAATGGGAGCTGGGGGGGGGAGCATTGGGGGGGGGGGCCCTTGGCGCATGACTCTGTCGGCCCTGGGCTGCGTGCGCGCGAGGGTGGGTGTGCGTGTGTACGCCGGTCGGTCACGTGACCAAGAAGAAGAGCCTAGGCGGGAAATGGGGAACCCAAAGGGGCAGGAGTATGGAATGGAGGGCAGGGCCCCAGCGTCCACCTCACGTGTGTGTGTGTGTGTGTCCACGTGTGTGGGTGTGTGTGTCCCGTGTGTGTGTGTGTCGGTGTGTGTCCACGTTGTGTGTGTGGGTGTCCATGTGTGTGTGTGTGTCCACGTGTGTGTGTGGGTGTCCACGTGTGTGTGTGTGTCCACGTGTGTGTGGGTGTCCACGTGTGTGTGGGTGTCCACGTGTGTGTGTCCACGTGTGTGTGTGGGTGTCCACGTGTGTGTGGGTGTCCATGTGTGTGTGTGTGTCCACGTGTGTGTGTGGGTGTCCACGTGTGTGTGTGTGTGTGTGTTGTGTCCACGTGTGTGTGGGTGTCCACGTGTGTGTGTGGGTGTCCACGTGTGTGTGGGTGTCCACGTGTGTGTGGGTGTCCACGTGTGTGTGTCCACGTGTGTGTGTGGGTGTCCACGTGTGTGTGTGTGTCCACGTGTGTGTGGGTGTCCACGTGTGTGTGTGGGTGTCCACGTGTGTGTGGGTGTCCACGTGTGTGTGTGGGTGTCCACGTGTGTGCACTAGCATGTGTGCGTATCAGCACTGCTAAGCCAAGCCGTATTTCCGCGGCTTGGATGATGGGTGGGGACTGAGCAGACGTCCTACCCTGGCACCGCAATCCCAGAATGCCACACTCAGCTGGCCACACTGGCCGCTCAGCTCTGCTTTTAGGCGAGCTGCGTATCACTTGAGCTATACTGAGAAACACAAAGTTCACACACACAGGGGACGGATCTCAAAAAAGACACATTTAATTACATCTTCTGCCGTTCCCAATATATGAAGGCACAGATGCATGTAAACTCTCCTCCTTGTCACCGGAGACCTCGACTGGCCCCGATCATGATTCTCAGCAGTGCCCCCCCACCGGAAAAACCGTGGTCCCCAGAGAGCTGTCACCTCCCCTGTCAAGGCTGGTGAGTGTTTTCGTGTAGCGGTTCAGCCTGGGGTGCCCCGTCATGACCGACTGGACGCCATTCCACCCCGGTGCTGCAGAATTGGCCAGAGATCGCTGTCGATTGGCCGTCCACCCTGACAACTCCCGCCTCCCCCACCACAGACTTCATTAACCTCATCACTGCCACCCAGCACCCCCCTTTGGTCCAGCTGATTTTTTTAACGCCCCTTGAAGGGTCTAGAGTACACAAGCAAAGCCATCAGGTACTGATATACAGCTATCAGCTAAAGGAGATCAGACTGGGCATTTTTATATGTTACTTACATTAATGCTTGTTTTCCTTTTCACATTACATTACACTCTTTAGTTGAAACTTTTATCCAAAGCGACTTGCAATTTTTTTTGCAATTTACGCAGCAGAAAATGGCATGGGAGTGATTTTAGCTTCTCTCATATTTCTCTCCAGGGTACAACAGCCGGTACCGTCAAAAGACCTGAACCGGTGGGCTTTAGGCTACTTGCCGTCTTCACGTATTTATACTTAGATGCTGGGCTTCAAGTCAATTGTTATAGTTGAAAGGCCATACTAGAAATTCTGCCGCACGTCAGTCACTGACGGTATCCCTTTAATTACGAGTCAGCAGTGGGTCTGCATAAACCTGCCCCAACACACTGGGAACCCTTTCCTGGTGCACTTTGTCAAAAATGGACTGGAACCAATTAGCTGGTTTAGCGAAGCAGAATTCATTAGAGAGAAACCTTTGCAAACACCTAGCCCCTCCTGCCCAAATCACTCTCCTGATAGGTCAGCTCTGACAGGCCAGGTATTCATTATTGCAGAATGGACGTGAACCAGAGGGGGAGAGACATGGGTCCCGGCAGTGGGAATCCAAGGCATCTGGGTTAGCTTTCACTTAGCTTTCGCTTAGCTTTCGCTAGCTTTCGCTTAGCTTTTGCTTAGTTTTTAGTTAGTGCTTGCTTAGCTTTCAATTGGCTTTGGCCTAGCTTTCGGTTAGCTTTTGCTTAGCTTTCGATTAGCTTTGGCTTAGCTTTCGTTTAGCTTTTGCTTAGTTTTTAGTTAGTGCTTGCTTAGCTTTCGATTGGCTTTGGCCTAGCTTTCGGTTAGCTTTCGTTCGGGTAACTTTTCGTTACCTTTAGCTTAGCTTTCAGTTAGCTTGAGCTTAGCTTTAGCTTGGCTTTTGGTTAGCTTGAGCTTAGCTTTAGCTTGGCTTTTGGTTAGCTTGAGCTTAGCTTTAGCTTGGCTTTTGGTTAGCTTGAGCTTAGCTTTAGCTTGGCTTTTGGTTAGCTTTCGCTTAGCTTCACGCTCACACCTGGATCTCTATGTGAGCTGCCTTCCTCTCTTATTCACAGCTCAGATTAAATAAGAAAAAACCATAATTAAGAAATGAGATCTCAGCCCTCACAGGCCTAAGGCCTACAATCGGCACCTCACAGAGAGGTAATTTTGGGAGTGTGTATTTTTAAAATGGAAAACCGGAGGGGGGGGGCATGTCGCTGAAAATAAGATGAAGAAATATCTCTGCATATTCCCACTGTGACCATTAATACTCGTTTACTGGAGTGTAGTGGAGAGGATAATGTTAATTCTGTAATAAAATGACAACGGCTGAACCGGTGAGCCAGTTTGGAAATGTTAAGAGGGAATTTGACAAAGTACAGTAGGAACATTCCCACTCAGATTTCGTTCATTTCTGAAACAAGATCGAAATACCTGATAGGGGCATAAAATCTGCAATAAATCTGTCATAACCCCCCGCCTACACTCCCCGCCCCCCGGGTCTCAGATCCCTGGTTCTCGTGCTCTGGCTGGCATGCCCCGTGTGCGGATCCCGCCGCTGATTGATAGGTCCTTCACATCGTGTCCCCGCACATCCAGCTTCAAGGTGTCCCCTCTCCGCTTTCAGTACACCTGCTCTCTCAGTCTCCTCTCCTGGCATCACCACCCCCCCCCCCCCAA
The DNA here is from genome assembly GCF_023856365.1 of Brienomyrus brachyistius. Classification (NCBI taxonomy): domain Eukaryota; kingdom Metazoa; phylum Chordata; class Actinopteri; order Osteoglossiformes; family Mormyridae; genus Brienomyrus; species Brienomyrus brachyistius. The sequence continues at coordinate 1,766,427 of NC_064538.1, read as the reverse complement.
TCTCATATTGACTCCCATCTCTCTGCCCCTCCCCCATGCACTAACTCCCCTCCCATCCCTTGCAACCTCCCCAAAATTTGGGGGAAAATGATGAGGTGACATGAATAATGAATAATTACCTGAAATGATAAGATAGGGCCATTATTTATAGATGATATAATTCTATTAAAAAGAGCAGAAGGAGATGGCTGTGTGTTACAGAGTGCCGCACTGACGCCACCTTCCTGTCCCCCCGCTCTCTCTCTCCCTCTCTTTCTGACCGTCTGTTTGTGGCACACATTACGTCAGTAAAAAATCCACCCCCGCACTTGCATTCACTCTGGCCACCCTGCCCCCCCCCCCCCCCCAAGTCATCGCACTGATTACACACAACACAGGCACGCCGCAGGCATCGAGGATTTCGCTGTTTGCCATCACGTGCCAAAGACCCCCCCCCCACCACCACCACCCTCTCCCCTCCCAAACTGCCAGGGGGCCATGCTGGCCAATCGTGGAAACAAGTTTAAGGCACTCTTTAAGCTCGTCTGTGTGTTTGAAACGATAACTAAACTGTCACAGACTTTGCTCTGGATTTCCGACAGAGAGAGAGAGAAAGCGACGAGGGTGGGGCTACAGGGTCGGAATAAATGGAACCACAGGAGAGAGGAGCTGGAGGAGATTACTGAGGAGCGAGGGAGGCGCAATGAGGAGCTCTGCAACACAGAGGCAGAGGCGAAGGAGCGCGCATCAGGGACAGGAGAGATAAACACAAATGTAAGGAAGAGGAGAGTCGATTTCTCTGCAAGACAACAAGAAAATCCAAGTCGGGAAAGGAAAGCATGCAAGAGCGGAGGGCAAGAGTGAGAAATAATAAGGCAGAAGGAGAGAGGAAGAAGGGAAGAGGTAGAAGGATGAATGCTAACCGGCCAGGAAATGGAGAGCAAAAAGGCTTTATCCCTCGCAAGCAGAGCAACGCCAATCACAAACCACATTTTCCCCTCGCCCAGGCCCAGGGAGAGATAAAAAAGCAATTTGTATTCTATTCCTATTCAGAGCCGCTTTGCCTGTTTCTCAGTCCGCATATTTGTAAACACAGCCTCGTCAGAGCAGCTTAATCTTCCCAACACAAACGCACAATATGGGGGGTGTGCGGGGGGTGGGGGGGGGATCTGTGATGTGGGGGTTGGGGTGCAGCCTAGGAATAAGGGGTAGCAAAAATGAATTCACTTTCCTGCCAGTGAGGAATATGTAACCCCCCCCCGACTACAATCATCACCATACCCCACCCCTTCGAACACGTTCCCCCAACAACTCCCACATGTAGCTACTGTCCAGGGCCCCTCGGCCACCGGTACCAAGCAAAACCCACAGCGCCTGTGCCTTCTGGAATGATCGGGAGAAGCCTGGGAGTCCTGCATTATTTATGAGGCCACCTGCCGGAAAGAGGCAGGATAATGGAGAGCGAGGAGAGACTCGCACGGGGCAGGTACCAGTCGAATTAAAGTGCATCTGTTGGGCTGCGCAGTTTTTATGTGGTGGAACGTTCCAAAAGCGGGCGCCTGGAACGAACTCCTGCGCAGACGCCAATCTGACAAGCTCACCGCATCTGACCGACAGTTATGGCCGAGCACATGTGAGCACGTGGACAGGCTGCACCAGCATGCTTTGCAAGCCCTCACCCACACACACACAAGCACACACAGACCCCCCCCCCCACCCCCGCTTTCTCTATCAGCCATCTCTTCATTACAGCCCACAGAGTCAGATTAATAACTGATAGCCCCTCCCGCTGCTCTCCTGACCACAGAGGCGATTGGACTCCACTCAGGAACACCAACTAGCTTTATCTGCCCCTCCCAAACTCCCTGCCCTGCTCCACCAACCAGCTCTGCATCCCTAACTTCCAACCCGTGTGCCAATGGGAACTCGGAGAGGGAGTGAGGAGGGTGACACCAGCGTCATGCGCAGCTGTGTGGGGTGACAGGCGGCCTGTGGTCTTCCTCTTATCCCCCTCCGAAAGGCTGACAGGTGCCACACAAGGGGTGTCTGTCACTGTGCTAAGGTGCGAGCCGAGTGCTGGGCCAGGACCCCCAGAGGACACAAGGGGGGGGGGGGCACTTTGCCTGTCGGAAAAGCTGACCACGTCGCCCGGGTGCCGGAGCGGGCGCATGCATTCTAGGTGACGGGGGGGGGGGGGGGGGAGGGGGGTAGGTAACAAGGGGCCGGCAACTCTGAGATGCTGCAGGAACCGACATTCTCGCAGCAGCCAGGATGGGGTAAAAACCAAAAAAGAAAAAAAAAAAAAACGGACAGAAACAGGAGAAAAGACGGAAAGCGAAGTAAATGAAAAGTGACACTTTAATTCGGAGGCTCTCCACCAGCTCGCTTATTAAGGGATGTTTGTAAGCTGCTGGGCTGCTGCATATCTGTGGTTGCCAGCGCCCGGCTCGTCGACACTCATACGGGGGACTCTCTCTTATCTTCCAGCACTGTGGGACAGAGAGAAGAGGAAAATGGGGGGAAAGGAGCCCTGTTTTATACCCCCACCCTCAGCAATAGCGCTGCAGAGGACACCCATGATGCACTGCAATGCAATGTGGGTAACGAAGACCGTTTTAAACAGCGTTAAAAGGGTGACGCGCTAACGGATGGAGAGGTGCACCGGCAGCCTCGTTCCCCGCAGTCGCTCTCCAGCTGGGCTCTGCTATTTTCAGGCAGCGACTTGTTGGAAATAGTCGTGTTGCGGCGGCCGGGCCGCGTGGGCCGAGCCGAGCCGTGCGATCCGGGCTGTCTGCCCATTCTCTGAGGCGCATTCGCCTGAACGCTTGGCTTTGTCCGCAAACCCAAATATAAGCGAGCAGCAAACACTGCAAAAATGCCGGGGAATCAGGAGCCCACTGAGAGAGCAGTACTCGGGCTACTGAAACTCCAATAAAATCCACAGTACTCAGGGTACTCAAACTCCAATAAAACTGCAGTACTCAGACTACTCAAACTCCAATAAAATCCACAGTACTCAGGGTACTCAAACTCCAATAAAAACTGCACCCACCTACACAAACTACAGCATCCACACTACTCAAACACAAACAACAATATCCAGGTTACTCAAACACAAAGTACAGTATGGAGGCTACTCAAACACAATCCACAGTACACAAACAACTCGAACTTCAATATAAACCTCATTAGGAGTTCCGTTTGTATCCTCGCGCCAGCCGGTCCCATCCCTTCCATTCTGGTGTGCTTCTTTCTACGACATGCATAGTAATTATACACACAGGCTGGTTAGACTGCGCCAGCTACAGTAAGCCTAACGCTCTCGCCCTGTACCTCAGGGTCACCAAATGCCAGGCGAGTGCACTAAACACCCGTGTCAGTGTTCTGTTTCCCCTCCACCGAAATGGGCTGAACACGCTGTGTAATTTATAAACCAGATGAACCATTAATCCAGAAACGACTCGTGCCTCCGTCAAATAATTGATCTCACTGCAACTGTAACCAAATCTGTCAAAATAGTAACACCCCCCCAACCCCTCTAGCTGCCAGTCAGCCCCCCTAACCTCGCACCGCCCCCCCCCCCCCCCCCCCCCAAAACCTTCCCATAAAAACTCCCACTCACCTGAAGGGGCCAAAAGCAGAAGCACAGTCAAAGGCCCGTGTTTCATTTGTCCTTTATGTAATTCCTTAAACTGTCACTAGAGGGAGTTTGGCAGTGCTCCTTAAGTAGGTACCACTGCAAGGCCAAGGATGCTTATGGAAAGCCTTAAAATACAGGGCAAAAGTAGGACAGCATGCACTCTACCTGCCGGAACATCCTGTTACGACGCTGATGGCCACAAAAACATCAGATAATCGTGAGCCGACGTAAGGCATCGACGGCATAAACGGGATTTCAGGAACCAGCAAAATGAAGGGCTTCACAATTTGTAAAACATGTTTGTTCCTGTTCCTTTAAGTGAGGAGTGCAGTTTTACATTTTTTTTTTTTTTTGCAAACTGCATTTGAAGCAATAAAAATTCTCTTCGGCGAGATAAATAAGAAGCTCGCTACCAACTGTATGCAAACAATGGACGCGGGTCGTTATCATTAAGACAAACGAGGGCTCGTGCTCTGCTGGCGGCGAACAAACAAACGAGGACAAAAGCTCCATCCTGCTGTCATGGTGGCTCTACAGCCTGCAGCCGCTTCAAAAGCCTGAGAGTGACAGCGACACTGAGACAAAGGGATGCGAAGCAGGGCATTCTGGGTAGGGATTCCCTCTTATCATTGGAGCTGCTGAGCGGACACATTTTGTCTTGGTGCATCACGTGGTCTGCAGGCCAATGGTGAACATCCGGTCTGCCCCCCCCCACACGCCGGTCTGCCCCCCTCATACGCCAGTGTGCCCCCCCGCACGCCGGTCTGCCCCCTCATACGCCAGTGTGCCCCCTCATACGCCAGTGTGCCCCCTCATACGCCAGTGTGCCCCCCCGCACGCCCGGTCTGCCCCCTCATACGCCAGTGTGCCCCCCCGCACGCCAGTCTGCCCCCTCATACGCCAGTGTGCCCCCCCGCACGCCAGTCTGCCCCCTCATACGCCAGTGTGCCCCCTCATACGCCAGTGTGCCCCCCCGCACGCCGGTCTGCCCCCTCATACGCCAGTGTGCCCCCCCCGCACGCCAGTCTGCCCCCTCATACGCCAGTGTGCCCCCCCGCACGCCGGTCTGCCCCCTCATACGCCAGTGTGCCCCCCCGCACGCCAGTCTGCCCCCTCATACGCCAGTGTGCCCCCCCGCACGCCAGTCTGCCCCCTCATACGCCAGTCTGCCCCCTCATACATCGGTCTGCCCCCCCCGCACGCCGGTCTGCCCCCTCATACGCCAGTGTGCCCCCTCATACGCCAGTGTGCCCCCCCGCACGCCAGTCTGCCCCCTCATACGCCAGTGTGCCCCCCCGCACGCCGGTCTGCCCCCTCATACGCCAGTGTGCCCCCCCACACGCTGGTCTGCCCCCCCCACACGCTGGTCTACCCCCCCACACGCCAGTCTGCCCCCTCATACATCGGTCCTGCCCCCCCATACGCCAGTGTGCCCCCCCATACGCCAGTGTGCCCCCCCGCACGCCGGTCTGCCCCCTCATACGCCAGTGTGCCCCCCCGCACGCCGGTCTGCCCCCTCATACGCCAGTGTGCCCCCTCATACGCCAGTGTGCCCCCCCACACGCTGGTCTGCCCCCCCCACACGCTGGTCTACCCCCCCCACACGCCAGTCTGCCCCCTCATACATCGGGTCTGCCCCCCCCCTCACACGCCGGTCTGCCCCCCACACCGCCGGTCTGCCCCCCCACACACTGGAGGGCCCCATGCTGCACAGCACAGAGCCTGTTCTAGGACTGCATTTCCAAATTAAAGCAGCGTGATCTGTATCTTATTCCCTCCATTCATTATTCAGTGACTCCCCACCCCCCCATCCATTCGCCCACCATCTTATGCTTTGGAGAAGGAAGGGCAACCAGCTGTGACCCTCCCACCGACAAGCACCCATCTTCCCTCCCTGGATAATAATGTGGCCTTCCTGGGGTGCGCGGCCCTTTTACAAATCACCAGCCCACTCTACCAAATCGTGCCTCTTCAGAGCTGTTTACCTCCCTAAATAATACATGGCCCCTTCTATATCCATCCACCTCTGGCAACGGCCGTGCTCCTCCATGCTGTGGGAAGGCAGGAAGCAGCACCGACCCAAGGCGCCAACTGGACGGGAAAGCGCGCAACAGAGCAGAACCGGCACCGAACCCTGTCACATCGACAGGCTCCTGCTGTCATTCAGCATCACGCGTAACAGGAAATGATGTCTATCCTGTGGCATGTGTGACTCTCGCCTTGCTTGCGCTCTGATAACGGCGCTGATCCGAGCACTCGCCTGCAGGATGCTGGGGCTTCTGCAAGTGTATCAGAAGTGACACTGACAGACCCCCCTCCTCTCCCCCGAGCCGGTGTCCCTGACCTTTTCGGCTCATTACTGTTGGAGGGGGGGTGGTGGAAGTAGATGAGCCACTGAAGCAAAAGGGACACGAGGATGGCGTATCCGTGGGGACCCGGTGACAGCCCCGATCTGTCGCCGAGTGCCTGTCAAGCTGCCGCAGTCAGGGGCTGCAGCCTGGTCAGGTGACCCGTCAGAGTCAACGTGAGACTCCCAGCACCTGTTTCCCTGCCCCCTTTTATGGGATTGGCCCCCTCTCACCAGAGGGGCGGGGCCAGAGGCAGGTGTTCAGGGGGGTCACATTACATAAAAAGCCAAAGATAAAACAAAACAAATGACAACAACAAACAAACGAACCGTACCAGATTTTCAAACAAACAGACTGCGACTGGGCTCAGAGTTTGGAAGGCTGCTAGTTCAGCTCACAGGGGAGTGAATGATGTGTTGCATCAATAAAATCCCCAGCTGTATAGTTGTGCCAAATTTTACATGGCCTTGGATGAAAGCGACAGTCAAGCAACACTTGATTGCAACCAAGGAATATGAGCAGACACTGATAGAAGAAGTATTGAAGGAAAAGTCTTCCATTGAAGGAAAAATGCTAAAGTTCTATTTCTTGTTCATTGTGGATTTTTCACTTTAATTTCTGTCCACGTGCAGCTTTATATCTCAAATAATATGCTGGCAGTGCGTATAGTTTGAAGGGGGAAACGTGTTTTCCTGTAGAGCAGATGGAGAGACTGTGCACATTTTCCATGGTCAGAGCGTCTCATTTCGCTGTCTGTATTGATCCACACGGGCTGGGGGGGGTATTGTCGGGCACCAGAGGCGAGGTCTGTTCTGGCTTTGCAAAAACTGGCAACAGAATATATATGAAGGGGAACAGAACAGAGCGGCGTGGTCCAGACATGGGGATCAGGAGCAGCAGAACCTCCCTGAAAAAACCGGGGGGCAGCAGCTTACGCATGATGTGTTTGGTTTACAGCACTGTTTACTGGGGGGGGTTGTGTTAGACACACAGATCTAGGTGAAATGTGGACAGGAGTAACACTAAAGAGGAGTTACCGGCACTCCCGGGGAAACCCGATGGGGCTCTGAGGCGTGTGTGTGTTTGGGGGGGGGGGGGGAGAGACAGGGAAAGAGAGAGAGAGAGAGAGAGAGAGAGAGAAAGGTGCAAATGGGGAGGGGGCTGTGATCACTCTGCGTTTGCAGCAAAACTGTGGGCTGTTAGAGAATGCAGTCACAGTGGGAGGGTGATTAAGAATCATTACATAATTACACAGAACGTGTTAATAAACAGAGCAGAGGGAACTGAGGCGCCAGCCGCAGCCATCAGCCATGTGACTGTCCCCCCCCCCACCCCCCAGAGCCGGGAACAGCCCCAGCTACCTCCTGCATGTCAGCCAGGGGGGGTGGGAAGTAAGTGCAGAGATCCTCGGAGCGGCTGGGCAGGTCTCGGCACTCCTACACGAACCAGCCCCCAGCGCCACGACCCCCTTCGCGCACCGAAAACTAAAAGCCTGCTGTCCTGATTCAAATAGCCCCCGGCCTGGCATGCAGAGAGCAATCTCCCCCCCCCCGTCACACCTATGCACCAGCCTAAGCATGAGTGGAGCTTCCTCCCTGAGCCCGACACCTCAAAGCTCAAAGCAGAGCGCCACCTGCTGGTGCACTCACAAGGGCAGGGTGACCGGAATCATGAATGAGAAGAAGAAATGAAATGAAAAGTGCCCAGCAGTGCAGTGAGAGAGAGGCGGGGGGGGGGGGGGGGGGTACAGTGCGCTGGATGAGCTGGCCATAATTACTGCTAATAAAACATAATGGAATTTATCCCCCTTGTCAGGTGTAAGATGATCTGATTACCAGGGAGCGGGCTGGGAAATTGGGAGCTGATCCGTTAATCCGGGCACCCCCACACTCCAGACGAGTGTGTGACTCTGAAAGACTTGGAAAGTTTATCCTGGAGAACTGCACCTGATTGGCTTAAGGGGTCGGTCAGTGGGTGGAGTCTGTGGGACCGTGTTCATCTGTGGTTTCTTCTGTACCCTGTGGTGTGTGAAGGTTTATATATATATATATATATATATATATAATATAATATATATATACGCTCACACACTATGAAATATATATACATTTGGCCCATAATATTATAAAAACCTGTTATTTTGAACTTGTTGGGCAATTTTTTGGTCCCCACAGGAAGAAACTGTTATTGTGAATGCAGTCAAAAACATAAAAATGCCAAAAGTCTTGTATTTTGTTTGCTTACTTATGGTTAAGGTTAGGGCTGGGTGGGGTTTAGGGTCGTCATTGTTGGGATTATGGTTTTGCCCATAGAAATGAATGGACGGTCCCCACAAAGACATGAATGCAAACATGCCTGGGCGCACCGGGCCGGTGTGTGTGTTGGGCCAGTGTGTGTGTTGGGCCAGTGTGTATAGGGTCTGCGTATGGCGGAGCACGGCTTCTCGCTGCTGGGTCACTGGCTCCTGTTCAGCTCCGTCTTCAGCTGGATCACAATGAACTTTTCAACCCGTGTGCTATTGTGTTCCTCGGGCTTCACACGAGCTACTGACCTTGGCTGAATAACACAGTGCAGAGCGGATCGGGAGTGTATGAGTGTGTGTGCGTATGTGGGAGGGAGGTATAGAGAGAAAGAGAGAGAGAGCTCCCTGCCATCCCTCTCTCCAAACAGGGCTCGCTGTGATTATTTACCTCCGTATTTATATGGTGTACCATTTGTTTGCCTGTCGGTCGGACAGTTATTTGTGGTTTTAAGCCCAGTGTCTCTGGTTCGGATTTTCTGGGTCCCTGACCACGCCCTGTTCCACACGGACACATAGATGGATGAAGATGGCTGGGGGTTTGGTCTGGAGGGTGCAGTGGGGGTGTTTTACTAAAGGTAACTGTAGACTGTAGGTTAAAGTCAGGGTGCCCATGTTCAAATTTCTGCTGCCCAGCTAATGCCTTCAGCGCAAGGGTCTTTGCATTTATACAGCAGGACATTTCTCTGGGGCAAGTCAGGTTACCTATCCTCAAGGGTCCAAGAGCAGGGCCTCCACCTCCAGCTTGAACCAGTTTCCTACCAGCTACCCATACAAGGTGGATTTCGGGTAACTAAGGTCCAAAGCTGAAAAAGCTCATGATTCAGGCAGCCTCAAATAGAATCTCCATTCATCCATTCATCCTCCAATCCATCTTATGCAGTGCAGGGGAGCCTGAATCGGTGATGGAGGCACGCCAGTGCACCACAGGACTCACGCAAACACACACTCACACATTGTGGGCTATTTCAAGATGCCAGTTGTGGGTGGAAGCCAGATGGCCCAGAGGAACCACAGGAGCACACAGCAGTGGCAGGACAGCAGCCCCAGATCCTGCTCCACATCTCTCTTCATATACCGGGAGAAAGCAGACCTCCCTGTCACACACAAACACGCCTCTCTCCGCGGAATTGTAGACCTCACTCCCAGGAAGCCGTCACCTCTAGGGCACCGGCTACTAGAACCCGCCAAATCCGACCACCTCAATCTGCTGAAGAGTCAGGCGGCCGCTGGTGCTTCCGGGCCTGAGGGACGGTGACGGTGTTGTTTGGGGGGAACAGCGCACGGAGTGGACGCACGCTAAGCTGTCGCTGATGTCACACGTGGCATGGGGGACGGAGGACAAGTCACCCTTTAGTTGGGGACAGGAGAGCCAGTGGGAGGGCTGGCGGCAGGCCGAGGCAGTTTTTACAGAGGACAGAGTCACGCAGAGAGCAGTGTTTACCCGGCAGCAGGGCACCTGACTACACCCCCCACCCCACCCTACCCCCTGCTGAAGTCCGGTACACGTCTCATCCAGAGAAAACACAGCCGCACATGCTGGAAAAGGACCCGCTCCTGGAATGGACAGAAAATCCTCCAGAACTTGGAGGCTCGGAGCTGAAGGAATGCAAACCAAAGGCAGTTTCTCCTATTTTTTTTTTACAATGTGCAGTAACCATCCAGAATGGCCACCCCTGATGACGGGAGCAGCCGGGGGGGGGGGGGGGGGGGGGGGGGGTGGGGACGGGGGGGGGGCAGTCTAATCGGGATTCTGGTGGCGGTGGTGTTCCGGCGTCATCCCGATGGTTGTTGGACCAACTAAGCGACCCCAAGAATTCTGAAAAGTTTTACAGTTAGGGGATAACTCACAATTAGCATTTCACTCTGGGTATTTTAAACATTCACTGCAAGATACGTGGGAAGTGGGAGGATTGTTTCAAAAATAAAAGGTCAGTTTACTTGAAATGAGCTCGTCAGGTTTTGAGAAAGTCTGCCAGCTCATCAGAGAGCAAAGGGGAGCTGAAAGAGGTTCACGGCTCTCATGGGCAAATACTGCTTGTTTTTCCAGTGCAAGGAAAGCACGCACACACACACACACACACACACACACAGCAAAGTCAATTCAACCCTACATGGTACGTCATAGAACCTCAGGAATGAAACGCGTTTCCCAAAAAAACACAAACAAGATTACTCTTTTAACTCAGACGTATGTTTTGTTCACTTTGGTGATGAACTGAATTTAAAAATGGGGCAGAATGGGGTCACAGACTGACTGCGGACACCAGACACAAAGCATCACATGAAGGGAATCTCTGATTGGCTGCCCCTGGAACCCCGCCCACATCCTGCCAAGCCTCGTGCGACTCAGACGTCTCTCTGAGTTATTTAGGGTCCCATAAATATTACATAATCAAACCCCAGAGCTCTAAAACAAGGAACTCCCGGAAATTTGACCGCACACAAGGGCTGGGTCCGATACAATCGAAGCCTTTGTTATGCTCCTGCTCCAAACTGGTTTTCCAGTCCATGATAAAAGAGCCCCTTCTTCATCCAGAAGTTAATCACCTGCTGGAATCTGGGTAGGTCTGGGAGACTGGGGGACAAAGACCAAGTCCACGGGTTCCACCGGCCCGGATTCGCTCACTCTCCGTCTGGCCTGGACTGAGCCGGGCCCAGGCAGATCGATGCTCCCTGAACGTTAAGCATCGACCGGCTCCTACAGCATTGCCTTTTCACCTAATGATAGTTTTAACAAGCCAATTATCTGACAAACGCGAGTCAAGCATTTTTAAACCATTGTTTTCTCTCAATTATTATTCCTTAATTAGGTTGAATACATTTATAAGTCTCCCAATGTGGGCATTCATTACGATGACTTTTGTGTTTTTCTTTTTTTCCCCCATTCAAAAATGGGGATAATTGTTCATTTTAGACAAGAGTAGTTCCTCAGAATATCTGTTTTGGGCCCCTCCTCCTAATGACACCTCCCTCTGGATGGTGCCGTCTTTGCTTTTCAATGGGTGTGAGATATCTCAGTGTAAATGTTAATAAAGGCATTAATTATTAAAATGGGATCATTAGCGTGACCTCAGCCAAACTGGCCTGTGGGTGGAGGGTGGAGTACCTCTCCTGAATGAACCTCTGTTGTTTTATGTGACTCACCCCCCCCGCTTCACTTCTGTCACAAGACAGCCGCATCACACACAGCCGCCTTTCTGTGGCGACCGTGGCAGGACTGACTTATACGCAGGTGATGCACATGGGCGTGCCTGCGACAGAAACATGCGCGTCGTCGCTATCTGAAAGAGAAACGCGCATATCCATTTCTACCCAGCATGCACCTGGGATGCCTTTTATAGAAGATCTCCCCTGCCTTCCCTAGTTACCCTGTTATTGATGGACCAGTTTATAAAAAATATGTTCAGGATCTCTACCTGTGGAAATATCTCCATGACAGCATGGGTAGTGAACAGATGTGAAATGCGAGACTCCTGCTGCATCCTGGGTAACACATTAAAGTCAGAGTCAGCGCCTAGCAGATTAAAGAGGAGGTCTCCTTTAAAAGTGTGTGTTACAGGTGGCCTGGAGGCCGGCAAACGCGCTCTGGGTTAGTTACGCACCCCTTCTCCGCCACGTGCCCTCCCTCCGTTAAATAGCATTTCTGATATGCACACCTTCTGGCCATCAAGAGAAGCTCCTTTAGCTCTGCAGTGAGGGGGGCAAGCTGGGGGAGGGCAAACACACAGCGTGAAGACATCTCTGTCCCTCCATCATCTCTGTCCTCCCATCATCCCTGTCCCTCATCATCTCTTTCCCTCCAACATCTCTGTCCCTCCATCATCTCTGTCCCTCCATCATCTCTGTCCCTCATCATCTCTTTCCCTCCATCATCCCTGTCCCTCTATCATCTCTGTCTTTCCATCATTCCTGTCCCTCCATCATCTCTTTCCCTTCATCATCTCATTCCCTCATCATCCCTGTCCTTCCATCATCCCTGTCCCTCCTTCATCATCCCTGTCCTTCCATCATCCCTGTCCCTCCTTCATCTTTGTCCCTCCATCATCTCTGTCCCTCCTTCATCCGTCCTTCCATAATCTCTCTTTCCATCATTCCTGTCCCTCCTTCATCCCTGTCCCTCCTTCATCCCTGTCCCTCCATCATCCCTGTCCCTCCTTCATCCCTGTCCCTCCATCATCCCTGTTCCTCCATCATCCCTGTCCCTCATCATCTCTTTCCCTCCATCATCCCTGACCCTCCATCATCTCTGTCCCTCCATCACATCATGAACACAAACTGTGTACAGAGATATGGGACCCAGAGTTGCCTGGCAAAGAAGTCTTATTTCTGGGACCAGCAGGCTCGCCCTCCTTTGTCTTTTTGGGTCACACGTGATGCGATGGGTGGCAGGCATCCAGTATGCTGCCTGGAAGCCAGTGGAGAGCAGGCCGCTCGATGGCCCAGCTCCTGCCAGCACAAAGGGATCTCCTCCAGTGTCTGGCCCAGCATCTGGTCCGCAGCATCGAGGCAGTCTGAGGCACCGTCACCTATAACGGTGACAGCCAGGACTGGCCACGGCCCGAGGTGACATTCCTTGGCGTGACTCCAAATGCCTTGTGTTTCTCGAATTAAAACCTCTGTGGGTTGTAGCGGTTAAGGATATAGATTATTGCCGTGGCTGTCCTTTCCCAGGTGGGACCCTGATACAGGAAAGAAGCCAAATGAAATATCTACAGTGAAATAGATTCAAGATTGAAGATTCTTTATTGTCATCTCAGCAGATAAAGGCAGGGTTGAGATGTATGCTGCTGAATAAAGGGCTCAAGTCAGAAAAAGGTGCAGGATAACCCACGCAGTGATAACGAAGGTCTGCATGGAGGTGAGGCATGTCGGCTGTCCTGCAGGATAACCCACGCAGTGATAACGAAGGTCTGCATGGAGGTGAGGCATGTCGGCTGTCCTGCAGGTGAACCCTCATCACAGCATCGGTGCAGTGACACTGGCAGGGAGATTGCAGGCCTGCCTTCACCATGCAAAGCGCTGCCCCTCTCTTCATAATTAGTACCACAGTCAGCAGAAGATCCTTTTGCCCAAAAACCTCCTTTCTGACATCAGCGGGTACAACAATGTCCCTCCGACTCAGGTTCCCCGTGGAGGCCAGTGACAGGACGGGACGGGCGTTTCAGTCTGATGGTCGTCCCTCCCCGTGCCTCCCCATCACTTTCACTCCACACCCCCTTGCTTCAGTTTTGACATTTTTAATTGTTTTGGTTGCATTCACAGATTTTTTATTAAATAGAGGTTTAAACTGTAGGGACCTGAAAAATGGACCCACAAGCTAAAAAGTAAGAGGTCTTTGGTCCCCATAATGTATTAACCACCCCCCCCCCCCCCCACACACACACACACACACACACACACACCTTCCGTCACTGTACCTGCAGCTCTTATTCCTTTACGGCAAATTGAACCTCTCACTTCGAAAGAAATAATTACTCTCCTGAGAAGGGAGGGGGGAGCGGGGGGCGGGGTAGGCACAGAATGCTGATATGACACACAATGTCACCTTGCCACTCAGAGCCAGCTTGTGGGGGGGGGGCATTGGACACAGAACGGGACGCAGCGAAGCAGGGAGCAGTGATACAGGTACGGCTCAGGGAAGCAGACAGACAGTATGGAGGAGGGTGTGGAATGGGTCAGTCATTTAAACTGCTGGGGGGGTCCAAACGATAAACTGGGGGGGTCCAAACGATAAACTGTGGGGGTTCCAAACGATAAACTGTGGGGGTTCCCGGCATTTCGACAGGCTCTGAGTGAAGCACATACCTCAAATATCTCAAATCAGGCATTTGACTATATATATGACTGAAACTGCAAATCACTTTCATAAAAAAAGTGGGCTATCAGCAAAACCATAATTATATTAGGACCTTAATTATGCTTAAAAATCATGTATAAAAAGATAAAAACCCCTAAAGGTTAAGGTGACTAAACAAATAAAAAACAGCAACAGCAGCACAGAAATAATAATAAACAGGAGCCCAGTGATCTCAGTGTGGGACTGGACTTCACAAATGACCCTTACTCTACAAGGAGGAACATCCTACTAAAAGCTAAGGGTCATTTAGTCTTCCCACGGTGACACCTGCTGTTACCCACAATCCCTTGCAGCACTCAATGTAATTTATGGGAAGGGGTGAGGACCATATACTGGAACGCTTGGTAGCTGTGTCTCCAACATCGTAGGGAGGCTCAGAGAGGCCCATACTGAGCGCTGAAGAGTGGATGAGGCGCACCCACTCTTACATACACCGCTGCCCACCTCGGACCCTCCTGAAAACAGGACGGTGTTTAACAGCCGCCGGCAAGATAGCTGTCAAGGCTGCGACTCCTGCGTCAGCTTTGGGAAGGCATCCAATCGGCTTTAGCTCCGCCCATAAAGACCCGCGGTGGCCTTACAGGCAACGGCGGTAAAGAGATGCCTGCTAGAGGTGTGTAAAAAAAGGAACAGGACAGGGGGAGTAATTAAATTTGACAGGGGGGAGAAGAGAAAAATCTGGGGTCTCTGCAGCTCAACAAATTTCTTTTGTGGATTAAGGAATGACCAGGCTTCTACGCCATTAATTCCCACCATGGGACGGCCGGCTGTGAGGGAACAGCGGCTGCCATCGCTTTGCAGCTCCCCGCCTCCTCCCCAAGAGAATGAGAAGGCTCCCCCCCACCCTTCAGCCCAGCCTGTAATTCCCCCTTTTATCTCTCTCCCACCCAGCCCCAGACGACATCTCCATGACGCTGTCAATTTTATGCTTTGTGCCTCTGTGCTTTATGGCCCTGAGAAAGGAGGCGGGGGGGTTGGGGGTGCCATTCGGATGTGTGGAGGTGTGTCTGTCTTGCTCCCCTGCCCCCGCACCGGTCTCCCGGGAACCTGGGAGTCCGGCCAGAAAGCCGTCCGATCGGCAGCCGTTCTGAGACGCACCAAAGCCAGACAAACCTGCACACGGCATCCCGCTATTAATAAATAATCACAGCGCGCTTTTGTTCAGAAGCGCTGTGAGAGCTCAGTGAGAATCTCTTGGAGCTCAAAATGTAACGAGCGTGATGGAGAGCTTCTGGTTCAGTGCAGAATAGCAGCGGCAGCAGCAACGAAAACAAAAATAACAACAATAACATTCACTATAATAAAGATACAGTATCTGCAAGCCGTGAACGATGCATCCAAGCTTGGAACATCGCCGACAGCCCGACTGACCCATTAGTGTCAAATGTGCGGGGTCTGCCTGTAGTGCCCATGTTTATTGGAAGGTGAAATATGAGAAGATTTCGCAAAAGTATGCGTACAGTAACATACAGCTGGGTGACTCAAATGGGCAAGGTCAGTGTAAGATTTGGGGCTGGCTGGTGGTCGTCCTGTACAAGAAGGTTAGCATTTTTCTTAGAATTAATTATGGGATCAGTGTGCTGATTCAAATGATATTAGATTTGTCTAGGTTGGGTAGAGATTGTAAGACTAGAAGAAAATATGTCTTTTTCATGAAATTTATGGAAATCGCTAGGAAATGCAAACGGCTGTTGCTTACAGTAAATATATTTTGAGTCGGAATAAGTCGCCGAACTCAAAGTAAGAGGAAAATAATCAAATGATGGTCAGAGAGAACTGATGTCAGCTACACTGGTTTTGCAAGTTTAAAGCCAGATGTTCAGCTGCTGTTACACCCCCTATTGACCGTTCAGCACCAAATTTGGAGCGTCCATCTACAGCATATCTTCATAGAGGACTGGCTGAAGCATGCATGAGATGTAGGTGTCTGGCAGAAGTGGGTGTGGAACTGGCATAGTTTGGGTGTGGCTGGTGGTCGTACCTTTAATGAATTATTTATAGTGACAGAATGCTAACAGATTTATATAGGCTGGGTGAAAATCCTAGGGTTAGATCAAAAATGTTTTTAGACTCATGAAGTAAGACAAAATGAAAAATGATTTAGCATGACAAAGTAAAGTGAATTTGTTGCGACCCCCCCCCCACCATTTCAGTGTCTAGGTTGG
The DNA here is from genome assembly GCF_023856365.1 of Brienomyrus brachyistius. Taxonomy (NCBI): domain Eukaryota; kingdom Metazoa; phylum Chordata; class Actinopteri; order Osteoglossiformes; family Mormyridae; genus Brienomyrus; species Brienomyrus brachyistius. The sequence goes on along the minus strand of NC_064538.1, from coordinate 1,750,136 downwards.
GTTGAATTGTCTTGAGTAGTGGGTGAGAATCAACACCTTACCAACAAATTTGGTTCATCTAGGTCTTAGAATAATAATAATAATATTAGGATTAATGATTATGATGATGACGATGATGATGATGATGATTTAACAGCCCAGTGTTGCAAAGGATAGACTGCCGTACCCCCACAACCCAGACTAGAATAGGCAGTAGGAAGATGGAAGGATGGATGGAAAGTATAATAGCCTCAGAAATCCAGAGTGAACATGGATTTTCGACCAAGAATTCCACTCACTGAAAAGCCAGTTCCTGTTAAGGCCTTTATTTGCTACTTCTTACCAGACGCTTCGGCTACAGAGGGAGTCCTCTGCAAACGTCAGAATAACGGCAGACGTTTTTCCTCGCGTTTCCCTACACGGAGTTTGCGCATCTAGTGAAGGCATCTTTGAGAAAACTGACGCTTGCAGGAGCACAACTGTTTGACAAGCTCATTATGCCACACGCTATCCAGTTGTGCAGCTGCTATGCGGAGGTGAAACGGCACCCCTAGAGGCGAGAGGAGGAACTGCCGGTTGGGTCCTGAGTCCACCACACCTCCGGTTTAATAAGAATGATTTCCTTGTCTGCAGGTGAATGAAGCTGAAACGGGGCTGTGAGGACAGGCCAGTGGCCCGGCACGGCGGGACCGTGATGCATGGCGATGCAGTCTGCTAGTCCACGCCCTCCGCTTAGCGAGCTCCTCAAACATATTGCTTATAAAAGCGATGAGTCCTGGCGGCAGCCTAGTCCTGTAGTTTTATTACACCTTGGGGCTACATCGGCCTGTCTTCTGAGAGATAAGGTTGTACCCTTTTCAGTTTGTATCCCCCGGCCGATATTTTAAGCGGCCTTGTTAAGGGCAGGCGTGTCCGGCACCCGAGCAGAGCCCTGATGCATCGCCACGAATCCCCTGCCCAGGCTCGTAACGCTCACAAGCCCATCATCACTGACCTTAGCCGCGGTGCTTTTGCATCGGAGCTTGATTGATCATGCCTAACGGGTTGAAAAATTCGCCATCTGGATGGAGAGGGGATGAAGTTGGGAGGCGAGAGGCCGGTGACATCAAGGGAGCTGGGGGATGAAGAGATGAGGCGAGAACGAGGCCAGGGCATTATTTGGAGCGTGGCAGCAGGGGGCGCCACTGGGGGATGAAGGGGATTGCCATGGAAACACCAGCCCAGACACAAACTATGACACTTGGTGGGGAGATAGAAATATACTTATTACTCCAAAAAATGGCAGCAAGGCGTGGGGAAGTTCCCTCAGGGTTTTCCTCGTGATCTCAAATGAGATCCTAGCCTCGCCCCCCTCTCTCTATCACAGGGAGCTAAACATTTTCTGACAATCCCCCAAACGGAGGCCTTGCCTCCACTAGAACTCCGCCCATCCAGGATTCACATGGAAACCATCCCGCCCGATTCAGTCCAAGAAAATTAATTAAGATGATGAAAAAAAAAGACTAGCAAAGGGAAAATTCACAGTGACCTCTTCCTTAACCTTAGTTAATTAAACCAATTACTTGGTTTATTGGACCGTTTTACAGTCTTTTTCCCTCTAAGGTCAACGGAGAACAGATTAGATTATAAAAAAATACTAAACAAAAAAAGAAAGAAAATACAACAAAAATGTGGCCGACAGCAGCAGGACTCAGAGCTCAGGTGTGACAAAAGTGCACAGAGACGCATGCAGTCGGTGAAATTCCATATAATGGGAGCAGATGGCGTAGCAGTTAGGAATTCTGCTGAACTGCTGAATTAGGCAGTTGACCTTACTGGACTAAAACAAGTGGTAGCATGAAAACATAATAAAGGGGGTCGTTCTGGATAAAATGTCATCAAGAGCAACATAAACAGGCTGGCATGTATAAGCTATACTGCCTGACATCAGGCTGCGGGGGCGGGGCATCTGGTGGGGAGCAGTTGTAGCCAGGGGGGCGCCGGGGGGAGGAGGCATTCTCCGAAAAGATGTGCATGTGTGTGTGTGTGTGTGTCTTTGGAAGGGGCTGTAGCAGAAGGGAAGGTGTAAAGGACACCTATGGAGCTGACTCAACATTCCTCCCATTTTATGACCAAACTGTTTGTGACAAACAGCGATGCCGTCTCGCGCAACACGAGAGAGTGCCGGAGCCTTCCGAGGGTGGGGGCTCCAACGGCACAGAGGCCGGCGTTCCCCCCGGTACCACCTTCTGTCACGTCGGCAACGCTGTGCCGCTTAGACTGATGTATAATGAAAGATAGAGCCGTTTTCATGCAGAATCCTGTGCAGAAATGCACCCGGTTGCCAGCATGCAAAGATGGGGTCGCCCTGCCACACTTCTCAGCCAATCAAACGTCAACAGCTGGCAGGATGTACCCTACTGTAGGGACGCCGCTAGACATTTTGGACCCCATGAAAGCATATCATATTGGGCCCCTAACCCAAACCAACACAACTGTTCCAAATTTCTAATGTACCCCCCTCACTCATGGGTCCTTGCAATAGCCCTAACTTCCCCCCCCTTCACGGCGCCCGTGCCCCACTGAGTTTGTGCCCCACCACGCAGCACCACCCCTCCAAACCGGGCCTAATTTCCTTCGACGCTGCCTTATCTGACAAGGAGCATCACTGGCGATTGTTAACTGAGCGAGGGCAGCGATCTAATGGGGTTGTGAGATTATGGAGTTTCGCCGGGAGAGTGAGACCGGATAAATGACGACTGCACAGTCACAGGCGATAAATCTGCAGACGACCGCTTGTGAATAAAGCCGCAACCCAAACTTCTAAAAACTCGCATTTGTCGTCCCCCCCCCCCCCATACACACGCATGCACACGCACAGACGGCGGACTCCTCCAGGGCCCGACGCTGCATGGAGGAAGTCGGCAGGTATCGATTTGCAGCTCTTAAGTGTTATTTGTTTAAGAGGTGTACTCTTTCCTTTTTTTATAACGAGCCCAATGGATCCTGAATGCAGAAAAGCGAGAAGAAGCGAGCGGGGAGACATAAATAATGCAGGAGCAGGAAGTGCAAGGATCATCTGCGGATTGGGGGGGATCAGCATGGCGCAGCGGGCAAATTCCCCCCGCTAATTAGAGCGCTGAGGATGGGGCTGGGGGGGCGGGGGGGGGGGAGCTCGTCGGATCGCTGGCCACCATGCCACCATTGCCACCGCCACCGTCGGGCACGCTGGCCCCATCCTGGCGAAGAGCCCCTGGCCCCCTCGTTAACGGGGCCCGACAGCTTGGGCTCGTTAAGCGTCTGGTCGGAGTGCAGGGGCCATCTGAGGCTGGACTGGCCTGAGAAATGAGGTGAACTCCCCCCCCACCCCCACCATCTCCCCCGTGATTAACAGGGGTCCTTGCAGATTAGGCCGTCTAGCAGACAGCCCGTTAATGACAAATTAGCTCAGGAGGCGAAGCCAGGGGTGAGAACAGACAGATGGGCGTCTCGGACAGCGAAGCGTCCCCGTGAGGGACGTGAGGGGCCGGCGAGTTTGGTAATTAAGGGAAACACCCCCAAGCTGGACCTGGGCACGAACCAGGAAGGCGGAGGCAGCTCGGATGCCGTTTCGCGGGGGTCCCGTGGCTTGTGGAACGTTCCAGCTTTTGGGATCTTTGCGTTTGCCTCAGAATGGGAAAAACTCGGTGACAGGCGGCGGCGGCGCCACTGAGAGGAGAACGACCTCGCTTTCATGTCAACCTAAATCCACAAAAGAGGGACAGACAGCCCACTGGCGTCAGGGGTGTTCATGAGGATGAATCACACCGGGGCCTTTAGCGGGGGTGGGGGGGTGCAGGCAAGCTGCCCGTCCTGGAGGAATTTGGGATGTGCCGCGTGCTGTCAGAGTGGTCTATAGAAGTCCCTTGTTAACGGAAATGTCATTCCGGAGCGGAGAGAGAGGAATGAGAGAGGGAAAGAGAGAGAAAGAGAGAGAGAGAGATATGCAGAACACGGAAGAATGGAGGGAAGGGAAGTCTGCACCATGCGTCCTCCTTGGAGACACCTCCAGCGTTAAGTAATTCATAGAAATGTGAGCCGGCATGGTGCGATTTAATGGGAATGCATGTCATTAGCGGAGATGCGGGAGATGAAAGGGGAGTGTGCAGCATGGCGCGTGAGGGGGAATACCACACACATATGCATGCACACACACACACGCACACATGCATGCATGCCAGCGAGCACGCACACACTCATGACGTGTGCTCCAAGAATGCACAGCTTAGCGTCCTCAGCCTGTGAGCAGTTATCCAGTTTATTGCGGATTTTGCTGCATACATTTGCATTGCATTTCCAGTGTGTTCTGTAATGCGCATGGTGGTGGGGGGGGGGGGGGTGTCACAAAAATGCTTTGGCACAGCTGTTTCCGAGCATCCCAGACCAAGCGCCCCTGCGTCCTCCTCTGGGGCCCCATCGGGCTCCTCAGGCGACCCAGCGATGCGCAACCCGGAAGAGCTCCACCTGACGGGGACGCGAATGCGGCCGCCAGCCCCGCCGCCCCATGCACTCCCTGATTTATGCCTCCGCCACGGACTGTGGCGATAATGACGATAATTAATCACGGGCCGCTCCTGCACCTATAGGATCGGCGAGTGACCTGAAAAAAAAAAAAGACAGGCGTCCCGCTTTCGCCCGTCGCGCTGCTGGTCCGGTGCCGCTGCGCAGGAGCGCCTCCATGCATTATCCTGCCACCGGCATGTCTATTTATACTGCGCCGTCCATCACCGGCGCTTCCTGCTCGCCGGCTGACATTCGGCGCGGCTCTCGGCGAGGCAAACCCCTCCCTCGGTGCCGTGTGTGGCTCCATGAAGCCCGATGCAGAACGGGCCGGACCCGCATGCATATACGGCCCTGCCCCCTGTCCGCTGGGACCTTTTCTTTCACTGCACTGGTCATCCGCAGGAGATCCGGGGGTTGGAGCAGCGCCAGACGCGGATAAACACTGAGGCGGAATGACATTTGGAATTCCTCCATGTGCGTCGGGAGACGGGGGTCTGGAGTGATTGAAAAGTTTGTCTCACCTTTGCTTTATCCCCCCCCCTCACCCAGCCAAGAGGTACGTGGCCGCGCATGATGCTGTCGGTCGCCTGCCCCCTTCTCCTTCTGTGCCGCTGCGTCGCGCTATATTTTCTCATTATTATTATTTCATGCTATCTTCACACACTGATAACGAATGACAACAACAAGCCTCTCGCCAGGCGAGCATTCTATCGATAAGTCCCGAAACACGCAGACCCCCCCCGATGGCTGTAACAGACACAGCTACCCGCCCTGGAAGATCCGCACTCTAGCCGGTGCCATTCGGCTCTCCTCCTCCTTCTTTGCTCTTTCTCTCGCTGCTCAGATCCTAAAATTACTGGGGCTGTGGCCGGTGTAACTGGCCCCTCCCGCCATCGAGCTGGACGCTGTCGGCAGCAACACGCAAAATTACTACGAAAGCCGTGACTACAACTGCGCAACATGAGAAAGAAATTTACATTCGGCCGCTTAGCGGACATTTCTGTCTGACGGCTTACATGTTGGACTCTTTGACGCTGAAGGACATCACGATGGATGACTTCAGGTTACCGTTCTGAAGAGCTGGGCCCTGCTTGGATCAGGCTAACTTTAGGCTGCCGCCTGCCACTGCAGAACCAGCTGCACTTTAAAAACCGTAGCAGGAAAGGCGGGCCGTTTCAAAGCTGTCTATTTCCATGCATCTTGCATAACTACCCAGTGCGGGGGTCACAGGGAACCTCCAGCATATTATGCGGAATGGGATGTGAGCCCATTGCAGGCCAACATGCTGACAAGCTACGGGCAATTTGGAGGGCAAGAGGAACCTGAAGCACCTGCAGGAAGCCCTCAGAGATGCAGGGAGGAGATGCGAACTCCACACAGAGAGAGCCAGAGACCAGGATCGAACCCACAATGCAAGACGTGTGAGGCTACAGTGTTACCTATTACAACCCATGCATTCTAAACAGATACATAATTCATGCATTGCAGGGGACTGCTGATTTGAACCATTTATGACTAATTTGACGGCTTCTCAATGCATCAATCACACCATGCAAACAGCATACCACCCAACACACAGAAAATGTACTCCTTTTAAACCCCTGACTGCTGTGTTTCCCTGTCAAGACAGATACACCGAGGGTATTCTGCAGTAGGTGTATCCAATGCTGATGCATGTTTTTAAAATATTTTTAAACTGCGTATTTTTCTGTCTTCCCTGTGTCAGTGTGTCATGTTAAAATTGTCAGATTTGTCAGTGTTTAAATGTCATTTATATTATATTTATCATGGTTTTTCTTGCACGAGATTGTAATTTCATCTCATCCTGTGATCAATGGATTGTATAGCTGAGGGTGACAATAAGGTACTTTGGCACAATTAATGTCGGGATCCCTCAATCACAAATGTGGTGAAAAAAGTGAATATGAAAAATGCACGTTGCTTCCTAACTCTAGATTAAACCTGCAATAATGCTGCAGGAGAAAATCCCACAGTCAGTATCTGAGTCAGAGAAATGCAGGCTGCTGCTGGAAAGGCACTCTGATGCCCCGTAAAGACTGTTGATACGTAGGGAGGTTGGCGACGAGGTGTCGGAAGACACCGGAACGTCTAGACTGCAGACACAATTAGCGGCTACGGCTGGAATGCCGGTGTGGAAAAATGAGAGCCGAGAGAGCCGAAGCGTGTGAGAGCCGCAGCGCGGCCCCGAGAGGAGGATGCCCAGGGCCGCGTCTGCAGACATGGGGCTCTGAAGCAGGGAGCCCCGACGTGAAAATCGAGCACGTTCCTCGGGGCTTGTGAGTATTACAGGGAGGCCAAAGTGGAGAAAACGCAAGAGCAGCATTAAGCCGGGCAGAGAGTGTGACACGGGCACTCTGTGAAGCAGGTCCGGGCCAGCCGGTCCTCTCTCGCCCGGTCCATAGCACTTTGCCATTCCGGTCCAGTAAGAGGGGCGGCCAGGGATGGTGCCTACGGCTAAATTCCTCACATCCTAAACTTGTGGATTTTTCATTGCAGCCTAAGGTCACCTTGGGGAGGCAATCAGATAACATGCAGCTCCTACATTACAAGGAGAGCGGGCAGGAGGCGTGGAAGAGGGGGACAGGGGAAGCTGGAGAAAGACTCCGAGAGGAGCGAGAAACACGGCCGAATTCACCGGAACATGAGGAATAATTTATTAAATTACGATTTTCTAGGTCAGAAGAGAGCAGGTGAGGGACAGGGATGAGTGCAGGGGCAACAGCTTGTAGGGCGGACCATGGGGCCGCTCAGAGCTGCGCGGGGCTGCACAGGAATGCACAGGTTCTCCCCTGCTGCACATTCGCCAGCCCCCAGGAGCTATTTAGACCTCTGCAGGGCATTCATTAAGGAATTAACGACTCTAAATTGGTCCGATATATACACAGGGCATTCGCTGACTAAAGCAGGCTTTTCCCTGATATGGGCACATGGACCAACATGCATGCAGACGCAGACATGCATGTCTACAGTGATTGGGGGGTGGGGGTGGGGCCCCAGCGTGACCTGCGATCTGCAGCAGGGTTCATCAGGACGGGAAGAGGGAGCCGGAGATGTCCTTCCTGCATCGCCAGACCCGCCGTGAAGGATATTCGTTAGCTAGATTTAGCCGTGTCAGCATATTAGCGCCTGAGTTAGCATGTTAGCACATGAGTTAGCATGTTAGCGCATGAGTTAACATGCTAGCACACGATACTGCACTGTCTGGCAAGGTCGCCCAGCAGACCCAGGAGTCCAAATGGATCAGACCCTCGATTTAATGCGAAGTCCTGTGTTTTTGTACCACAAGCTATCGTAGCGTGGAATTAAAAATTAAAAATCGATGAAAGTCAAACACAAGGGCATCGTGACGAGCACAAACACTGGCAGGTGGGATGATTGGATCGCTGACAGACAGGTGAGGTCGGGGGGCGTGTAATCTAACAACGATATCGCTTATAACACAAGACTGATTGTTTACACGCTGCAAGTAGAAGCTTTATGACCGTGTCCACGGTAACTCAGACTTATTCGCACGTTTCGGTGAGAGTTGAACAGCGGCATGTCTACAAGTCTGCACTCACTTTTAAAACGCAATTTCAACGAAAGTAACCCTCCAAATAGGACACAAATTTGGGACAGGTATTCTTAACTCCCAACACACAGAAGGGACTCAATAGGCTCACGTCCTATTTAAAGCACTGTCAGAAATCTCCTGGGAGCTAAAACGTGTTTCTTTACTGTTTCCCAACAAATAGTGCAAATTACAGACATCAAGCTTCTAGATCTCTTTTGTGTAAACCAATCATAATATACAAATACACAGATTCAGCTGGATATATTTGATGTCTGGAAATTTTCATTTGCCAGGAGTAGCACTCTAAACATTGCTGCATATTGGGTTTGCCACAAATTAATCTGTTTTCTTTTCTTTTTTTGCCAGCAGTTTCATTGCTTTGATGTGCCCTTGTTTGGTGTGTGTGTGTGTGTGTGTGTGTTTTGTTTGTATGAGAGAAATGAGAACCGAGGAAAGACAGAAGTGAAAACTCGCTAATGCCTAGATGAGCTGCAGCTGCTGTAAACTGAAAAACCCACCAACAGGCACTCCTGAAGACAGCCTGATTGGGTCCTGACTGACTGCTTGTCAAAAAAGATGCCTGTCAGACTCTATCGGATTACACCCTCAACCTCAAGACTGCCCCAAGCCATTTCCGAACAGCCGATCCAATGGGCTGCAAATGGACCTAGTAATTTATTGGCTTGATAGCAGAAGATTATCAAAGAATTTCCTCCAACTCTGGTCCTCATATGAAGAACTTGGTCCCCAGACTCAAGAATAAAATGACATTCCTCACCCCCCCCCCCCCCCCAAGCCACCCCATTCACTTCCAGGCAGCCAATTAAAGGGATGATTAAAACCGACAAAGAGGCTTGCAAATTAAGAGGCAGCTGTGAGTGAAGGCTTTGTGCCCGAGCTTGTCAATTATAGTCAAGAGTGGTAATGATCAGAGTCCAGTCGAGGCAAAAAGGACAGGGGTGAAAGAAAAGCAGAACAAGAGAACGAGGTGAAGGAAGAGCTACAGATAAAACGTGGGATGCCGGGGGGGGTGGGACTTGTAATTGGCCCTTCCAGAAATTAGCAAGTTCGTTTTTTTTTAAGTCATGCAGAGACCTTAAACGGTCCCCATCCAGCATGGCCGCCCTTCCTTGCCGTCTCCCCTGCCCGCGAGTCATAAAGGTGGGTGATCAGACAGGGGCTCGGCCCAGACGAGAGTAGCCAAGGCACCCAAAGGACCAAGCGACCCCACGGAAGCCACCCAGGGTGGACGTCAGGGGCTAAAATATGGAAGGGCTCAGAACCCCATAAATCTTCTATTTGGGGGGGGGTCAAGAGTCCAGGTCTCTTCAGCCTCGTTAGAGTCTCCCCCTGGTCCACTTTGCCTCCCATTTGAGCTAAATGTCAGCTAGTTCGGCTTTTCCCTGCAGCTGTCATTTATTTTAAAGACGAAGGGGCCGGACAGAGGCCTCCCTGCAATGGCACAGGGCCCTTCATGCTGCACTCCGGCCCTGCTTACTCTGAGCAGAGCTGTGCTAAAGTGTCCAGCAATGGAGGGGGGGTCACACCAGAAAGACCTCATCTGCAGAAAACCACCGCTTCCAGAATTCCATATTTTCCGTTACCCAAGACTACTACTTAGAGATTTAAAACCAGACCTGCCGCTGTCGTGGTTAGGATATTTTGGGCTAAAAACAAACAATTTAGCTAATATTATATTATATAATAAACAGTGTTGCGTTTAATTCCCATTAGCGCAGTAAGGTGGGCACTGCCATTCAGCTAATGAACCTGATATCTGAGCATATGGCTTTATTTATCTAAGCACTTGCTGTTTTTTTAGCAGTAAGCGCCTCTTTTTTTCCATACAGTCATTTCTCAGCGGCAGGACAAGCAGGAATAACAAGTGGGGAAACGGCAGAGAAAAAGCGGGGAGAAATAAATGGTGTCGCATGACGGACGGAGGAGCAGATTCCCACAGGTGTCCCGCAGGTAGGAAACGCGGTTTTACGGAGCCCATGCATGGAAGCGGAAGCTTCTGGACACAGCGTGCAAAGCTGGTTGCTCCTGCCCACTCTGCTCCTTTCAGGGCTGCTGGGAATCAGGATCGCGTGGAGCCTTAAGTATCTCGGCATCCTGGTCTCCTCTCAAAAACAACCCCAGGGGCGCTGGATTTTGCGAATAAAGTCTAAACTGGACGTTCGCTGGAATAATGGGTGAGGTTTCGGGGAAGAACTCCCTCCACCTCGACAGCAACGGGCCAGAGCCTCCCAATCGCCCCCGGCCGCCCATTTAACTGGCATCTGGAGAGCCCAGCTTCATGCCCCCTACCTTCCCAGAATTCGACAGTCAATGCGTTGGGGAAGGCAGCTGAGGAGGTTTCACAAGCGTGGCCCGGAGGATGTGGAGAGACAACAATATTAGAAAAACAAAATCTGGAATGTTCCCTCAGATGTGTGCATGCTTGCCAGTCAGGCCAAAAAAAGACACGGGTGTGGATGAGCATGAGGATGAGGACAGGCCGTTCTTGTCCGCCCACCGGATGGGACAGCCACGCCGTAGGAGAACGAGGCAAAAACGAGGTCGGCGACTGACTCCCCCGACGCGCCCGAGCTGCCGGGATGGAAGAGCGGCTAGAAGAGAGCGTCAGAGTGATGGGCACAAGCTGTTGCTGCCCCACAGCCTGGGCCGGAGCGCGCCACCTTCTAAGCAGGCCTTCAAATCAGCCCTAACACCTCCCAGCAGCTCTGGAAAGTGACACCGGAGAGGACCTATGTGAAGCTTGTGAAATGTCAGCGGTGTGGCTTGTCACAGTCCGGCTTTTCACGCGAACCGAGCCTCCACCGTCGCCGCTGGAGGAGGCCCTGCTTTAACACGCCCCACCATGTGCCGCCGCTGGACGCTGAGACCGGCCCGTCTCACAGCAGCCCCCTGGGGCAGCCCCCGGATGGCCGTCCTCGAAGGACTCCTTGGCTGAAAGTTGTATTGATTCAGCATCTCCTCACACAGGCCCTCCTGAGCCGCCTCGCTTGCTCAGAACCTCCCCATGTTCTACCATGCAGGACCAGGAAGAAGGAGCCCTGGTACCCTCAGCCATTTCGAAGTCAACTACTCAGGTCCTGTCCGACGTAATGAGAAAAACTGCATTTTAATCAAAATGTTGGTCAGAAATCGCCAGTGTCGAACCCTGTAGCAAAATTTCAGAGAAGTGTGAAAATTCCAGTAACTATCCACAGAAAACAACTATGAAGAGTTAATGTGTGAGGGTAAGGCGGATCAGTCTCGATCCGCATGGCATCCTCTCAGCTGGCTCACTGAGGAAAAATTCCCAGGATTCCTTGTGCTCTCTGCCACCACTGATTAGTGCAACACTTCCAAAGAGCCGTGGCACGTATTGATCCCGTCACCACAATAATGTAGGCTTCATGGAATCGCTCACACACTCACGCTTATGCACACACACCCTATCCTGACACGACCCTCAGCACCACATGCGAGATGCCGCCTCGGCGAAATTCGAAGAAGGGTGACTCCTGGAGAAACCCGGAATGGCGACAGGTCCTCTAAACCTTTATCAGTCATTCGCCAAAAAATGTTTTCATAAGTCCCCGAAATTCTTTTCCGAGGAGTGTTTACGAGACCCATAAAGCAGGATGCAGTAAACAGGGAGCGCCCCCCCCCCACCCTTGCAGGGGCGCAGCAGGGCATTGTGGGAAACGTAGCTGCAGGGGATGCGGGGGACGAGGTCACCGGGACGTCCAGAAGCAGCTTCCTGTGTGCCGCAGTGCCCCTCCCCCCCAGTGGGGGCGCTGGTGTGACAGAGAGGACACGGGACACCCAGGGACCATGGGAGTAGGAGCCACTGCAGCGATGCAGGCAAGCAAGCAGCTACATCCTCTACATGCACCCCTATCTGTGCTGAGCACCTGACTGACCTGGGGTCAGCGCTTGATAGTCCAGCCGGGACGAGACAGGGGCGGGACCACAGGGGCGGCTGAGATGGAGGCTCTGGCCCCCGCCATAATACGCCACAATTATGCAGTGAGCCATCTAATCTGCATCTTCTTAGTGGCCGTTTCCATTATGTGAAAAGCAGAGGAATAATTCTCTGACCCCTGGTACAGAAGGTGACCAAATATGGCTTGGAAAATATTGTACATACATTAAATATAAATGTACAAGCCCGTGCTGTGTGTCTGCCTTATTCCGGTCACTTTCTTTAACATATGTTAATCACTATCATTAACTTGATTAGCAGGTTGCCCTATACAGGGCTGCTATATTAATTTTCACACAGCCTGCCATCGGACACATTCGGGTTCGAGCAGCTCTGCGTTTCGCTTGGGGGAGTTGCACTCAGCGCACCCAATCGGGCGTAGAACCGCAGTGTCACTCCTGGGACCGACACACACTTTGGTGACAGTTCCAGGTTCTTAATGCAGGAGGATCTGCAAACCTATGCAGGTACATGCAGGAGCAGAAGAAGCGGCGAGAAGAGGGGTGTCAGACGAGGGGGGCGCCTGTGCACGCGATCGCAGTCAGGAGGCTGATCAAAGCTGGTGCTTAGTGAACATTAGCAACATCCAGTAGATGAGAATAATGAGATACGGATTTGCGGGCCGGTTTGCCATAAACAGAAGATGTTTAGCTGCAGATGCGGTTTCCCGGACGACCGCTCCCTCAATCGCGTCCTTGTAACAAGCCGACACCAGCAGAAATATCATAATCGCCACCGACGGCACCGAATTCAGAGATGCTGCACAATAATTACACCCCGGCGTCGATTTAAGGCCGAAACGCTCGATAGCGGACGGGCAGCAAGAGTGGAGGGCCGGCGCACGTTGCAGTGTCAATGGCGTGATTAGTGTCGCGCGCTTTCCGCTGACACCGGCCTTCTTGCCTTCTGCCGATAACGACATTCTCAACAGAGACATCAGCGTGCCCCCCCCCCCACTAAAGGTTATCCAGCATGGCTCGAGGATCGCCTCGAGGTAAGGGGGGTCACCAAGGGAAGCACAGCGATCCGATGATCGGGATCAGAACTCTTGCCGTTCGGAAAGTGGGAGACGTCCTGGCAGGACGTGTCCGTCTCGTTTGATGGGAAGGGAGGGCGGAGAAGCTGAAGCCTGCGTGGGGGGAGACCAACGCTCCGTGTTTTTGCTTGCAGCAGGCAGAAGCAGAGAAAGTTTCGATGGGGGTGGGCGGGGGGGGGGGGGGGGGGGGGGGCGTGTTAAGTAATTTCAAAGTTAAGGCCATGAAGCAGAAGGGGCAAACCAGAAGGCAGGAGCTGCATTTCTTTCTGATTCTCACTTTTTTGAGGGGAACTGTTGTATTTTTGGGTTTTATTTCCGTTTATTTCAGTTTGGTTTGGGTTGTTTCATCCACCCTTTCAGGCCTGAACGCTGCTGTGCCTGCGGATCTGCCTCCTTTGTCGCTGTTCCACTTCGCTGTGGTTTGTTTTGTGCCGCTCCCTCCCCCGACACCATGACTGCGGCTGTACGCTCGGTTGGGCCGTGCGGGGGCCTGCAGCCGCACAGCTACGCAGATGACAGACCCGGAGCGTCCCTAAAGCGCGCACAGGATCTCGCTCTCAGGGTCCCCAGTGTGCTGTCCTGGCCTCTCACCGGGCCCATCTGTCCAAGTCCTCTCATGGTTAGCCTGAACGGATAACTGAAGGCTTTTCTGAAGAGATTTGTTTAGCTTAAAATCAATTTCAGAAGGGTGCTTTTCTGTAATTACACTCCCTGCCTCTGAAGAATCTCCCAAAATCCCTCAAATACCGGCTGGGGTTAACAGTCGTCAATATGGGCCAGAGTTAACCCCGTGCAGGCCTCTCCGGCACTCGCTCAGGGGATGAGGGATGTTCCACCGAAGAACGGGAGAATAAGCTGTCATCACAAAGGGGAACCTGCCAGCCAGAGGCCCAGATGACAGGTCACCGGCAACGCACCGTCTCCCCTGCAGACGCTTGCTGCGTTCGGGCGGGTGAAGGCATCGAGGCGAGCAGGCTGACATTTTCCTACTGCTCCCTGTCGCCCATGACAGCACGTGTTGTTAGGTAGGCGTGATTAATTATGTGTGTCCGGGTGTGTGAGTGTGTGTGCAGATTCCCGAATCAGTACCCGAAGCCTGTGCGGCTTGACCGAGTGTACAGAGGATGGAAGGAGAGAGAAAAAGAAAGATAGGGACAGACAGAAAGCGTAAGTAACAGAGAGAAAAAAGGACAGGCAGACAGAGAAAGACAGGTCACGTACAGACAGAAGCAAAACTTCCGAGTACACAACGAAAAAGTACGGCATCGTAAAGATAACGGCAGAAGGCTGAAAACCGGATCGGCCAAGATTATTGCATTGTCAAAAATACATTTCTCCATGAAACATACTGGTGAGAAGATAAGCGAAACAAGGTGTGACTTATTTCAGTTTTGCCACTGCAAGGTTAGTTGCTCATTCTGAGCTCCTCCTATTAGTTGGAACCGCCTAATGTAATCTCTCAATTAGCTTGCCTGCAGGCTAGCTGCAAGGGTGACCGTAAAAAAAGGTTATCATAAAACTTCCCTCTCAACGGGGGGCTTTAAACTCTGGCAGCCCAATAACTGTAAATGATTGTTTCCCATCAAACTTCAGAAGAACGCGCATTTTGTAGCGAGCGTCCATGTTTTCCGGGGGAGTTTGAGAACCTGAATCATCACTAGCCAGCGGCCTCTGTGTGGAACCTGAATCCGGTTCCCCGGAGCCGCGGGGAGGCCAGAGACGAGGAGGCTGTCCCGCCACGTTCGGCAGCTGCTCCCCCGCCTTCATTTATTATGATGCCGGAAGACTCTCACATGCTGCCAACCCCTCAGCTCGTCGCTAAAGGGTGGCGTCGTCAGGATAATTGAACTCGCAAACGATCTGCCTATTGGAGCCCGTGGGACCAGTGTTCAACCTGAAGCTGACCCCCTGATCACGAACACCTTCCTCAGACAGGCTGGTTTTCACACCTTTATGTTGGGTTGAAATGCATCAATGGGGCTTATTAGATGACTCCAAAAATAGATCAATACAAAAAAAATTAAAATTAGGCGCCATTCACTAGGAAGCGGCGGAATGCATGCACTTCGCACAAAAAAGCGACGGAGTAATAAAAAGAAAAAAAACACAAAACAAAAAGAGAGGGATGTTCTTTGCTGATTTATTAGAGTGCTGAGAGCAGAAAACAGCATGTACCGTTCCTATGGAAACCTGTGTGATTTTCGAGAGCGAGGCAGCCAAGGGGAGCCCCTTTAATACGGCTGCTTTTCCCAGCATCATCAGCGCTGCCTCGCGCCTCAGATTAACTTGTTTATGTGACACGATTCCTATTCCTGGAAGGGCCCCGCAAATTGCATTTTAATCTTTGGGTTCATTGGACGCGGTAATCTGGCGACGGTAATGGCCCTGGCGCAAAGGCGGGAAATTACACAGCGCGGGGAACATGACGGGGGGGGGGGGGGGGAGGGTGGGGGGCGGGGGGAGTGCTGGGGGACATGCCACCAAACCATCGGCTTCCTGTACTGGGATGTCTCGGGAGACCCAGTGGCTCAAAAAGGGCCAGGGGTGGCAGATTCCAGTGAAGCACCAGTGCAGAGCGGAGAAGCAGGATGATTTTGCTTATGCATCACCCTGCCATTTCTGGGACGTAATACACATACTTCTCATATACATTAATAGCATTGGTAATTTACATATATCTCCAACTGTCATTATGACGACAGACTGAGACTTAATTCACATTTAAGGTACCTATTTCCTAAATTAATTCCCCCCCCCATACCAGCCTCCAAGGAGATTATATTTGAAGCCCTCCTTTAAGAATGATTAAAGGTCCTTTAATGTGAGTGGAAGGAGTTCATGGGCCACCGTAGGGGGCGAGACGAGGAAATGGAGAGTGGCCGACGGGGAAGACGCGCTCGGGTCCGTAATTACAGTCAGATGCGATGGCGACCTCAGCTTTATCTCAGTCAGCTGGGGATGAACAGCCACGCGATAAACAGATATGACAGACAGCTTCAATAAGGAGCGCGGAGGAGGTGGGAGAGAGCGAGGGCCCGAAATGCCGCCGCTGCATCCATCATGCGGCCGATGCTTCCCGCCGCCCCCTCCAAAGGTTGCAGCACGGAAAATGCAATTATTTTTCTTAATTGGAAAGTGAAGCGGCGGCCCGGAGACCCGCAGAGATGCTCGGCGGCGCCAGCTCAGGTGACACAGGTAACTCACCTCCCCCCGCCCGTTTGGCTATCTTCCATCTGGACTCCTCACCGCCCCACCCCCACCCCACATCTCAGTGAGACTCTTTCCGGCAAGCGGTCACATGACCCTGGACTCATTTGCATGCCAAACAAAGGGACCCTGTCTAGAGCGCTTGCTGCTGTTGCTGGTATTTCAGCTTTCAGTTGTTCTGCTGGGAGATTTATCAGAATCGGACTGAGACGCCCTATTTTTATGTGGCTAGAGATTTTACCGGGGTAATAAAGGCACTATAGTGTTTCCCAACCCAGACCTTGGAGTTCATGTTTTTGCTCCCTTCCAGAAAACAAAATGTGGACTGTCTGGCAGGGAGCTGGGAGGGAGCAAAAACATGGACTGTCTGGCAGGGAGCTGGGAGGGAGCAAAAACATGGACTGTCTGGCAGGGAGCTGGGAGGGAGCAAAAACATGGACTGTCTGGCAGGGAGCTGGGAGGGAGCAAAAACATGGACTGTCTGGCAGGGAGCTGGGAGGGAGCAAAAACATGGACTGTCTGGCGAGGAGCTGGGAGGGAGAAAAACATGGACTGTCTGGCGAGGAGCTGGGAGGGAGCAAAAACATGGACTGTCTGGCAGGGAGCTGGGAGGGAGCAAAAACATGGACTGTCTGGCAGGGAGCTGGGAGGGAGCAAAAACATGGACTGTCTGGCAGGGAGCTGGGAGAGAGCAAAAACATGGACTGTCTGGCAGGGAGCTGGGAGGGAGCAAAAACATGGACTGTCTGGCGAGGAGCTGGGAGGGAGCAAAAACATGGACTGTCTGGCGAGGAGCTGGGAGGGAGAAAAACATGGACTGTCTGGCGAGGAGCTGGGAGGGAGCAAAAACATGGACTGTCTGGCGAGGAGCTGGGAGGGAGTCAAAACGTGGACCGGGTTGGTAAACACTGCACTTCATGCGTTCCCATGCGCCGACCCCCAAAATAACACTGGGGTGCCCCATTTTGCTGAGGGAGGGGGGGTCCCTTGCTGGTTTAATCGCAATAAAGCAATTGGAGTTACGGTTAACATGGATTATACTTTATACATTTTCTGGAAATTATCTTGTGACCCCCTCGCACAGTATTTCCCCCTCTTTGGAAACCCCTGCCCTACTTGATGCATCCCAATAACCTTCAGGGCACAGTTGTGTATCCCTACCTGTGCGTGCGACCTTCTGCCAAGCTGCACCGCTCATGGGGACATTGCAAACAGCACCCCCCCCCGCCCCCCACCCCCGCCAAGCAGGAGGGCTCCAGCCTAAAAACAAACAAAGCTCCGCAGCTGGATCGAGTTTCTCTGTTTTGATAAGTATACATTGTCTGATTTTTTTTGTGTTTTTTTCTTTCTCAAACAGTATCCATCTCCACTTTCTGCATAATTAGATTTCTCACCTCGGGGAAGGGAGACGAGGACCAGCAGAAGGATTTTAGAGCCGGTCACTTTCCCAACATCTACTCCACGGCTGCCTGTAATTGCACTGTCTGTCTTCTGTTACTCTTTATCATATTAAGAGTGTTGCGCTTGGTGGTTGGAACATGTTGCATTAGGAACTCCAATCAGTGGCCGCAATAGTACAAATTAAGATCCATCTATGGGGAAAATCCAACCGGAAGGGAAAGAGAAGATTCCGGAAAGGCAATTCGGGAGCTGAACACGTGACCGAACAGCTTCAGATGTCACAGCGGACGTCGTATCTCAGCGTAGAACTTCACTGGAAATCACAGCAGAACTTCCCTACCGAGTAAATAAATACTTCGAAAAGCATGTTGAGGTGAGCTATAGAGTTAAAATAAAAAATGCTTGCCAACTAAAATAAACCAGGGGTGAGGGATGTCAATAGTTGGCACTGGGGAAAGACGGGGGCAGGGAAGGGAAGAGGAAATACCTGGGGGGGGGAGGGGGATGCCTAGACAGAAATGGGCGGCATGTTCCCACTCATTCATTTTCATCAGATTGAACCACAGCTTGACAAGCAGCGCTGTGTTTCGACAGCATCCCTCCGTTCTCCTATCAGCCGCATAAGCACCACCTGAAGCTCTCTCCCACTAGCTGTCCTTCCTCAAAGCAGAGGCGGTCCTGCGCCCCCCCCTTCCCCCCCACCCAAGGTTTCTGTAGCATCTCAAACATAATGTTCAGGTCTACAAGCACTTCCACACTTTTAGCCAATTTAGTTAGTTATAAATTAAACATTTTTCGCTGTTATTTCAGTCTTACAGCCAAATAATTTATCATGCGTCGCATAACAAATCCAATTAATTGGGGAACTTTGTTTATTTAACTGTCACCTTCGGTATGCCACAGTCACTGCTAGACACTCTCTAATTTATATTAGAACAGGGGCGGAAGATAAAAGTTTTAAAAAGCCCGGAACGCCACCTCTTAGGGAGAGTCCCTGCTCCTCATGTGAAGCTACAAGGATGTGGTCGCTCTCTCCCATTTGCTCATGAGAGCCCGGGGTGGACCGCAGGAAAAGCCTGCCATTTTCCGAAGGGCAGCGGTGGTAGAAGGCAAGGCATGCGAGGGGAGTTAGTCATGGGGGAGGAGAGCCGGCTGGGGGAGGAGCATAATTAAACAGCATGCACCTCCTCAGAAAGTCACTCCTAAGTGGAGAGGAGAGGGAGACAAAGGAAGGCCACTACAGACTAACAGAAGATGCAGGAAGGGAGTGTGTCCCGGATGGGGCCAGGAGATACTTCTGTTAACATGTCCTGTGTGCTGCTAAAGACCCATAATGTCTGTGACATTAGCTGCTGGGACAGAAGGACTCTGATCAGGGATGTACAAAGGGGCCCTGGCCCCAGCTGAAAGCTGATTGGTCCTCAGAGTGCCCCTTCCCTTTTCATCCACTGATTCAAAACATATCATTAGCTAATGATACGGTTGCCCCCCCCCCCGTATAAATCATGGTCCCTCTTATGCCCCCCACCTTAAAAGATGCCATAATTGCCCCTGGTGCTGCTCATATTAGAGGTGTGTGTCTGGGATTGTTATTTATGTTGCCTGTAGCTGCAGCTCTCTGTTTACACGAATGGTCATGAAGGCCTGTCCTTTTACATGCCCAATAAACCTTCCCTGCATACCAAGCCTGAGTGCCCCCCCAGCTACCCGATGAGCTTGCGGTTCAGAGTCGGACTTCCGTCACAGCCCCCGGACGGTGTCGGCCGAAATGCCAGGCTGCCGCTGCTCGCCTAGCAGAGCGGAGCCGGGGGGGGGGGGGGGGGGGGGGTGCAGGCTGGAGGACAAACTAGCAGGACGCCACCTCTTCTCTTTAAATTAATGGATAAATGATTGTGCTGGATTGTGCCCACTGAAGATTAATGAATTTGGGACTTGCAAATGTCAGTATGCAAAGGACTGCCAAGGAAGC
Organism: Brienomyrus brachyistius; assembly: GCF_023856365.1. Classification (NCBI taxonomy): domain Eukaryota; kingdom Metazoa; phylum Chordata; class Actinopteri; order Osteoglossiformes; family Mormyridae; genus Brienomyrus; species Brienomyrus brachyistius. The sequence continues at coordinate 1,730,473 of NC_064538.1, read as the reverse complement.
AGGAAAACTGTCGTACTTTTTTTTTGTTGTTGGGCTAACAGTTTGAGATGTATTATTTCTGAGTCATCTGCCTATGGGTCTGTAATTGTCAGGCATGTTCAGGACGGTCCCTGACGTCAGTCCCGTGCCGCTACGCCCACGACCGCCGACTGCTGCTCCTTATCAGTACCTCCTTAGCTGTCCGCTGCTCACGTCTCAGCGCTTCCCCGCTTCGTTTTTTCCCAGCATGCTATTTGCATCACTCCCCCCCCCAGGCTCAAGTGGGGGGGGGGGGGAATCCTGATATTTCTCTTCTTGATGTCAGCCAGCACTGAATGCTGTCTAACAGTTTTATGGTCTGGGAAACCAAGAGACTTCCCAGGGTTACAAGCAGGGCGATAAAATGCTTTGCAAATAATGATTTCCTTTGGTGCTCTGGAATTTGTCTGTTTCTTTGACCGTCCGGTCGCGTCCGAGTTGAGGTGTGGTTCCATCGCTCTTTGGAACAGGACGGCTGTAAATCTTTACCGGTGACGTGCCAGGAAATGGTGAATCTGTTTTTGTAATTGTAATTTCCTGCGGAGATTTACAGTCTGCCATCGCACGGCCAGATTTCAGCATCGCCACAACAAGCTCATTTCTTGGCCGGTACTTTCCCTTGTGCTTACATTCCCAGCCTGACTGATGCTGTGCTGGTCATGGTGAGCTTAGGAAGCCTGCCAGAGCTGTCTGGGCAAAAGTAGGGTTAGAAGCGCACAACAGTGCAGAAAAAAAGCAGGCGAAAGATTATCACATATCCAAAAAAGAAACCAACTGAAAATAAAATCAGTGTGTCTTATTTTATCGTGCTTTCTAAATAAAGTCTGTTTGGATTATTTTAGCTATATGAAAATATAACCTCACCTTTTAAAAGGTTTCAACTCTAAAAAAGGTCCCCTGGCTTTAAATTTTGCAGGGTAATGATCTCCCCTCCAATTCCCTCGTCTCCTCACAAATTGCAATGACGAATCGAACCCGCAACCTTTTCGTTACGATCCCAAATGCGTGACATCCAGGTTGCCCACAGCGGATGCATGCAGCTTTAGAGAATGCAGCAAGGTGCATTTGTATGTAATGCTAAAGAATGCAGCTAAGTCTAGAGCAGTTCTTCACAATCCGGTCCTCAGGGAACCCACAGTCGGTCCATGTTTTTACTCCTTCCGGGCTCCCTGCCAGGCCGGGAGCCAAGAGGCAGCAAAAACGTGGACCGACTGTGGGTCCCCCAAGGACCGGACTGTGAAACACTGCTCTACAGTACCCAGGTGTCAATCAAGAACAAAGTTGCGACGTCGTTGTCTCTCAGGGGCCTTCGAGAAACATTCATTACAAGTCAGAGCAGGGATAAAGGTTCACCGGGGTATCACAAGGACCGCTGGCTCGCACACAAGCAGATCATGGTGATACGAACAGCTGCCTGGTTAGCACCACTGTGGCTGATCAGCACCACGGACAGCAGCCTGCTTCACTCAGGCCTACACACCAGAAACACATTAAGCATCAGTTCAGGTGTTTGCGTTGATGAACCCACAGCCGTAAGATGAGGTGGGATTAATGGAATGGAGTGAGGAATGGAGAGCTGTACAGGTGCAGGGCAACAGGTCCTTCTGCATTCTGACATTAGTCAGTTACAGGCATATAACTTAGAGGCTCTTGGCTTGCGAGCCGCTGCTGACCATATGAGACACGTCCAGCTAGGAGACGCAGGGCGCCTACAGAGCTTCCGCTCCTTAGGTCATTATTGCTTTATTGAAGCAATTTTCAGAATTTTCATCTCGCTTGGAGCCCATTTGCTTTTCTTTCTCCAGCACAACTTACACACCCACTAATTTTCACAGCTGCTTATTTCTACTGGAAATGACAAAGCTGAGTGTGCTGCTCATCTGCATTTCAGCACTTAAAATAAACGGCCATTAGACCGTGGGACCTACGAGTGACTCTCAAATGCCCGGAACTCTGACACTATTTAACACTCGACTCTTTTGTAGCTCCTAAAAAACAAAGTTCTACATAGAAAAAAGTATTTTGAAAGTCCTACATTGAGTCTGATAAACATGTAACAAATAATAATTACCTAATGATTAATGAAGACCAATTAAACAGCCACTTAAATGCAAAATAGTATATTTGCACTTAATAAACTATAAATGCATCCTAATTGAATCAAAGGTAATTTAGATTTAATTAAGAGCATTTATTGTATAGACCGGCCAATATTTCTTACACACACCAGCCACTGGATGCTGAAGCCTTCTGAAGGAAAAGCTATTTAAAAATCCATCAAGCAAATCTATCAAAACAGACGAACATATTGAGCACATGTTTGCTGGTGAATAAACCCAGTGAGTTCCCTGCATGTCTGAGATATCCCTATCACTGTATACGGAGACATATAAGCCTTTCCACAAAGAGCACCAGCTCCAATGTGCAGAAATTAATTGAGTGAAAAAATCGGCTGTTTGAGGTTGAAGTGGGTTAAGGGAGGCAGTGTAACAATTGTTTTCTGTCTGCCTGAGGCTGTGTATCGTTCATTCCTGCTTTCTCTCTCTCTCTGCCGCTCTCTCTCTCTCTTAGCATTTCTACTCTTTCCTTTCTGCTGCCTCTTCTTTAATGCTTTCAGATGTTTTCACATTCGCTCCTCACTCATTTTCCTTGTTGTTGTATTGTAAACAACACATAATCACATGATCTCTCTATATAATCACATGATATGTTATAATCACATGATCTCACTATTTAATCACATGATATGTTATAATCACATGATCGCACTATATAATCACATGATATCTTATAATCACATGATCTCTATACTGTATATGTTAGGTAAATAATTATATTATTTATCATGAAAACTTTTACAGATCATAGATTTTGTCACTAAGAATGTCACTGCAACATGTTCAGATGGCTACCTCTGGATTATAACGGCAGACATTCTATTTCTGGCAGATTTATATGCAGTAATACCCCGACATATATTAACAAAAGCAGACACACAAGGACGTAAACAGACACATGATACCACAGTGAGGTGGGATGCCAGCCTGACACTGCAGTGGATCCTGGGGTCCAGTAAGTGGTTACTGGCAGAAGGTAGGATATTGATTACATCTCAAAGGCCAGCCTTTTCGTTCTGTTCTGTTCCTGTGTGTCATTCCTGAGTGTGGACATACGTATGTTTTGTAGGTATGTGCGTGGGTGCACCAGAGGAAGGAAAAAAATATTCACATGGCAGGATTTTACCAGTCAGTGCTGAGCCCGAACGCGCCCCCCACCCCCCCACCCCCACCCCATCCCTGGGGGGGATAAAAGAATGACTAATTCTTTATAGGTTTTTTTTATGTGCTTTTAAATCTATCCTCTGTCATGCGGCATTCTTTCATTTCGGAATAACCCCCCAAACCAAAAACAAAAGAAAAATCAGAGAGAAATGGGCTGGAAAATGAAAGGAAACAGAAAAGCGGGAAAAGGAGCAAATCACCGGAGCATGCGACTTAAACACAAGCACGATAAAAAAGGGGGATGTCACAATGGTGAGAGGAAAGGAGAGGAAAGGAAGAGGAAGGAGGGGAGAAGCAGCCGTGAGCCGCTGCCACCCGGGGTGCTCGCTCGCTCGCTCGCTCGCTCGCTCGCTTTTTAACCGGTCGCGCCCCAAGCGAAAAGGTTTAGCCTGTTTTCTCTCTTAAACTCCTCTTAAGCAGTCCGTTCATGTTAAATTTCAATTCCCCCCAGCAGCCTCTCCAAATTGTCTGCAAAATAAGTAACTCCACGGCCTGTATACTGCATAAGCAGATATTAACATTGCTGCAGTCTCTTTGAACTCCCTCGTCCTCCTCATTATAAACCCTTTTGAAGGCTGGATGTTTCTGATCATTTCTGGTTTGATTTTACGTTTAATAAACATAATTCGGCATCCAGTTCCGCACACTGAGCTTAAATAATGCATAAATCCCGCATTTTAACCACAGTATAGCACAAACCTATAAATGTTTCATACATGCGTACGAATGAAAGGTGCAAGAAGTGCTTGCCAAAATTAGGGGTCAGTTGCGGATGTCCGTCCAGCAAACTCACGTTCTTAGTGATCGTCTGATCAGGGCATGGGATGCTAACAAAACCAGATACTTTCATGATCACCATCCTCTCTCCTGCCCCCCCCTCCCCCCCCCCCTCCTTTTCCTGGCTCTTGAAATGAAATCACAAAAGTTGTGCTGTGCCCGCGATCCACTTGAAAACGACCCGACTCCGGAGAGGGGTCGGCAGAACTACACAGCCCGGCAAAGTATAACGGCATTTCCCGGGAATGGTGTATATTTCATCCCGAGACGGGGGGGGGGACAGGAGGCCGAGGGGGAGGGGCAGCAATCGAACAGTCAAGGGGAAGACTGACAAATGTCTTTATTGGGTTTATGTCCTTAAAGAGGTCTGTGGAGAGAGAGGGGGGAACTAAATAAATAAACCAGTGACAAAGGAGAGGTGGCAGCTGTCGCGGCTGACGGCGGTTTTCCTTGGTGTCGTTCAGCTGGCCGAATCTGAGACTTCACAGGAAAATCTAATCATGATCCATACAATTGTCCTTAAGTTCCAGTCCACCTAGGCTGATCCAATATGGAGGAGATCCACTGTTTATGAGCGGAATAATTCCATTGTCGCCATCGCCGGAATTGCAGTTTAACAGAAACCGAAGTTACTGGAGATATGACTAAGAAAATCATTAGGTAATTAAATGATAACTGACAGTTCTCTGAATCGATTCACTAGATATTATACAGTCTTCAAATATATATTGCCTTCCAAGTCATATAGCCTGTATATTATAGACTATGTATATAACCAAGTCGGAGGCGATCCTAAGGATGGGGGAGACTGAGCGAGGCCTCCATGGGGCCCTACAATGCAGCCAGACAGACATGGTTAAATGTATGACCGATTTTTTACGTTAGGTCTAAATTAATAATATCAACAAAGAGAATTTAATAAACACTTTACTGTGAAAAACAGAATACACAAATGAAGGAGATTTGTTGGTTGCGATGTTGTATGGCCTCTGTGCGTGTGTCCCTGACGGCACCTGCGGGGAAGGACGTCTCCAGCATATGAGTGACACGACACGCTGTCGTAGGGAAACGTTTAGCGTTAGGGCAGACCTATAAAGAACAAGCAACAATCTACATATGTTTTATTTTAATCTCCGCGGTAATAGTTTCCTCACGGATGACACGCAACGCTGCCAGTTACGTAACAAGCGCCGTTCAGGTTCTTGGGAATGTAACCCTTTTTGTAGCACTGTAAATTATTTAAATACGCCGCAGCCCACGCCTCCAGTGAAGCGTTCCCTCGATGTACTCTTCTAGTCCTGCACGGTGTCAACCAATAATGAGAGAAGTTGATATTAATCGTGATTATTAGTATAAGGCGCAGTCAGTAACCTTTCTGGAGCGCATTTGAGGTTAAAACAGGAGGCGCCCATTAAGAGCGGCGCCCTTTGAGTTACAGCCCCTCGGTGCAGCGGATCAGGCGATCGCACGCTGCGTGGGCAGCGTGTCACGGAAAGCTTTCACGGGCTTCTGTTTTTAGCTATTCACCCGCCTTTTAACATGCCCAGCGTTGCTGGGTCTCTCTCTCCCTCTTTCTCCCCGTCTCAGTGGGAGGGACGGGTATATTAAATCACTTGATCGGGGATCGCCCATGTTTTGCTCAAGTGGTCTAACGGATAAAAGATGGCTGGGAGGGGATAAGGAAGGAAGCCTGATCGCGTCCTTCACTGATGCATTCGTCTCGTAAGTAATGTGCATAAGCGCAGTTTTACACGCCAGCTACAACGGTCACGTTAAGCCGCAAAACATACTTCCCACAATCTGTCTTCCAGGGCCATACAGCACGGCCGAGAAGGATCCATGCAGGGCGGTAATCAACAAGTGACAGATGATATTTTCGGGAAAAGATGCAGATAACGCATCATTTGTGACTGGCGCCGGGGTCAAAATTAGCCCCAGATCTCGCTGAAGTCGCTGGACTGTATTCCTGATAGCTGTGCAATGAAAAACACAGAGGTAAAGTAGCTGAACATCTACAGCTACTGAATAATTACGCCGCAATACTTTACAGTAAAATAAAAACAGCACTTCTAAAGAAACTTGTGGGAAAACCACAACGAAAGTAAGCTGAACACGCTGGTGTTTCCACGTTAATGGAGATCCGCTGTGGTACCGAACAGGGCGAAAGCAGGAGACTGATGGAGAGGATAGACGGACAACAGATAGTGGCTGGAAGCTGAGCGTTTGCGATAAAGCACAAATCCGCAGCCACCTATTACATCCCTCCGTCCCGCAACCTGTGGGTTACTTGCACACAAAAGGTTTCTGTTGGTATTTTTTATTTTATTTTTATTATCTTTATACGTTCAACACTAGCCAGCAGGTGTCAGTAAATGTTCAGGTAAACTAAGTAATGTGGCAGTTTCTTCACGGTCACATAGGATCGCGTTCAGGAAGGACGCGGCTTGTGAAGGCAAACCAGGCGTTTTTAAGCAGGCTGGGCAATAACCTGCTGCTTTTCTATAATTTGTAAAGTTTTATGAAATTACTGCATGATTTGCGGAGTAGTGGAAGTGGCCAGGTAGTAGTAAATGGGAATCATCAGTCTGTATAAATAGTGGACATTTTATTGTATCAACATACCACTTCCTACGATGGTTATGCGCAAATAATCTCTTGGAATATGATTAGATCAGTTTACGTGCCCTGGGGAGCCCTGGGGAATATGACATTACCATAGGTATTTAATCACTGCGCCATTTTTCCTCCTTGCTCTTCTATGAGAATGGCGCGTTACTCTGCCGAATTTCTGTGGAAATATATCTTGTTTCGAGATGTATTAGTGCTCCACAGTGTTGCCAGAATACAGGCATACACAGGCTACTTGCAGAATAAGTACCAAGTGGCCCTCTGAGAACAGATGATTTGCTGACCCGGATCAGGTGAACCTGATGGAATTGTTTAAAAAGTTTCAGATAACACTGAAAATAAGACCCTACTTACTTATAAGTAAGTACTATAAGTAAGTACTATAAGTAAGTCTTAATGGAATCATGCAATTTCACTAAACGTGGGAAAATGTAATGGCAACAAAAAAAAACCTCCACAATTTACTGCATTTGAACTGATTTGGAAATAACAATTGATTCTGTAAAGCACCTACATTTATAAGGACTTAAATGAAAACATCTGTCCGTATGTACACTTCAACACAGCCTTGTCATACACTTTCTCATAATCAGCTGTAAAACTAACAGATGTCATGCTATGGTAGAACAGAGTATTTTTATTAGTGTGTAGTGAGGGAACAAGGCTTTCATTTAAACAGAGAAGAAAAAAGGGGGCACAGATCTTTATCAACAACTAGGTTGTCATGTTTATTGCTGTCTTTGTTCTCGCAACGAAATTTATTTATTATTAAGGTTGTTTAGTTACCAATTGTATTTGGAGGATATGATGGTATGATATGACCATCCATCCATTTTCCAAACCGCTTATCCTACTGGGTCGTGGGGGGGTCCGGAGCCTATCCCGGAAGCAATGGGCACGAGGCAGGGAACAACCCAGGATGGGGGGCCAGCCCATCACAGGGCAGTGTGATATGACCCTGTACTGAAATTGTGCGAAGATGGATGGATGGATGGAAGGATGGATGGATGAGAATTTAAGCTATGATTACCATGGCAGTAAAACAGTAACACTGTTCTTTGAAAATGGAAAACATCTCAAATTAATCATCACAGGAAGGTTTACAAATGCTGCACTACTAGTTTACTCTGTTGATGAAAGGAATAAGATCGGCGACAATGTGTGTAAAGGCAGGACCGTGACTCAGCATGATAGCATCTAACAAAGTATTTTCTAAAAAATATCTCACCTGTGTCGCCTTCTCCCTGACTGGGATAAAAAGTGGAGGAAATAAAACCAAGGGATGGGAAACTAGAAGATCCTGAGACCCAAGGAGAGAAAGCGAATGAACCGATTTGTGGTTATTATGAAGCTGGCGATCGGGGAGAAGATGCAGCTAAAACTGGGACAACTGAAAAAGGGTACAGACGTTTCTAAAATGTTTCTGTAATTCTACTATGGCTTCACACGATGGGAGTGAGGAGGGGGGCTGGGCGGGGGGTGCAAGTGGAAGCTCCCAGCGACAGCAAGCGCTGCCCTTCTTTACACCTGGCTCCACAATCTGTTGATATCTGTTGCATCCGACAATTCGGAACATCCCTCGTTCTTCATCAGCCCACGTATCAGCAGGTGGCTGGCCAGAGAAGACACGTTTTTCTCTTTCCCTTTTTTCATTCCACGGATGCTACTGGCAGATGCCTTCCTGCGTCTGTTTCAGCTGCGCATGCACAAATCTGCACCGGTACGGTTACGTCCATGTTTAAAATAACACTAGATCGTTCTAATATTAAACTCTGCTAGGAAAAAAAAGGAAAAACGTAAGTCTGGGATTTAGAGGCGATTCCTTGTCGATGGGGCGGGGGGAGGTACGCGCACAGAGGTCACCCTGCACATCGTCTGCTGGCCACGCGTCTTCGGTGCCGGCCCCCGCGCCGCGGAGCATGTGCTGCAGGCATTTTGACATTTGTCTTCATTATTATCAGCGAACAGAAATGATTGCGGCCTGCGCATGCTCCATTACCCTCCTTCATTGCGCGGTCGCATGACTGAAATGACGCACTTGATGGATTTGCCACAAAGGAACATGGCAAGATTGCAGAAATCTGTCTAATTATTGACGAGGGGCTGGGGGGGGGGCAATCGTGGTGCTACTGGGAGGATCAGAGCCATGAGGAAGTGGGGGGCAAGACTCCCTCATCCCATTCTGGGACCCTCAAACCAGTAACACACCCCCCACCTTCCAGTTCACAACAACTTGTTGTGGCATCATGCTGACACCAGTGATGCCCCCCCACCCCCCTTGGTGAAAATCTTGGGCCCACCTGTCAGATTCATTCTGCCGCTTATCTGTAGTAATGAAACATGCGGCTTCTGCCTCCTCCGCTTAAAGGAAGCTCTGTGTGTGTTTAGGTGGATTATTAAAGATCGGCGGGGTGCCGAGCCACATATCCGATAAGGCGGAGGGGCTCGTCAGAAAGAGGGGCCCTTATTAAGAGCTAATTAAGAAAAATAACGAAAGCGAGGCTGTGCTCCTGAAGGCTCCTGCCGCTCTCCTCCAGCCCTGAGGAGCTCCCAGGACGGCGTCCCGCAGCGCTGCCGTGAGACCGGCCGACCTCTGCTCCGCACCTCGGTGCGAGGCTTCCTCCCCATACGCACCCCAGGAGGCCGACACATGCCAGCGGCCGAAGCGACAACATCCCAGGTCGTCTGTGAGGTCCTGCCCCGTCTCCACGCCGCTCCGGGTTTACCGAGACGCACCTATGAGTCGATCGGGACGGCGGCCGGTTCCGTGCTGAGACACGGTGCTTCCGAATAACTGCACGATGACCAGCCGCCTTCCCTTTGTTTCTGCATTTGTTTAATGGTACTTTTTCAGTTTAATTGTGAAGTTAACTGCACGGCACATTCCAAGGGGAATCCTTAACAGGCTGTCGTAAAGAAGTTATTCCGCGCTTCTATTTAGGCGCTTATTTAAGTATCTGACTGATCAAAGGTGGCATGTAAAAATTATTCATGCTGCTGACAGGAGAAAGGTTTACAGGACATAGTTTCTTAGAGTTATGGGGAGACGCATCTTTTAGAGACAGACAGGACCCAACAAGTGCGGGATCTTGAACCAGACAAACAGCATTAGTTATGGCTTCAGTACTGCGGCCATAACTAACAGCTCCGAACATGTGACTGGGTGGAAAATAAAATGCGATCCGTCCGTTCTTTCAAAATGGAAAACATCTAATATTAATCATTACGGGAATGTGGATGCTTGACCTGAATGTCTGATGGGGCCCCTGGCCGTGCCTCTGTCTGAGAGATGCTGTCCTTCCAGCTCTCCTCTCCTGTTCACCGCCCATCTACGAGGGGAAGGATGTCTGTCTCGGAGGCAGCTTGCTATTTCACGGCCTGCTAGCCGCTAGTGCTGGAAGGCGCTGCCGTTCTTAGTGGACAATGAGCCGTGCCGTCTGCTAACCCCTAACTCTGCAGCACCGGCCACCCACCCTCGCTCCGGCGTCCGCTTCCTGGTGGACGGGGAGCCACGGCGCTCGCTGGGCCACCCCGGCCTCGGCTAACTGCTAATGACGCCACACATGCCGGCCCCAGGTGGGGGAATGGATAAGGCAGACGCGGTAGCTGGTGACAGCTAACGTGGCTACACAGATACCGGGGGAGGGGGGCAGCATTTACACGGATGGGTGAGCCAGGGCCGCTGACGCGGGCCGGACACTGGCCTCTCCAAACCTTTCCCCGCGTTGTGCCGCCCCTTAAAAAAACTCCCCTGTGACTCCTGCACGGCCACAGTGTTTCCATCTGTGCCATCCCAGGTCCTCGGCCACTCAGGAGGCTTCTCTGCTCGACAGACCCGGTCCAAGTAACCATCATTGGGTGACTAATAGGTTCTGACAGCACACAGGCTTTTGCAGCCCGTTTTAGAGTACATGGGGTGGCTCTGTTCCTGTAAAATCCCCAGTGTACTCATTAAAATCATCCCCCTCCAGGACCGACGGAGGCAAATGTCAAGTCATTTATTTGTGTTTTATGTAAACAAGGCTGACATAGTGCGATAGGGGAAGGTTATTACGCCTCATTGTGGCCCCATGATTGATTGCCCACCCTGCAATCAGAAAAAAAAAATGGGGACACCAGTTTGCCACAGCAGGATCGCAATGCGTACATGACAGCCAGCGGGGGAGTGGGACAGGAATCCAGAGGGTCAGTGGTGACCAAACCCTGAATGAGTGTGGCTGCTGGGGTGTACAAGGGCACCCCCCCCCAGTCACGTGGCATCCCCCGGCAGTGCGGCGCTGATTCGCTCGCCGTTCCGCCCCCCAGCTCCAGCAGCTGCCTCGCCACCCTGCAGCAATTAGCACTGTGTAAATTGAAGCAATTTGCATGGTCTAAACAAACCCCAGCACCGTCAAAACATCAGCCTGCCAGACGCAGATCGGGGGGGGGGGGGGGTGCTGAACCAGAGCCAGGAGGCGGGCTTGCCATGAGGGGGCGGGGCCCCCCCTTGGTGTAACCCAAACTCCAATGACCGTGAATATCTTTGCTTCCACTACATGTAGGGCTGTATTGATGTTATTCCGGAATAGAACATCCTGCACTTGATACCTCTGGACCATTGGACTGTAATGGTAAGGCTGCAGAGTGAGACCAGGTCCATTCGGCCATGACGGTAATGTGCATGCCTTGGAAATATACCGAGCAGGCTGCAGACCCGCAGATGTCCCATGCAGTGAAAATAAGCTGTTGATTGTCACATATATAGCAAGTGAAAGAGAGGAGAGACAGAACACTTTGCCAGAGGAAACAGTCCATGAACATATGAATGTACTTATTTGATACTGAAACTCAAGAGACTCATACAGTTGTATCTGTGCATCACAATATATCATATAGATGTAGTTCCCATTCCTCCCATTAGGGGGCGTTGACCCAGAGGGATTGCTGTGTAGAGGCTGAGAGAGAGAGAGCAGAGGAGCGAGCCCACATGGGCTTGTGGGGTCCAGCACTGTCGCCACAGCAACATTCCCCCTCCCCTTCCCACCCACCAATCACCACTATGCCAAAATTGAACAAGTGCCTGTCAAAACTAAGGAGCAGAGCTCCACCCCTTCGGGCATTAACTAGGGACAGCATGACAGCAGCACATCCTCCTCAGTCCTGAAGTGGCTGAGGGCCCCGGGTCCTCGCAAAGTACCTGCTGCAGCACGGATGCTTGTCGTGGGGAAAGATTAATGCGAGCTCCTTGGAGCAAAGGTACCTTTTGGTGCTTAATAAGGTACAAATAAATTGTTCCTGCTACACTGCCTTGTCAGGAAAAACTGTTGATGTGCTGTTTATGTTATTCCCTAGCACGCGCGTGTGCGTGTCCTCGTGGGGGGGGGGGGTGGGGGTAGGCGGGCACGCGAGCGCCTGACGCTTACCTCCACACCCTGCACTTTCAGCTTCATGTGATCCTCCCGCGTGGTCTTTCCATCCTTCCTCTTCTTCCAGCAGTACCCATCTTTCCTGTACTTTACCTTCTTTCTGTTGTACAGTATCATCGACCCATTCTGTGGCCTGGGAAGGGAGGAGGGGTGGGGAGAGAGACAGGGAGGGTATCAGTCAGAGCCGACAGACGACGCGACGCATCGCAGGACACCCGACCTGCGTCGATATCAGCTGACCCCAAACCCCCTGAGTGTCGAGTTTCTTCTCTTACTATGTGGGCTGTGGACAAACTATAGGATATAAAGTAAAACAAAGGGACTTTAATTTCTTGCACGCTAATGGATCGGTTAAATAAAAGCTAATGTGAAAGATCCTCCTCTGTAGTGTTTTGTCTGCCCCTTTAATTTAGACCTGCCCTGATTCTGCCAGGTTCTTCCTTTTGATGAAGACTGTATCTTTATTATACTTTCATGAGTGGCCCAGTGCAGTCCGGCTCGCGGCAGAGGAGGGATCGGGCACCCATGCCCCCCACCTGTGCGGGTCGCACCCCCGGTCTGGTCCGGGACCTCGTCCAGGTCTCCTGCAGCTTTCAGCACCTCCGCTGCCTGGAGGACGGGCCGCGGACGGACCTCATTAGTGGCTCCGTGTCTGAGGGGCACAGCCCGAGGCATGGTTCTCCTCCCCCTTACCCACAATGCCATGCAAAAGGCGGCACACACCTGCCTGGGGCATCTGCTCCTTCCAGCCCTTCAAGCTGTCACTGTTTGCATAGGTGGGCACCCATCGCATTTTGCCAGTTTAACACGACCACGTATCTCGCCGGAGTGACTCAGCTGGAATCCTTCGCTCATCCGGCGGTAAAACAACCCGTTTGGACAGAGAGGCGGCAATGCCCCCCCCGTGACACCTGGCCGCGACCGTTTTCCGTAAATGCCACAAGCGACCGTCTACATCTCGGCCCGCAGGGCCTGGCTCCTGTTTATCTCTCCGTCTCATCACTCACTCCCCGGGACTAGTGTCAGGGGACCTGACAGATGGGGGCGGAGTCACAGGCAGCCCACTGTGGACCCCCCCCCCCGCCACTGCCCCACGATAGGGTCTTTTAATTAGATGCTTCACGCTAGCTCTGGATCCGCATACCCTCCCTCCCCTAGCCATCCACGCTGCCCTCTCCGTCTAAACCACATTTCTCTGCAGCTCCCTTTTTCACTCTGTCATCATCCCTCTCCCACGTTTTTTTCCCGTTACTCCCCTTCATCAACCCTTTTTACGGCCAGCCTCTGCTTCTCTCTCTCTCCCTGCAATGGAAGTCCTTGACCTACCCATTGTACAATGAGACGGAAGTCGGGTTTCCAGTGGAGTGACTCAACTTCCCGCGATTTCTGTGATATGCGTTATCTTAATAGGAGCAGAGCTGCCCCGGGCATTTCCCCTTCTGTTTAATAATATTATCTCAGACACAACATGACCATCAGATACAGCCTGGGGGGGTTGTTCACTCCGGCATGTTATTCACTCCTTCTTCATGCGGCTGATGCAGGCGCTGCTTGAGTCATTATAGCTTACAAAGTAGCTTGCATAAAGGATCCATACTCTTGTGATTTTTTGAAAATTTTGTTGCCATGTGAACTTGGAGGGAGGGTTATTTATTACCAATTAATTATTAAGACATTAAGTGGCTATTAGCAAGCAGAAACACGGGTCGGTCCGGGCGATCAAACGGTAAAAGAAGGAGCAGAGGATTCTTTATATGAAAGAAAAGGGGATATTTAATGACTGCAAAACGCTTATGCTGCTGGAGAAAAATTAATTTGTGCGCCCAAAATTGCTATAATGAACACGAGAAGTACAATGACCTTCGTCTGTGAGCGGAGAAGGTAAACGGCTGTCTCGCTCCAGCCAGGGGTCGATCGTCAAAAGGCAGGGAGGTTTCACAATGCTCGGGGGAGAATTCACGGAAGAAAAGGCAGAGACACGGAGACGGGTACAGACACACCGCGAAGAAGCGGAATGTGCACCGTTACCACCCGGATGCCGGCGAAGATCAGGCCACCACGGATGAAACTGCTGAGGGATGACACTGCGAGACCAGAAGAGCTATGGAACTTCACCGGCAGAGATGAGAGGAAATGTGCACCAGTCAACACCTTCCAGAAAACACAAAACCAGCCCGTTTGGCAGGACAGGCAGCAGGGAGCGACAGCTAAAAATAATCCATCTGAAAGCCCGCGCGGAGTTTGGAACAGAACTCCCGAGTGGAGCCAAAGGTGGGGGCAGAAGTGGCCCTTGTCGTATGACATCAGCTGCACCTTTCAGTCCAAACGAAGAGGGTCAGGTCTGACTGGGGATCAGCATGGCACCTCACCCCATAGACACCTTCCGGGAAGGTCACACTGCGGCAGTGGAGGCACTGTGTTGTGTCTTATCCCCCGAGGGAGCTGGGGAAGGAGGAGTGCATAGAGAAGAGTGCAGAAGAACACAAGAAGGAAAAACTCTTTCAGTCTGCCGAAATCTGAGGTGAAAATACACCTTTCAGGACAACAATCCAAAGTATAAGTCAACACTGGATTGACTTTGGAATGAGATACTGTATGTACTCAAGTGGCCCAGGCAAAGTCCTGCCTCGAATACTACTGAGACTCCGTAGGAAGACTTAAAAACAGCTGTCAATAAGCGATCCCCAAGCAACTGCAGAGAGCTTTAGCAAATCTGCCGAGAAGGATGCGTCCAAAGTTAGCACAGAGTGTGAGCCGGCCTGGAAAGTTAGCAGACTTTCCCAGAAAGACTTAGGCTTTAATTGCTGCCAAAAGTGCTTCCACTAAAATACTGAGTTCAGACATCTGAATACTTACGCAATCAACATTTTTCATGGTTCCCCCCCCTCCCCCACTTAAATTACAACAGCTAGCAGTTTCCTATGGTGCGACGTTTACCACCCGAATGGTCTGAGCACTTCTGCACCAAGTGTACATGTCCAAAGCATGATCATTTTTGGCCAGGTAGCGCGATCATGCAGGTGTGCCTGGTCCCCCACCTACCCAGTACGGGATGCCATTCTATCACAGGGCATCACCCACGTATACACATAGGGCTATTTAGAGTCGCCAATTTGTGGGAAGAGTCAACGGCACCTGTAGGAAACCCGCGCAACATGGCGAGAACATGTGATCTACGCTCAGAGAGCGGAGGTGGGATTTCAGCCCCCAGTGCCAGAGGCGTGAGGTGACAGTGCGACTCACCGTGCCACCTACACCAGTACGTCGCACGTACATTATGAGTGCAGCTTGTCACCACGACATCACAGATGCGTTCCGTTGACTGTGGCTCCATTGCTATTAAACATTAATGATTTTTTTTTTCCATTGTCTTTTTAGCTATTAAATGAAACGGCTTATTTGGAAACTCTCACACGCACTCGTTTAACTTGGCTTTACAGACACTTATGGCCAATGCAGGAGGCCAAATGGCAAGAATATGAGACAAATCACAAGCATGTACGTGCATGGAGGTGTCGGAGAATTACTGCATGGAAGAACGACGTAGAACCAGGCGATCCGATCGTCTCAAGGAGCATCTGACTCAGGCAAAGCTTTTCTGTTAAAGGTTCATAATATTTATATTAAAACAATTTTTTTAGGTGGGTCTACGTGTCAGACATATAGAAAGGTTGTTCTCAGCATATGTCCTAGGTATGATTACTTAGGCAGTCCCATTAATCTTATCAGAATTACACATATTTAAACATGAAGGGAAAATCCCAACGACACTCTTATCGAGACAGCATGAGAACAAGCCACCCGGCAACCGAACAAGTGAAAGCAAAATGGGAATGATGCACTTCTGAACCCTGTGCTGATTGTTTCTGCATGTTTGTTTGTTTGCTTTTTTCGTACTTAAATCAGTAATTAAGTTTTGATTTGGGTAATCAGTGACTGCGCAAACCAAAGCCTTCTAGGAAGCATGTTTTCCTTCCCGCTCATACTCCCAGCACTCTTTCAGTCAGCTTGCTGGGGATATATCGGCCGTACGTACGTATGACTCTGAGGCACATATAATTGAAAATGAACCCAAAGCAAAACATGCACATGTTAAATGTCCCTGCTCAGGATTTCCGTCTAGATTCATTTATAATTTAACATTTTCATCTCCCAGTCACTCGGAGGCATCAGGAATGGTTCCCAGGACCAGAGCCAACGCGAAAAGGCACGCCATGCCATAAATCAAATCATTTTAGCAATGAAGCGATGTAAAACTGGGGAATGGCCGGGGCCAAAAGTAATGGGGACCCTCAAGAAATGAGCTGAAAAGATCAGCCACATTTGGAATTTATTATGACAAGACAGACCCTCTGTCTTCGATAAAGGAGACGGGAGGGAAGTTTTCTGCAAGTTATCCAAACTCCCGAGGGAAGCACAGAGATTAACAGGAGCTTGATGATTTCTTTGGGAAAAAAAAAAGCGAGTCTGAGTAGAGAATGAATTATACGTCTTCGGAAAATGACCTATCAAAAAAAAAAATGTTGCAGGGATGCTACAGCTTTTTGTTAAGGGAGAACTACAGAGGTGAAACGCCAGAGAGCAGTTACACGGGGAAGGAGATGTTTGGTGTTCAGCTTAACATGGGCTCCCGGGGTACAGATGGAGACTGGGGATCGACTTAAATCGGCAGCGTGTCGGCATGGATAAACACAGCCGAGCTGCGCCATCTAAAAATCACACACGTGCAGGCGTGAGCACGCTCTCTCTAATTTCACATGGTAATAATCACACGGGTCAGTGGCCCCCCATAAAACACCCATTTTCCTGCCCTCGCATCCCTCCGACGGTCTGTCATCGCATCCGTCACTGGACAGAGCACGTCCGTGCCGCTGCAGGCCGGTGAGCAAGATGGGTACACGTTGCCAGATGACGTGTTCCCTGCAAACAAGGCAATCCTCCTTCACCTTATATCTCACTTGTCTCGTTAGGTGGAGAGAAGAGCCGGCGATTGCGATGAACCCTATCATGCCGTATCTCGCGGCGGAGTGACACCTTGTGAGCAGGCAGCTGACGGCCGACAGGCAGGCCACTCCTTGGCATGCGACGCTCGCATGCGTGTGCCTCCTTTAAATGCAAATGCGGCATCTCGGGGATTGAAATTCATACCGGGCACATTTGGACCCGACAGCAATCCCGCTGTACGGTGCGAGGCATCTGAGCGGGCACAACCCGGAGGACGGGAGGCAAACCGAGCCTGCCGCTGGATGCGGGCCGGTCCAGCAGCGACGGTACAGGAGCCGGCGTCACATTTACCCGTCTGAGGAACCCCGGGGATGGGTCGGGATCCAGCTGGCATCTCGGGTCTTTCCAAGGAAGCCATCCAAAGAAAAGCATTCTGGGTAATAATGACAAGGACTCATATCCCAATGAGGGGCCCTGCTGTCATACTGGTGAGGAAGATATTTAACCTAAAACGTTTCTGCCATAAAATGAGTTCCAGCTGCATAAATGTATAACTTAGTGAAGTGTGAACTTCAGCAAGTATGATAAACAGAGAAATATTTGGAGCCATCATTGTTGTTTTGGGCCACACTGAGCTGTATCTCATATAGATGGAGATCCTACCTTCCCTGAATCTGTACTCCATCTTCACTCTCCTTCACTCTTCTCACTCTACACCTCACTCGTCAGGTTTCAGATAACCTTGGGAGCCTTTCAACAATACTTTATCATTTCAGCGATGGAATCCCTAACCCAGCATCCGCTGGGTCACCATGGATACAGAGGGCAGGGGACGTGGGAGGTCTATTGGCGGCTTGTATCTCTTTGAAACTATACCGATGACCAGTATTCTCTAACCTCATTCTTATTTGGTGAGAAAAAAAAGCACATGGTAGGTATAATGATACAAAATTTCCTGCCTTTCGTGATTTGTACGAGTCTTTTAGAAGTCATGTTATATTTAAGGAAATTTTTACGGCGTCGGTAACTTTCAAAAGCCTACTTAATTCACAAACCAATTTACCCCTCCTTATGTCCACAACCTTTCAGAGGAGGAATACAGATAAAACCAAGAGAGGATTTGCAGCAACGCAAGGATATTTACCAGAGTAGAATACTGTCATCTCCTGGTGCCTTGTCAGATCTCACCCTTTTTATGTTCTGTTGGGCCTCATTCATCATTTTCATCTTCTACCCAGTAGTCACTGGATCCCAGCATGACATAAACTAATTTCTAAGTTCTTTAGAAACCACAAAGGACAAGTTATTTTAAACTGAGAGAGTTGTGTGTGTGTGTGTGTGTGGCATGTATATACATCTTTATGTCAATTTCCTCAGTCAAGTGTTCTGTTCAATCTGCTTGTATTTCGTAACTATTGATTTACTATAGCTGTTTGTGCAAAATATATATTTGCATCACAAAAAGGTGTTACGATTGACTTTACTGGAAGGTTGCAGATTGTGTTACATAAGGACAATGTCATCTCTCTTAACGTGGATATTCTGGCCATCTGCAATTTAGTTTTTGCCAATAGTTCTACAACAATTACTAAGTACGACATACTGGAACAAGAACACTTTGTATACGCGTTTGTACAAAGGCGTGGGGAAATCACATATTGCATAATTTTTTTTCGAAGTGACACTGAAGTAGACATAAGATCTCATTACTCTGTCGACGTGTTATTTTCATGCAACTAAAAGAAAAATAAAATTTATTAATTCAGCATGCTGACTGGATAAACGTCCCCAATTATGAATCTGACAGACAATTTTTACAGAGGAATGACTTAAAAAAAAAAAACTGGGGTACAACATGTGTGCATCCTAGATGGTGTCAGGGCCCTTTGCTCACAATCGGAACCATGACGGTGGGGGAGAGAGTGATGGAGAGGATGCGTATTAACCTTGAGATGTGCTCACTGCCTGCACGCTTCAGGTTAATAACTGAAGAGTGACACAACAACGTGTAAAAGATGATTCGTGGCAATATGCTGACATTTACCAGCATTTAGCATAAAAGCTTTGCAGCCAGCTGTGGCAGAGTCACAGTCTGTCTGGGATTATGTTTACTGCCCTCGATTTTCCTTCACTGGTTTATCTCCGGACTGCTCTCACAAATTAGTTTTTAATAAAGGCCATTTTGTACAATTGCTTTTTTAAGCTTAGCAATTTAAAAAACTAAACATACTTGTAGAAATTACAGAAAATACATTTGAAGGATTGTGGGTTGCATTCAAAAAAAAAAAAATACGCATCCTCCCACCCTCCATATCCGCTTGTCCAATGCAGGTTTCACTGGGACATAAATCACAAGCTCTGAATAATTATATCAATATAAAATGTAAAGCAAGGCTTTATGGGGGAGATAACACCTACTGCACTGTCAGTTGTTCGGGATGCAGTTACCCAAGGCAATTTACAGAGCTTACAGTTTTATATGTGATAGACTTATACAGCTCATAGTGTATTCTTACTAAGACTACTAGGGTGGAGGATGTCAAAGGTTCCATGGGACTTGAGGACAAGATGGTAATTTAGATGAAATTCAGTACAAAATACTGAACACTAGCTTGCTAAATAGTGAAAAAAATATTTTGTTCACTGAACGTGTCCACTTAGCTAGTAGCAAACATAGTTAAATTCCATCCCTACTTGAGGACCCTTCTTGTAGTTGAGACCTGCAACTCTTTGATTACCGTGTTTGATTACAAATCCATGATGTATCACCAATGCACTCTTCCATTATCCTACTGAGTACACAATTTGGCCAGAGTGTAGTTCAGTTCCTGGGGGAAGGCCAGAAGAGCCATTCTTACCAGACCTGGCTTGATGGACCTTAAGGGAGAAGCACTTATCCCTTCATTGGGGGAGGGGCATCTTTCAACAAAAAAAAAAGAGCAAGCGGAGTTAGCCCTGTCCATACAGGACTGCCATACAAGGGCAGGGTACAATCACTCTTCAGTCTAGGCGACTGGTCATGTGATCCAAGCCTACGAAATCTTAATGGGAGTGAACAAGGTCAGCCCTGAAGTCTATGTTTATGCCCAGTTACATGACTGACTATGAATCGCTAACTAGCTGAAGACCCATTTATATGAAGACAAAAATGAGAAGGGCGATGGGACCTGGACCAGACTATGAAGCCTTCAAGTCCACGTTTGATAAAATGTTACTAAGAGTTACAATGGTCCCAAATCAGCAGCAGAGTTACCTCACTGACCGATTTTGGAAAACGTAACTGATACGTGCCTCAATGTGACATACCTCTCCATGTGATTCAAGACCCACTCCTGGAGGGTCAGTTTTCAAAAAAACAAAACAAATAGCTCCTTCTAAATATAGAGACCAAAAAACCTTCTGAGGGTTTACTTTTGAAGAGATGGACTGAAGATCTCCCCCTCGAACTTCAAACCTTCAGCCTGCACTTCCCAGCTCTCAGCCCAGCCCACGTGACCTTCTGTTGCAGGTCTGACGCAGACATGCACCTCTGTGTTAATTGCGATCATGCCCCATAGTTACCAATCAGCCCCTTAACAACGACTCTCCACATCTATAAAAAGGCTGCAGTCATCTGTTTACTAGCCACATATCAGTGCCTGTTAGACTGCAGATCACTCACTGTTTTTTTTATATATAAATTAAGGAAGCAATAATTTAAATAAAAGGGTTTGTTTCGCTAATTCTGGATGTTATCGTGATTTTATTGAGTCATGCATCAAAAGCCTCTAATGAAGCACTAAGGTCCAATTCTTAGGCGTTGCTTTTAATTAAAGCTCTGATGTTATCGGCTAAAATGCGAAAGGAAAAATGCATATCCCCAGACAGGGAGGACGCAGTGCTCGGGCGGGACAGTGCAGCATCGACGGTCACCCTGTGCGGCTAATAGCTGCTAATTTAAACGTAAGGTAATGATAGTGAATCACTTATTGTCCCTGTTTCATGAAAGAGCATGAAATCAGGCATCTATTTCCAACTGTCAGTTCCGGTGCCAGCATGGTGCCCAAAATATCTCGGCCGAAAACATAAATCAGCACACCAGTTATAAACACTAATTTTGTACAGGGAATACAGAAACACTGCCTTTCTTCTTCATTCTTCGTATTTTTTCTTTTCCACGAAGAAAACAGGAAAGTGCCGGCAGAACACACGGCTCAGAGGTCACACACCTCTGCGACATCGTGGGATCCAATAACGGATCGCCGTGACATGCTTTATTTCGAGCTCTGTCTAAATAAGTGCTCACAAAAAGGAGGCGCTCAAAGCTTGGAAAAGGGTTCTGGTTCTGTGTCGTTCTGCGAAGATGCTCCCGGGCCGCTTCACCGCTTTTGGCTCAGGCGTGTCCCTCCTGGCATGTGCTCCTACATTCAGCTGGCAGAGGTGGGTAGTTCAGGCCCAGAGAGTTAAAGTCCAGTCCAAGATTTTAGTTCAACCAACCAACCATGTACAAAGAGACGCAGTCACAGAGTTGGTTGACTGAACCAAAATCTTAGTTACGAGAGGAACCACGTATCTGGATTTTTACTTTCCGGACCTGGACTACCTACCTCTGCGAGCTGGCACTCCTTCTACTTACTTATTTTTTTCTGTTTCATGAGGGACTGACCACATGTTGAGAAATAAGCAAGAAGGGATTTGTCCCCCCCCCCCCCCCCCTTCAAATTGTATTTTCTCTTTTTTTCCACCTTGAATCGTTTCATGATAAGGTACCCGTGAAGTATACAGGAGGCCTGCAGCCATTTTGGTGAAGACGGGGATGGATATTACTGCTCGCGTGCATGAACAGGGGGCTGGGGGAGGGAGGTACTCAGCAGCCAACAGC
This sequence comes from Brienomyrus brachyistius, assembly GCF_023856365.1. Classification (NCBI taxonomy): domain Eukaryota; kingdom Metazoa; phylum Chordata; class Actinopteri; order Osteoglossiformes; family Mormyridae; genus Brienomyrus; species Brienomyrus brachyistius. Next base: position 1,708,559 of record NC_064538.1, on the reverse strand, counting down.
TGGACAGCTGCATATCATTAGCGTGCTCATCCACCCAGAGGCACAGTGCATCCGTATCATAGCTCAACAGCTTGCCCAAATATAACAAGTCTTATTATTCTAATGGGCTTCCTGTTGCCCCTCCTCCTTCTTCAAGGGAAATGATGGGAACGATCAGGGATTTTACATGCTCCATGTGCCCTCAGGACAGAGCAAAGATGCCAGTGAAGAGGGCAACAAAGAGTGGAGGAATCACTGGAAGGCACGGGCAGAGAGAACACGCCTGCCTCGGCGGAGGGCACAGGGCAACACAGCGCCCAAACGGGCACAGAAAAAGAGGAGGGTATAAAAACAGGAGAAGGCCGCTGCTGTGCTGGGGAGAGACGCACTAAAGCTGAAATCTCAGACACTTTAAGACTGTCATTTAACTTTCCCCTCTCTTCCGTTTTATGGCTGCCTTTGCGCGACAGATGATAACGTGGCTGTAAAGCACCTCTTTGTCTCGCCGAAATCGATTTATTGTCTTCGGCGGGCTGCCGATAAAGCCGACATGTGACGGCTTCACACAAACTGTAAATATGGCAGCTTGTCCTCTCCGCTTATACGGCTTTGTTCTTTTAATTGCGCATTCCTCAGGTTTTAAGGCGGTAGAGGAAGGGAGGGCCCAGAAGATCAATGGGATGTTTTTACCTATACCATTAAGCTTCCTTTGGACCATGATGTGTTTCTCTTCACAAATATCAGTCTCCGGCGGGGCTGACTGGCTGTTTTTTGTTTCTAACACCTTTCGAAGTAGCACACAGATCGTTAGAGGGAGGACGACACGTCTCCTTGTAGTCATCTGTTATTTCAACGGGTCGTTTTTTAAACCCGGCGCTTTTTCAGCCTTGGACGCCTCTTTCTTTGAGGACTCAAACCTACCATCGTAGAAGGACAATGACCCCCCCAGCATTAAAAGAGGCATACAAATTCACAAAGTAAATGGGGGGGGGGAATTTGGATCAAGTCCACCACCAGGAAAGGCAAGCCACAGTCCCGGTGCATCGGTGGCCCGGAGAGAGTGTGGGGAGGTGGCAGAACGGCGGGAGAATCGGCGGAGCGTGCTGCCGATGTCTCGGCGGAGTGGGTAGAGCAAGGTGACCTACAGGGGGTGGGAGGGGGGCAGAGCTGAGAGGCCACCTGCTGGCTGCCGGGACGGTATGACAGCTGCCCACCTGTCCTAGCACGCACTCTTACACAGCGACCCATCTGTACCCCCCCAGCACCCAACACCCCCATGCTCGCTCTCCCTGAGCTCACTGCCTCTGCCAGTGTCCTGAGCTATCCTTGGTTCCATATAAGTATTGTGGTTCCTTCCCTAATATGATGCTTTGTATAATTATTCTGGCTCCTGTCCTAATGTTCTTTTCCATAAAGTGTTTTTCCTTGCAGGTATTGTGGTTCATCTCCAAATGTGCTGCTCCATACAGGAATTGTGGTTCCTGTCCTAATGTACTGTTCCATACATACACTGTGCATCCTGTCTTAATGAACTGTTCCATACGGACATTGTGGTTCTTCTTCTACTGCACTGTTCCGTACAGGCATTGGGGTTCCTGCCTTAATGTGCTGTTCCATGCAAGTATTGTGGTTCTTATCTTACTGTGCTCTCCCATATGGGTATTGTGGTTCACCACCTAATATACTGATCTATACAGGTATTGTGGTTCATTTCCTAATGTGCTGTTCCATGCAGGCACTGTAGTTTTTGTCATAATGTGCTGTTCCATACAGGTATTATAGTTCCTTACTAAATGTGCTCTTCCATACAGGTATTGTGGTTAGTGTCCTACTGTGCTGTTCCATACAGGTATTATAGTTCCTTACTAAATGTGCTGTTCCATACAGGTATTGTGGTTAGTGTTCTACTGTGCTGTTCCATACAGGTATTGTAATTCCTCTCTTAATGTGCTGTTCCATATGGGTATTTTGGTTCATCGCCCAATGTACTGATTCATACAGGCACAGCAGTTCCTGTGCTAATGTGCTGTTCCATACTGGTATCGTGGTTCCTCTCGCAATGTGCTGATCTGTACAGATATCGTGGCCCCTCTCACGATGTATTGCTGTATCTCTTGTCACATGATCACACTCATACCGAGGCTCTGGGTGTGTTAAGTTGCAGGTCCCCCCCCCCCCCACTTTCCCTTCTCCTTGCCCAGCTGTGGTAGAGCCAGCACCAGTGACACTGTCACTAAGCCTCCCTGGCTGGGCCTGTTGACGATTTCACAGGCCTTCACATGAGATATATTCTTCTTCTGATGTTCCAGCTTCTGGAGCTACTAACATCTCTTTCCCCTCCTTACCGACCCTCCCTCCACGCAAACCCTATTACTCTCCTTCATCCACTTCTGCTCCCGGCCCTGACCTGGCCTTTGTGTGTAGAATTGGCTACAGGGTGGTTTAACTCTCATGCTCCTCGGTATTTTTATAAGATTTGCAGCGTCTGATGTCCCAGGGGGATGCCATTGATCCAGGTTCCAGCCGTGGCAGCTGTGTCAGGTATTAGCCCAAGGTGAACATTACGTTAGAGAGCCAGAGAAATGTGTAATGAGGCAGCCTAAGTGGGCCCCCGTTTCCCCGGTCCCATCCGGGGCCACCATCCACTGTACGTTCCACCTGATGGCCTGTTGATTCCGCATGTATTACTGTTATCCTCGCCGTCTCCTTCGCAAGTGCACAAGGATATCGCTCCCCATTCGCAGCACTCTGTTGCTGGGGGGAAACTGATTAACTGGTCCAGTGATTCACCCTGTGAATGCAGCTTCCCCCTGGAGAAAGCTCCGTGGCTCCAACAGCAAAGGGGGAATTCAATTTTGATTAGAAGGGTTCAGTACAAGAAAATGCATGGGCTGTGTTACTCTCTAAACCTATTAGATATTTCCATCTTTTTGCATGTAGTGATTACGTTTCTTCATTCGGTTGCGCAGCAAGACAATGTTGACTACGGCAATTTAGCATGGCTTTCTATCTCAAATTTTAAAGAGCGTAAACAACTCGATATATAGAGTAGGGCCTTATGGTCACTCAATGGCTAGTATTGGGGAGTTTGAATCCTGTGCATGGAGTCTTGATGTTTTCCCCATGGTGTACAGGTTCCTGTGGGTACTCCAGTCCGGTGAATCAGCATCTTTGTATTTCCCATAGTCTTACTCAGATAAACTCCAATCTCGCCATGAACCTGAACTGGATAAGCGCTTTTGAATGATGCATGGATGGAAAGATAGCCAAAGTGCTTCAGTGTGGAAATCAAGCTGCGAAACTCCGTCCGTGGTTTGATTTCATGACCAACCAAAGATAGCTATTTAATGGTTCTTGCTTAGTACCTGAACAAAAATGTCTTTAAAGGCCTGTAAGGAACCAGGAACCACGTTCATGTACATGTGATGAGACGATGTAGATCTTAACAAACAGGAACCATGTTGTACTGCAAACAACAGCGGGGGTGGGGGGGGGTGGGGGGTGGCAGTTGATGTCTTTGGTTTAATTCACACACAGGAAGAGTGCATACAGCCTGTCCTAGAAACACTCCCCAACAAGACTTATTTATTATTATTATTATTGAAATATTAATCTAATGCCCTCCCTGAATAAGAAGGAGCAGAAGAAACATCTCAGCAATCCTGTTTACATTAGCTCAAGCCAGACCTAGCTGGGCGAGACGAGTCGAGAGGTGAAAACATTAGTGGTGAAGCACAGAGGAGAGGCCGCCGGATTACGGTAACTAACACTGAGTCACAGACTTAACACAAATCACCTGATCAAGAAACGTCCAGCTCTTTAACTGAATGAACTATAAGGGGTAATGTGTCATTTTGTCAGAATGTGTTGGCTGAGCAGCTAAAACAAGCTTGTTGAGTGAAGTAAGACCGTATAGAGGAGCACTTTGCATCTGGATGAGGGTGCTTCTTCACAGTCATTAAGGGCCCTTCCCTCACAGAAATGCACATTTCCCATGTTTCCCGGGTTCTATAGATGATGATGGCACATCCTCGCGACAACAGAAGACCTTGCTGGTGTCTCCTCAACGCCAACACATTCAGTCCTCAGGCCTATGGGAAACCTCTAGAATGGGACGGGGGTGGCAGAGGACTAACAAACCATATGGACAGAGGGCAGCAGCCAAGGAGCTGCAGAGGGGAGAGCGAGCCCTTTACATCTGCACTGCGAGCACAGCTTTAGAGTAATGTAATAGGTTCCATGAAATACGCAGGTCATGCCTGCATTGGTCTGTAAACTGGGGTCAATGACCTGCCACCCACTCCCTCCAAAATAAATAAAAGTATGGAACATCCTGCAATGGACTGGCATCCCGTCTAGGGTGCCCCCCTGCCCTGTGGGGCCTCCTACCGTGACAAGTGTTTAGAAGACTGATGGATAAAAGTAATGGCATATTGTACAGGTGGGGGTAATAAAATACACCACAAAACATATCCCATGAGGGTACAGGTGTTAGGAATATAGAGCAGGTCTGTGGGGAGGGGGCAGGAGGAAAGGGAGGGTGATTGAATGCGAGCACGGAAAAAGGACAGTCACAGAGCAATGGCATATCTGCTGATCCTGACGCAAAACCAAAGCCAGATGCAGGTCTGATTCATTTATACAGATCAATATTACATGTGACAATCCAGGATAAGTAACTCACTTGAGGGGGCCACAGAGGGCCCCCCCAGGATCTGAACCAGCGAGCCTACATCCTTAACCAGTAGGCTAGCAAGTGCACTGCACGCTGGGGCTGAGAGAGGGCGCCACTGAGGAGGACAGAGAACCTAAGGAGGACGTCATATTGCACAGAACGCTCCCGCAGTGCTCAGATGGGCCGAGTGGTAGGAGAGAGGGGCAGGTCTCATTAACTTGTTTTTGTTAGAGGTACCCACTTCCCTCCAGGCATGTGGCACGACCCAGCTGCTTGGCTTTGTATGGGGGGGGGGGATCATTAAGGTTTAATCACCGGGATGTTCTGCCGGCAACCTACTGCTTCCGTCTCCCCCCAGCCTTGCCGCCTCCTTGTCCAGAGTTCCTGACCTTTGCCACTGCCAACTTAATTTTATTCCGACTGCAGACGCGGCCGGCTCATTGTCCCACCCCCCTCTATATATTTCTCTCCTTCCTTAACCTTCGTCATCACTTCCCCTTGTTTTTCCCTTCCTCCTCCCCCTTTTACACTTATCTTTCATGCCCTCTTTCATTCTCTCGCTCTCTCTCTCCCCCGCTGACTCCGTCTGTCTTTGGCTCACCTTCTGCGTTCGCTGCGGTCGTACGGGGGCTTTCAAATTGCAATTTTTCCACTTCCATTAACCTCACATACCTAGCGACAAAACAAACACCATCCGTTTTGCCTGCCAATGGAATGCTGGCCTGCGAGCAGTGGGATCCGTGTGGAAAGGACAGACGAGGAACCTGCAGCTGTTTCAGTAGATGAGGTTGATGCTTGAGAATCACCGCACACACACAGACACATGCACCGAGGCTGCCAAAATAAGGAGACTAAACCTCCCAGTTGCCCTCTCAGGGAATCCCTTCTGCAATGGCTCTGTCTCTGTTCGTCATGTTAATGTTGTCGGCATGCACCTGTCCCCTTGGTCAAAAAAACATACTAAACTGCCAAGGCACAAATAAGCGAAAAGGGCCCGAAGCAGCCTGCCTGGTGATCAGGGCCCGTTAGAAGTGCAAATGAAGCTGCCCGCTGCTGCTGAGTTCGCCCGGTGCACAAGGTACCGCTGGTGAGCCAGGTGCAAGGTAGAACAAGCATATATCGCGAAGGGAGCTTGGTGTGTTGTATGACATTAAGCAGATGGATCAAATCAAAGGGATAAATGGTTCTTAGCATTGCTGGTGCCAGCAAGTTCCTCTACAAGTTCAGTGTTATTCAAGGCAGGAAAGACCTTCAAGGGCACTGTTCTTCTCAAGGGCACGGTGCTGTTCAAAGGCTCTAAGCTGAATCAATGCTCCTGGTGACCTAGTGTACAGCTGATGAGAAGCCCCCCCCCCCCCCCCAAAGAAAACTGTCATTGCAGCAATAGAATTCCATTGGATGATACCGAAAAGTCACAGAGACACAGACATTTCTCATTGACCAACTGCTTCTTTCTGATCCATAATCCTTATTGTCAAAAACTATTTCCTAAATCCTAATCTTAGGATTTAAACAGCTCCAGTGCATTTCCCTTACACCTGTGTTGCTCTTTGAATACCTCGAGAAGGAAGAACTAATTACTTTTTAATTTACTGACTAATGGCCTTTGCTGACAGTTACAATCGTCACGATGGCTACATTCAGATTTCAAACCAAAACAACGTACAATTACACTGGTATTAAACTGAAACCTATTGCCATCCCCGACCGCTAGCTCAGGTCTTATAATATCAGCTGCCAAGGTCACACTGCGCTCCATCATCACTCCTGCTAACAAAAAACAATGGAAAAAAGTTTCCTTATAAGTGAAACGAGGACTTTGCTTTTCTCAGTGGGAAAGAGGATTAAGCAACGCGGGAGGAGCCAGAAGGCTGATGCCATTGTACCAAGGCAACGTTTTTCATGAGCGTGATCTCACAAGGACATGGGGAAGCGTGTCCACATGGCGGGGAAGGGGTTACGTCTCCATGGAGATCAGATCACTCTGCAAGTAATGCAAGAATTAACTGTACTTAGTCCCTCCAAAACACCCGGGCGGCATGCCAACCCCCATTTGTTCCCCTCTACATCACCCCACACTCCTCTTCCCCCAGTTTTTCCCTTTTATTTTTCTCTGCAGATGGCAGATTTGATAGGCTGATCAATAAACTCCAGCAGGCAATGGCTGAAGTCAAGGGGGGGGGAGAATGTAAGTGGGCATGCCCCCAGGGAGGGGTGCTAAGGACATAACGGATTAAAGAGACACTATGGAAAGAGCACATCCTGTCCCACCTGAATCCATGACACATACACACACCATTTGCCCCTCCCAGCAGGAATGACGTTAGACCCTATTTAAGAGATGGCACCGGGCACAGTGAGCCTGGGATTCGAGGGAGGGGTGCTTCAACACAGCAGTCCGATGCCCCGAGCCAATCAGACGACCTGATCTCTGGCCAGGGGTCAAACGTGATGCGGATGTCTCAAAGACACTCACACGCACATAGAAGGAACTGCGGGAATGACTTAAATTCAAAACTGTGATTTAATTTGGTAACGCTTTACATTAACTGTACCTTCACAATGCATGCATTGATTATGCATTCACAGAAAATTCATAAACAACCTGTAAGAATTAACCTTAACATGCCTTTAAGCATCGCCTTCATAATATACTCAATGAAGAGGACATGTCAGCTGTAATATACAATAATAACAAATATTATAATCGTACAACCAAATAGCAAGGGTATAGTTCCTAACCTCAACCCATAAGAGCCAGCTAGCCTGAACGCTAACATAAAAAGTCTATTTATTACCAATTTCTAAACAAACACTACTGTACTGTGCATTTGTACGTTAAATTACCTTATCATTTCTTATCTAGACATTTTTATATGATACACAAACCATCTTAGCTATGCAAAGTACAAAGTTACTCATGTGCACACTGAATGCATTGTGTATTGGACCCGCTATTAAAAATGCTAAATTAACGGCACTGAAGAGTTTGAAAATTGCTGGTTGCTGACAAAAAGATGCACGACATACCCAAAAGAAGACTTTTCACACTAATGATGTAGCATGCACTCACACAAACAAACACTGTGTATTACTAATATTTATATAGGCCTATTATATGATTTTATGTGATCTGAATCATTTTATTCCCATTTAAGGGTCAACTTATGAATAACCGAAACTCCAAATGTCAAGTCCGCGAATGTGAAGGGGTTACTGTGATGTATATTTCAGCTGTCATATCTTGTTCATTGACAGTGCTGTGAATGCAGTGCTTTAAGACATGTTACAGTGTACTTACATACTGCTTATGAATGTTCTATACGTGAATTATGAATGTTCCATTACCTTTTATTTTCCCATGTCCCTGAATTCCTAAAACCTGTCATCCAAGCCATTTAGCAGCCTGAGTTCTTGGAACGAATATTGTTAAACCACATTTTCAAGCCCCCGGATGAGGGTGTGAACACGCACGCGCATGCAGAAAAGGCAGATCTGTTAATGGAGAGACGAGCCCGAGAAACAGCCAGTGCGCAGGAACCAATCGGGAAGCGATCTGATTCACAAACGGACACGTTATCTGCCAGCCTGGCCCGGGTCATCCTGCTCGCTTCCAGGAAGCCAGTGACCATGAATGAACTTACTGAGCTGGCGAGCTCCCGCACACTCGTCCCCTTTTATTAGGCCTGTGCTCACAGCACTGGACCAGAAGGGGGTAGAGGGGTGGGGGCCGGCTCTTTGTCATAGCGCATTGAAGATGACAGAGACAAACGGCTGCTTTCTGCCAGGTACCTCAGGAGTGCAGAATCCAATTCAGGGAGCGTAACAGTACGTCGCTATCCGCGCGATCGAAATTGAAACCTCCGTTTTGAAAAAGCCAGGGAGCAGATGACACCCCCTTGTAAGGAAGTGGAATGGAACAGCCCCCCCCCCTCCCCCCGCCCCCCAGCGCCATCACCGCCCCCACCTTCCCCGCGTCTCCAAGTCACAGTAATTCAATTACCGTGTTTGTTTTCCTAAAATAAAAGTATTCGCTCTACCTTGTGCCCAACCTGTCTCTCAGGCAGAAATTGCGCCTGGCGGAGGGGAGCGGTGTCTTCGGGAAAGTTCCGGAAGCGGCGAGCAGCATCGCTTCTATGCCTGTCAGTTTACACGTCAGCCTTAAACACGCCTGGAAATTATTTTGGGATGACATGAACTTTAACACAGTGCTGTGTCTCTGTGTGAGACCCCAGCCCCGAGTAATGAAGGGAACATGCTGTTACACTGCATTGAACCTCACTGCCCCCCTCCCCCCCCGGCATACATGAACCCTACAGATACACCCCTCCCTCCCTCTCTCCCTCCCTCTCTCACTTGCAAATTTCCAGCTCTTCCCCCACTGGATGCTGCTGTGTTAGCAGGCACTGTACTTATTATTAAGTGCTGATTCACACAACGTTGTGTGGCTCTGGGTATCCCGATGCCCGCGTGCCCAGCCTCTGTCTCGGAACGGGGGTGTGTGGGAGTGGTGGGGGGGCCAGGCACATTCTGCATGTCACCCACGCTCCTACAATGGTGACCATGAAGGTCTGCCTTCATATCAGTGTCATGGAGGAGGCATTAATGACAAACAGACGCAGTAATGGAGGGCACCTTTTTATGGAGGGCCACATAAAAAGATCAGCACGTATGAAGTGATGGGGGGGTGACCTCCAGATTCCCCACTCCCACTCTGACATTAACCAGAAGGTCCTTGATGAAGCTCTGATAGGACCTCAAAAGCGGCCCTTCTCATTAACCTGTATGCATAACGTGTTATTGATTGTTGGACCCAGCTGGGTGGAATGTGATGATCAGGTCTGAAAAGCACATACCGGAACATAAATTTAATAGTTCAGCGGGGACAGGGGGCACGAGAAACAGCGGCAGTCACTGCACGTAGCCAGGGCTGAACTAATGTACACCAGAGGGTGGTCATCCTGCTGGACCCGCCAAACAGCACTGTAGAATCTGCTAGAAAGCAGAGGAGCGTACGAGCACAGCCTGTAATGGTGGACTTGGGCCTTGTGGCTGGGCAGCACGGACACGGCCAATGTGTAGCTCCCCTCCACCCCAGCGGGCCCAGTCGTTTCAGCGCGGGCCTTCGAGTTGTTACAGGAGCCGCCCCCAGTTTCGCTCTCTGAGGGACGCTCTTTCACGAATGGAGCCCGGAGAGCGAAGTGCTTCAATGTCCTCACAGTCACCCACAGTTGGAGACATACTTTCAAAGGCCCCTTTGAGTTAAAAAATGCTGCATCAGTACATAAGCACATATTCGGTGATTTAAAAGTTTATATGTGACTCTCCAAAGTGTCTCTGGCATTTATTTGCTTAGCTGATGCTTGTTCCCAAAGAAACTCAGGTTCATACAGCCGGCTGAATAGGGGTCCCGGCCCACGTGGGCCTGGCCCATCAGGAATCCTCATGCCTGCGCACCCCTAGCCTCCCGCTGCCCCAGTTTGAGCCTGTAGCACTGCTGGCCGGTCATTTGCTCGCCAGGGCCTGGTGTATTTTGTCCCAAAGTGCTATTCACAGACGCTTCTTTAATAAATTATCCCCCTTGACCCAGCGCCCTGGTCCCATGTGGCCGGACCTCGCAGTGAAACGTGCAGCAAAGGTATCTGACACCCTGACAGAGAGGAGCAACAGGGAACATATGGGCCGGGAAACAGCCACTCAGACACCTATCAGAGTGAGAGATTACAGATGCTTCTGCGCACGCATCCATTTGTAATAAGTCAACAGTGAGGGGGGGGCATGGGGGGGGGGGCACGGGGGGGCAGGCCAGAGGCGGGCCTAGGGAAGGGGGGGAGGGGTGGCCGTGATTTATCAGATGTCACCCGAGTTGCCGTGCAGCCTGAGTGGAGAGGGGCGGCTGGGCTGGGAAGGCGAGGGTGTCAGGAGGAGGGGATTCTCTCTGTGAGGCGTCAGGGTGCGAGAGACGAGGGTCTGAGACATACAAATGCCCTGCGATCAGCGCGAGCACCAGACAGCGCGAGCCAGCACTGCATGCCACGCAGTGCGCACTGGAGTTCTTACTAATTTTATTCTCAAATCCAGTTATACAACTGGAAATTACTGGAACAATGCAGAATATGCATTTGGCTCTAAGGTAGAAAAGCAATGCCCTTTGGAACCAGCGAATATCCATATCTTTAACCATTACCAATACTGGTTATCCTGTTGATAATTCATGTACGATCGGCATCTGTGAGATAATGCCTGTAATGTTATGGGGTTTGTCACATACAGTCTGTCATTCAGGGTCTGTACGAGTGCAGGTCAGCATTCTTTGTTCTGGGTATGCATAGTGCATGTCACATGACAGACAGGAGGTCAGGGGTCACCTGTTACCTCTCCGTCTAATTTGCTCCGCCTTGGAGCCGGGACCAGCCACCGTCCTGCTGTTCCTGTTGGCTGAATGGCTGGAGATCCTACCCTATCCTTGCTCTCGGGCATGATTTGTTTGTTTGTTTAGTGAGACCGTGGCGGCCATGGCCCTGTGCCAGAGCAGGGAGGGCCGAGATGATGTGGAGAGGAATCAGGAGCCTCCGGCGACTGTGCCAGTCTGTTCTGCACCTCACTCCCTCGAAACATCCTGGAACTCCGAGTCTGCCGCCCCCACCGCTACAGTCACCTTTCATCTGGTGGCAGAGTGAGCGGGGCCGGAGCCCGGAGCTCCCAGCTCCCTTCAAAGACGGCCCTATGCTTCACAGCCCGGCAGCAAATTGCCTGCACGGGGGCGGCCCGGCGCCGCCCCACGCCGCTCTCCATTAAGCGGCACGTATCGAATCAAAGGCCCGTAATTAAGCCCAGCTAGACCTAAAAAAAAGAGGGAGGTTGGATCACGACCGGGGGGGGGGGGGAGTGGACGTGTCAAACAAGGGCTGATTTCTCACCGGGGCGGGTCGCTACTCATCGCTAAGCCCTCAGATGTCAAATGGGTGTGAGGATGATCCAAGAAGGTAGCGGCTCCTGGGAGGGGCATGGATCGCGTGCCATTCTTTTCAAGCTCCATTAAGCTGGCCTACTGGCCCGGATAGAGCATGTTTAAAAAAATAACAATAGATACATAAAAACACGCTCTCGTGCCAATATGCCGAAAAAGAGACTCCAGTACACGGCTGTGGAAACCCTCAGCCAAGAATACACCCTGCCGGTGACTTTGCAGCTCCTAAACCACTCCTGGTGTTTATTAAATGCATCCCTCGCATTTTGTTGCCCCCTCTCCAGCTCCAAAAATCAGGAAGCGCGTTAATGAGCGAAACGGCAGCAGAGGGGGAATCCCAGGGTTACCATCACCCCCCCCAGAGCAGTGCTTTTTAGGATGCATTCTTAATCAGAGCTTGGCTCACACGTAGTGCACCAGGTGAGGCAGCTCCATATCCCACAAATTACGAGGGATAAAGCAGACGTGACCCGTAGCTGAGCAGCAATGTCGCCGCCCTGGTGGACCGCTGTATTAGAGAGGCTCTGACACTCGATTCTCCGAGCCAGGGATTCCAGCCAATATTGTTTCTCTCCCGGACTCTGCTCTGCAGGCGGATGGCAGAGGGCGTGAGTGGGAGACTCAGTCAGGCCGGCATTTATTGGACACAGTTAACGTCGCCCCGGGGAATGTTTCGGGACACGCAGCATTAGCAGCAACTCATAGATCCCGGTCATAACACACTAACCCTAATTAACTGCTCTGATAGGAAACCGACATTGATCACTGACGAGCTAAAAAGGCACTACACTGACTTCAGAAAAGCAAAACGTCTAAGGGTGCTAAACAAGTAAAACGAAAAAATAATAACTAGCTATAGTGGGAGCAAATATGCCAAGCTGACCCCATTTATTCCCAACAAGGCAATTAATCCAATCAGCGGCAGCTTAACTGAAGCGGGCGGGTAATCAGCCGCACCGGTTACGCGCGCGACCGCTAATCCCGCGCCATGGCTACCTCTCCCCGCAGGACTCTGTACGGAGACACGGTAGGCCTCTAATCCCGCGCCATGGCCACCTCTCCCCGCGGGACTCTGTACGGAGACACGGTAGGCCTCTAATCCCGCGCCATGGCCACCTCTCCCCGCGGGACTCTGTACGGAGACACGGTAGGCCTCTAATCCCGTGCCATGGCCACCTCTCCCCGCGGGACTCTGTACGGAGACACGGTAGGCCTCTAATCCCGCGCCATGGCCACCTCTCCCCGCGGCACTCTGTACGGAGACACGGTAGGCCTCCGGAAGAAGTTCAGAGAGAAAGGAGGACTTCTCAGGTTTGAGCAAAAAACACTTTAAACTTTTCTTTGTGCGCTCTTCACTGGTAAACACCTCTCCAATTAACTTCTGAAAACAAAGCCTCATGGCTAACAAGAGAGCAGTGCTGGTATAAGATCCCTCAGACCGCGGCTGCGTCAGCTGCCAGCCAAATGAATTGTTTTGCTCTTTTTTCCCCGTTTCCCTCAGAAATGCTGCTCTCTCCTCTTGGTTCACACTTAATCAGTTTTCCATTCTATTTCTGCTGCTCCGTCTTCAGAGGGAGGCCTAAGCGAATGGAGCGCCGGTCTGGGGGGGGGCAGCACGCTCTCCCGATGCAAACAAAAACAGCCCCCAGCCGCCCGCATTAAGCCTTCCGCGGCCTATTTGCGGAGCCTCCTCCCTCCCCGCCGCCTCACGTTAACTTCCTCCCCAGCGCAGGCACTGCTCGGCTTTGCCAACTTATCGCAGTGCTTACGTAAGCGCGATTCGCCTTTGTTAGGCGATGGCTAGTCGGTGGGCGGCCTTTTATCTTATTTTTCTTCTTCCTCTCCTATAAGGAGGCCTAAATAGTTACAGAAAAAAAAATAAATTAAATTAAAAGACAGACAGGGGGGCGGAAATCTTCCACGATTTTCCCGAATTAAAAGAGGCCAGGCTACGTCTAGCGTGCCTGTTGTGCTGGTGAGCGCGGCGCGAGCGAGCCAGAGAGGAATTTTCCACCCGTGACGGAAGAGGTGTGTTGTCCGGGGTGTTGAGGGAGAATATGGCTCATCGAACACCCGCTGCGATGCTGGATGTCACAGAGAGGTCCGGAAAACATCCCCCAGGAAGCCCGGGAGAGTTTCGCGGCATCACCACCGGGAAACCCACGTGTCGGCGGGATGCAGGGCTAGTTGTTGCGTTGACACGCAGTCGTCGCTGGAGACACTTTAAATTGGGTATTAAATGGGTCAGGAATTAATTTCTTTTAATTAAAAAACCCATCAATCAACACAGTGTGACAGCCCGGGAGCCTGGCTACAGCTCTATCAGTCCACCTTGTGCACTGCGCGAGGCAACGAGGGGAGGCCTGGTAGTCAGCGGAACAGCCTGCTCCATGCTTGGCTGATTGCCACGGAGGGGTGCTGGGCACGCAGCAGAAGAGCTTAGCATAGCCCCCGGAAGCACTACGAGCACCAGCAAGACTGCCGCTGCCTTCGCAGGGGAACAGATGAACATTAAACACGAGTGCTATAAATGTGTCGTCCAAATGCCACGACCGTCTGCAAAGGCGCGAAAGCCATATGTGCTGGGGGACGCCGGAAGCTTCCAGGCACGACCCTGCGTAGCCGCGCCCGCAACTTCATCTGCATCCGCTCCTCGAGCACTTTGTCGATACTCTCAGTGCGGACCTGTTTCAAGAGCGAGGTCTATTTTTCGGCCAAGCGGCACACACAGATCCGAAGCTGGCGTGCAGCTATCCGCTGCTTCTCTCTTTGGACACCAGGTGGTGCTGTGGTTATGGGTGTGGCCTCGTAACACCCTCGTACACATTTTCAAAGCCGAGCTGCATAAATCGGTCGTTGATGGATAAAAGACTGTTAGTTAATTACATATGCATGTAGCTACAACTTCCTGCTAGCTCATCAGTGCAACTCTGACCAACTCTCTCCTCACACGAGAGGAAGAACACAATAACACAATAAAACCGTCAAGTCCGAGAAATTCCAGAAAGAGTTCCAGGTTGGCTGGACTCCCCAATTATTTCCTTGAAGGGTTGATTACAGAAAGATTAATTTACAGCTGTCCTCATCACGGATGCGCGGAGCCCATCACCTATAAATAATTGAACCTCTTCATGTCCGAGACAACATCATTACAGTATATCACCATCACATTAATGCCTTTACTACACTTCACCGGAGCCACTGTGAAGGATGCGTTTGAGATGGGATGTGCCAGCCTGGCGCTGCCGTGTTTTATGTTTTAATCACCCATGTGCTTGGCAGGTGGACTGGCGTGGAGCAGGGGGACGCTTAACAAAACAAATAAAGAGGTTAAAACATTTGACAGACAGGGAAAAAAATAATCTAAGAGCCAAAACAAACATAATAAGATAATGAATTATGAGAAGGACATAATTTGTAAACCTAATATTGTGCCAACACCAGCTCCTTAATTCCATATAATTATGCCTCTTGATGCCTCCTCACATTCTGATTCTTTGTATTTTAAATGATTTATATAAAAACATAAATATATAAGCATAGCAAAATGAATAAATCAGGCTGTGAGTCTCGTTGCCTGGGATTTTCTTTGACCTCTCTGTGGTATGAGAGCTGTCTGCTTCTCCTAGTGTTAATTAAACCTTTGTTAAACCTTGAATTGATAGCCATTTTTAGCCCGGCTTAAAAAAAAGTTATGAATATTAATTTTCCAATTTGAAATGACTCTAGCTGCTATTCTCCCATCCCCGTCCCTAACACACACTCCAAAAGGGCTTGAATAATTTATCTATTAATTTTTTATATTTAAATTAATTAATCCAGTGATGCAAAATTAATAACAGGCCGGTCGGCCCTTTGTAATGAAGCATTTAAGGAAGCCTTCTTGCCCAGAGTCGGAGTCTTCCAGAGATATGCGGCGTGTATGAAGATATATCTCGAGAACCCTATGATGAAGCTTCCCTCCCCCACTAGCAGAGATTGCAGAGATTGTCTGAGCGTTGAGAGGTAATTTCATCTGCCACTTCATTAGGTCAGGACAGTGTCAGTGCCTTTACAGCAACATGAGTGTGGCGGATTTTTAAAAACATCCCTCGTGACATATATACACTCCGATTTAATTTTATTTATATTTCTTTCGTTTGCACATGGCTGTCTGTCAGGATCGCGTGCAGCGCCTCTCCATTGTGGGTTTACTCGAGGATGACTTTCCAGATGCCTTTCACCTGTTTTATAATCTGCCGTAATTCAGAAGGTGGGCGGGCTCATGCGGAGCGGGCCGCCCTCAGGGACGGGCCTGCCATGGCGGGGTGCCTTATGTGGGCCGAGTGAGACACGAAGGGGCAACAGGGTGACACGAGTAACATCGCCCCTACAGTCATCGCCAACGCTAATTAAACACGAGGAACGGCAACTGCGTGGCCTCGAACGACGAAGACAAGACATTTCCGTGTGGCGCGATCTACAAGCAGACTGTGAAGGGCTTTCATTTTATGAATTCATCTGCCTATTGACCTAGGTGCTCAAAAGTTATGTAACTTTAAATCTGGCAACAGCAGAGGTAAATAGAGTTGGTCACTGTGCTGTGAGTGAACCTTCCCTCAGTCGATGACTGAGAAGCGCCACAATGAGGAGTCAGTGCGGGAACATATTTTGGGGGCTGAGAGAGAGTTCAGTTCGGGCTTCCTTTGGCTGGGAGGTGGCAAAGGGCAGGAGGTTCCTGCCTGGAATAGCTCAGCTGGACCCCACAGAAGGCACAGGAGCAGAGTGGTGCTTGGATCCCATCCACGGCCTGTTCCCTGCACCTCCTCCTCCCTGCATAGCGAGAACCACTCTGTGATTCCGGCATGTTCCCTCCAGTTAGGGGAAGCACAGGCCAAATGCATTCTGCTCACAGAAGCCCAAGGCTGCTCTCTAGGAGGACTGGTGCTGTGCTGGGGATGACATAGAGCGGTGGTGTGTGGGGGGGGTGGGGGGTGCAGGATCCGCATGCCCAAATACGGACCACACCAACTGGGGCAGGACGATTCGTGAATGGGATCACTGCCTGCATGTCCCCGCAGGAACAGAGATAACGTTCCTAACAGAGTTCTCCCAATGCAGAGCAATAAACTGTCCAAGCTAGAGCCCATTCCACAGGGCAAACGCCCAGTTAGCCTCAGTAGGGACAGGCCAAGAGCGACTGGCACAGCCTGACTTATGACCACTGCTCTGCGCACCAATCATCGGGGCATTCAGACTCACCAAGAAGGGAGGCTTTCCATATAACCTCATTAAACTGGCAAGCCACTCATTCCAAACTCACTGGATGAACAGAAGCCTCATATCAATCTTCATGAATGAGTAGAGCCCTCAAATCATTCGATAAGTAGACATCTCATATTGAGCTCATTGAACAGTTCATTGAAACTCCTTGTGCGGAAGTCATTAAAGCAGTGTTTCCCAACCCGGTCCTCAGGGACTTCCAGACGATTCACGTTTTTGCTTCCTTCCAGCTCCCTACTAGGAACTCGGAGGGAGCAAAAATGTGGACTGTCTGAGGGTCCCCGAGGACTGGACCGAGGAACACCGCATTAGAGGAATAGACTCCTCATGCTGGACTCACAGAATGAACATGATTAGCGCGGAATGCCTGACGCCCACGGGTGAGTATGTCATACAGGACAGCAAGGGAAAAGGTGCCATTTGTGCTAATAGTCAAAATGACCCTCCAAATGGTGGTGTCAACCAGCACGGGAAAGGGGCCTGCCGCCTCCAGTAGGGGGAGCAGTGCTCAGTGCCAAAGGGCACCAGGCCCCACGCTCAGCGCTCTTAGCAGGGACCATAATGGAGTCACTACACTGGTGATAGGCTGGTTGAGTCCATATCCCTCGTCCCCCCATCTAGCTGACACTTTCTCCTTCAAACACCACACGATAGGAACACCTCGACTTGCACCCCCATCCTCCGCTGCCTGAAGCCCCGCCCCTCTCCGGAACCGGGATCTCTTTAACTTTGCCGCGATGGCCGCTATCTGTTGTCATTACCTGCTGCTTCCCCGTCGCATTAACCTTTGTGCCGGCTCTCATTTGCGAGGCGGCGGTTGCGTGTTATCGCCCTCCTCCGCATTATCTGCGGCACAGATTGGGGAGCATACACATCAACGCCGGCCTGACATAATCCGCCACTGAGTCCAAACTACAGTGTTGGCAAAAAAATACAGATGCATATTGTTTGGGGGACAAGGTGACGGGTGGGACAATAAAGGTGCTCAGGGGAGAGTCATTTATTAATGAGCCCATCTCCCCCCCCAAGCCCCCGGCCGTTCTGTGGCTGTCAGCTGTGTCGCTGCCTCTCTCCACACGACCCGCACTCAGTGTCCCTGCGCTTTGTTACATTCTTCATTTTCCTCACTCCCCCCACCCCCACCCCCCTTTGTCTTGTGGCATCCCCTCGTTATTTGTGTGCATCCATCTTCCCCCATTTCAAAATCCCTGTCTTTTACAAATGCACTCCTCCCGCTATTTTTCTGTACGTGCGCGTGTACAGATTTTTCCTCGTCATCCCCGATCTTCTTATTGCCATGAGTGGGGGGGGGGGGGGGGTGAGAGGGTACCAATACCGGGGTGGACCCTTGAGCCAACAATGCAGCATGTTAGCTAAGATGAAGGAGGCAGAGTGTGTGTGTGTGTGTGTGTGTGTGTGTGTGGGGTGGGGGAGGGCGTTTCTCGCGGTGGATTTTAGTGAGTGTGCGCAACCATGGTGACCTCTTATGCACCAGGCTAACAGCCCCTTATTGATGCCTGTCTATAGTGCAGAGTACACAGGCCTGTATCAGCTCAGATACTCCCAGCGCACACTTAAGTAGGGGAGCATTTGCTAGGAGATTTGCCACACGTCTCAGTAAAACACAGAGGTATAACTAACACCTGCAGAAGACATGTGGTACCATTAGCAAGACTACAGCTGGCTCTCAGAAGGTTAGCTCTAATGGGGAGCTACTGACACGCGTAATTCTCTGCAGTCCAATGTGGGGGAAGAATACCTAGGATGGCTTAGTGCAACTGATTTTAAAGAGCAAATGGGTTCTATCAAAGCAGATGACAACACGTCTTAATTACATTCATCGAAAGGATTAAGACATCACCCATTGCTGAAACAGGTGACAGATCTAACCAGGCAGAAGTGCCAATTAATGAATTAGTAAATAAATTGTGAGGGTGTAAGTGGCTAAAGAGTGCATCTCTGAGACCCCACCCAACCTGTGATGTTTGGTATAGAAGGGGGTCGGTCATATCTCTGAGACCCCACCCAGCCTGTGGTGTTTGGTATAGAAGGGGGTCGGTCATATCTCTGAGACCCCACCCAGCCTGTGGTGTTTGGTATAGAAGGGGGTCGGTCATATCTCTGAGACCCCAACCAGCCTGTGGTGTTTGGTATAGAAGGGGGCCGGTCATATCTCTGAGACCCTACCCAACCTGTGATGTTGGTATAGAAGGGGGTCGGTCATATCTCTGAGACCCCACCCAGCCTGTGGTGTTTGGTATAGAAGGGGGTGGGTCATATCTCTGAGACCCCACCCAGCCTGTGGTGTTTGGTATAGAAGGGGGCCTGCTGTATCACTACCCAGCCTGTGATATTTGGTGTAGAAGGGGGCCAGTCATATCTCTGAGACCCCAACCAGCCTGTGGTGTTTGGTATAGAAGGGGGCCGGTCATATCTCTGAGACCCCACCCAGCCTGTGGTGTTTGGTATAGAAGGGGGCCGGTCATATCTCTGAGACCCCACCCAGCCTGTGGTGTTTGGTATAGAAGGGGGCCTGCTGTATCACTGATACTCTGCCCAGCCTTTGGTTTTCAGTATAGAAGGGGGCTGGTTGCTTGTCTGAGACTCCGCCCATCCCGTGGTGTTCAGTACAGATACTAGACAGTTTCAGATACTCACTCCCAGTGTGCTCTCAGATACACACGGTGCTTTGCGCATGTGCATGTGTGGCTCTGCGTGTGCCTGCGTGCATGCATGTGCGCTCAGCAGGTGTGGTATCCTAACAGCCCCAACAGTGCCGGCTTCCGTCGTTTGATGGCTCCGATATTGTGGCACCCTGGGCTGCGCACCAGCTGTACACCGGGGAGCTCGGTGAGATCAGCCGGAGACATGAGCGCTGTCCCGCAGCGCCGCACAGCGCCGTTTGCCAGAGGTACGCCACACTCGACGCCCTTAACCGGGCCAGAGTGCGAACTCTCTCTCTCTGCGGCCGGCAACGGTGGGGGGTCCCGGGGACGGCCAAGGACAGACGCCCTCTCCAGCGCTCCGGATCTGTGCTGGCCAAGCTGCTCAGCCGCTGGCCTCTGCAGTGTCGATACGAGGTTCTGCTCCGTGCCTTAATTATTCATGAGGAGAAAGCAGCAGCCGATGTGTAAGACAAAGGCTGAGGAGCTTTGGGCTGATTGAGGCCGTTTCTGGCTGTAAGCAGTAACTTGTGAATTATTAAAAAAACATTTGGTGCAAAGTAAGGGAAATTGAGAGAACGTTTGACAGAAATATCACTGTTTTCCAGGTGTGGGAGGTAAATAAATAAAGGGCAGGGCTGTTTGTATATTATTAAGATGTAAACAAAAAAAAAGAGCAGGGATACATGGAAATGATGGAGGAGGGACAAGCTGGACAGACCAAGCGGTCTGAGGCGAGCGTGCGGGCATATCGATCTGCAGGATGGCTGTGCTCCCACTCTGAATGGAAAAACAAACATTTCAAGCTTAGCCCGTCACGGCACACCTGCGTGCATGCGTGATCGCGCGTGTGATTGCGTGTGCGTGCCTGACTGCACAGCCAGGACAGGTGTCTCAGTCATCCTGCTGGTGCAGCCTGCATGTGCCTTTCATTCTGGGCAAGCTCTCCCCATGGGGGGGGGGGGGGAGTGTGGAGTCAAGTGTGGAGGCCGATCTTCTTTGGTCTTTACAGGCCGCTGATGGAAACTTCAAAGCAGCCAGCCAAGCATCTGAGACCAAGATGCTACCTTCCCCAGACCCTGCACCCGCCGCCATCTGCCCCCAGTGTCCTCCAAGATAAGCCTTCTCAATTATGCAAAAACACCGGCGCCTAATTCGTGACCTTTAACCTTTAACCGCATACAGAAGGGCGACCCGAGGGCGGATGCTGAGTAGGCAGGTGGGGGCTGCCGGCACACGACCTCGGTGTCAGGTTCAAGAGCTTAGAAGTTACCTTGATGGTGCTCATTCTTAAAAGAGTTCTGCTGGAAATTATGGACCAGTTTATAACCTGCTTGCGGCAGACTTGCATGGCAGGTTGGACTTTCCTTACCCGTGAGCAAAGTACCTAACCTAATTTACCTTAGTAAAAAGTCAAGAACGGCAATTTGTTGGGTAGGGCATATGCTAAGTAATTAAACGCCATTAAATGAATCAGTAATGAAACAAAGACCGCACATCCTTGCCATTTCCAATCACAATCAGGTAGTGGTCCTAACAGTATTACCCAGCAGGCCATCACGCCGTGGGGAGAGAGAGCGCCATCAACCAAGATCCAACAGGCTGTATAATGCAGACAATTCTCTCAGGCTGCGATGAACTGAGAGATTATTGTCATCCCACTTTTATTAAATGCTCTCAGACTTTACCTGCAGCTTTTTTTGGGGGGGGGGGGGGGGGCTTTGTTTTGTAAATTCACCTTTGGGCTATAATGAATGGGGTGGGGACTCCCCCCGTCACTTAGCGGATGAACACATTAGGCGTTCGCTACTTGCTTGCGCCGCTCTGGCCTCCGGACAGGCGGGGAAAACACTCACCAGCGACGCACCACCAGGAGCAAAGTTGCCCACTGGTTAATGACCAGTCAGCTGAACAGCTGCTGTAAATGGGCTAGAACTTTGTGGGGTAGAACAGAGGGCAAGAAAAATGCTAAACATAAGAGAAAATACTAGTAATGAATGGACAAATGCATGTGTATATGTGTATATGTGTATACAGGGACGGATTACGGACCGGGCCAGCGGGGCCGCTGCCCAGGGGCCTTTGGGGTGCAGGGGGCCCGTGGGGCCTCTAGCCCAAAACAATTTGCAACGCTTATCAACAATGTATTTTCATTTGTCTATTTTAGAGGGCCTACATTCTTTGATCCTCTGCCTACAAGGGCCCCTGACCCTATAGGGAGGGCGTTTGGCTGCCAAGGGCCATTGAATTGTGGTGGTTGTGGTGCTGGTGCTGGTGGTGGGGCGCTGTGTGTATATGTGTATATCCATGACAGACAGGGAGATGTGCGGATGATGAGTGGAAGCTTTAGTTAGTTTATGTTTCTTCGTGTACCTTCACCTCATTACTAATTGCCTGGCGGCCCTGGAGAAATGACATCTCATGGTGGCCATTTCTCTATGGACCTGGGACTGCCCCTGGACGCCGGAGAGTTCCTGCAGGCCAGAATTAGCAGGGTGCCAGGAGACCATTCCCAAGTGAGGTGGCAGTGCCTGGGAGAATGAGGAGCTCCGTGATTTCAGCGGGAAGGAAGACACAGGTCCAAACTGGCCAGAATTAGCATGCTATATATAAACAGACACTCACTCACACACACACACACACACACACACACACACACACACACACACATACACACACCATCATTCGCACAGACAATAGAGTGTTCCTGAAATGAGGAGCAATCTAGACTGTCTAATATGATGAATTCACAGCAGCAGAGCGGTCAGGGTAGTTCAACAAGCTTAATCTGCTCTCAGAACAGCAGAGAGGACAGATCTGGTTATTGGAAAGTGATTATTGTCAACTTTTATTACCATTACAAACTCTAAGGAACCTATGTAGCTGTATGCCACAGATACACAGGTACAGGGTGCTAAATAGTATACCACTGATACCTGAGTACAGAGAACTAAACAGTATGACACTGATAGCTGAGTATAGTGTACTAAACAGTATGACACTGATACCTGAGTATAGTGTACTAAACAGTATGACACTGATACCTGAGTATAGGGTACTAAACAGTATGACACTGATAGCTGAGTATAGTGTACTAAACAGTATGACACTGATACCTGAGTATAGGGTACTAAACAGTATGACACTGATACCTGAGTATAGGGTACTAAACAGTATGACACTGATACCTGAGTATAGGGTTCTAAACAGTATGACACTGATACCTGGATATAGGGTATTAAACAATAAATCATTGATAACTTAGCTTAGGGGGTTAAAGTGGACGCCACTGATCCCTAAGTATAAGGTACTAAACATGGGTAAAGGGTACTAAACAGTACACCACTATGCTATTGATACCCGAGCATAGGAAACTAAAATGAATACCCACTGATACCCTAGTACGGAGTACTAAACAGTATGCCACTAATAGGTTTCTGAGTATAGGGTTCTAAACAGTAAACCACTGCTAACTGAATATAAGAAACTAAACTGAATACCACTGATGCAGGAGTACAGGGATACAAAAAGTATGAAATTGATACCTGAGCATAGGGTACTAAACAGTATATCACTGATACCTGAGTATAAGGAACTAGATTGGATAGGATGGATACCTGAGGGTCAGGCGACTACTCTGAATGCCACTGATATCGGAGTAGAGGGTACCAAACAGTTTAAACTGATACCTGAGAACAAAGAAGTTAACTGTATGTCACTGGTACCTGTAGCGAATTAGTGGTGTTACACTGATCTCCTAAGTGCCGTCTTCACCTAAAACCAGCTTAAAACAGAGAGCATCCATCCAGAGACATGCACAGCCTGTAATGTTACGTCACAGCCTGGAAGAGAGCGTGGGAATTTACTGGGGGGGGGGGGGTTACATTGCCCCCCCCCCCCCCCAGCTCAGGCAGGACCTGCACTTACTGTGACCTCCCATAGGAGGCCTGTGCTTGGCTCTTATAAGATGAAGGATGCCGTGTTGAATGAAACATCCATGGAAAATCATACTTTGCAATTAGTTCAATTATATAAGTTGGCCCTGGGATCTGAACCCTGGGCGGAGGCCGGAGAGCTGCCAACCAGGACAGGACGTGACGCTTTGGTGAGCACAACATCCTGCGTGGACCAGTGTTTCCATCTGTCCGGCGGAAAGCCGCTTACGTCATTGGCTCTGGGCAGTACCAAGCACCCTTGTGTCCAATCAACTATCAGTCCAGGGTCCCTGAGTCTGAGAGCGAGTGTAGGCACTGAGTATAAATAAGTGTGAGTGCTGTGTGCATTTGTATGTGTGCCCAGTGAGAGTCTGTGTGCCAAACGTGAGTCTTAGAGATGAATGTGAGTCTGAGCAATAAATGTGATTGTGTGCAGAATGTCAGTCAGAGAGCTGAATCTGAGTCTGAGTACTGAATGTTAGAGAGTTAAATGTGAATGTGAGTCAGAGAATTAAATGCGATTTAGAGAGCTGAATGACAGTCATAGTGCTGAATGTTAGCCAGAGTTGAATGGCTGAGAGTCTGAGAGGCTAACGTGAGTCTAAGCACTGAATGTGAATCAGTGAGCATATTTGCAATAAATATGAGTCATTGCTAAATGTGAGTCAGAGAGCTGAAAATGAGTCAGAGAGCTGAATCTTAATCTGAGCACTAAGCGTGTGCACTGAGCAGTCATATTAAATCAGGAAGAAGGCCATAACACAACCCTGAACAGCTGAATCTGAATACAGCTGTTTACAGTGAAATCCACAGCACATCTCAGATCAGAGCTGGTAACTCACACACAAGGTCAATGCTATTTGCACCAAATATGCCCTTTTTCATTCAACAAGCACCTTTTTCATGGCAAGTCTTTTTCATACAACATAAACCCTTCAATTTATGCCATATAATAATCACTGATCTCGTCAAAGCCTGGCACTCATAATTCTGTTACAGCGACAGTAAACATGTAGTTACAGACAAGGAAGATCATGCATCAATATAATATTTACACCCAAGTCTTAAATGTGAAGGTTACTTTGGTGCATTTCCGCATGTCAGTAGCAAAGACATGCAGGATAGTAATAACAGCAAAATCAGGCCTGACAGGGGGGCGGTGGGTTTTTGTAAAATGGGACTGACATCTCTCACCTTGTTTTAGGGGAAGTTGTTAACCACTCCTCATGCTTTTCGAATGTTATTAAGTAAGCTGCGATTTCCTGTAAAAGAAGAGATGAAGAGACATCACTTTAGAGAAGGCGAGTCAAACGGCACAAATGCAAACCCTGCAATGGAACACATGAGCACTGGGAACCTGCAAGGCGTCATAATGAAGAAACCAATGAGAGATGCAGAATAGGGAGAACATTTTTTTTCACAAGATCTTTGTGCTTAGAAATGCCTCAGCAGTCATCAGAACAGAGAGATGGATATTACATGGCTTCAGTGCAGGGCGATTTGTCGTCATTTATCATTTGAAGGTAAATGGTGAGTTAACAAATCGTTAAAAATGAATACAAATCTGTCACACAACATATACATATATTTACTTTTCAGATCCTAATGATATGTTTTTTTAATTTGCATTTTTTTTTTTGGTAAAATAAAGGAATCCATGAAATGAATCATTTCACTCTCAAGGCAGGGAGAGGCACGGCAAATGGCCGGAGAAATGGAAAACGGGGAATCGAGATTGATTCCCAAGGACAGGAGACAAGCCTTTCCTGCTGACACATGCTTTTCAATGCCACGCAGACAGCTCCCATTGACCTGAGCGATTCCTCGTCCATCGTTGGGCACACAGGAACCTGGTGCTGGCAAGAGGACTGGGCGGGGGGGGGGGGGGGGGGGGGGTTACCACACCCCCCCTTTAAACCACCACTTTTTCCATGTACTTATAATTAGTGAAATCCACGTCGATAAGAACACAGCTGACTAATATACAAATTGGTAGAAAACAATAAAACATGGAACTCATTTATTTCCCTTAAACCGTGCTGCTTGACATCCGAAGCAGATGCAATGAATATGTAAATATGCCGGGGGAGGGGTCCTCTCTGCCGGAACCAAACAGCCCTGCATTATTATCCAGTGAGCCGATGACCTTGGTATGACCTTGAACGCCACCAGGATGAGCAGCCTTTAGGCGACATGAAAGCCGTGTGTGCGTGTGTTTGTATGTGTGTGTGTGTGTGTGTGTGTGTGTGTGTGTGGGGGGGGGGGGGTACGCTCAGCCACTAGGGAAGCCCCGAGGCTCAGTGGTGCCAGCAGAGAGGAACATCCTGGCCCCCCATGAGACAGAGAGATGGCACTGCGGGCACAGCTGGTGAATCACCAGACCCCGAGAACATGGCTAACAGGGGTGGGCAGGGCCCCTCCAGCATGCAGCCACTGCACATCAATGACACCCTCTACCCGCCCCCCCCCCTGGCTTAGACACGCCCCCTGGAGGCAGCACCAAGTGCCAACTGTGAGATAACAAATGGCTGACTGACTCGACACCATGACGACCAGGGGTGGGTGTCACCGAGCAAACGGGCAGTTGCAGGGAGGACGTGGCTCCAAGCGCGCATCTGTGCAGCTGGCTCTGCCTTAGGCGGACGCGTCGCATTAAAGGGGAAGAGCTGCTGGCAAGGCAGGGCAGACGACACTGACGTGTCTGAAGGTGGGTTTACCGGCCAGGCCTGTCCGCTTTCAGATGTGTAGGAGGAGAATATATTTATATTAGGATTTATGAAATACAGTTTCCGGTTCTGTATATTAATATATGAATATGTTCATATCCGTGTCAACATATCAAAAAAGATCCAGCTAAGTGGTCTTGCAGGGTACCACCTCAGTAAACACCAGGAGCAAGAAATGAGCGGAATAAATGAAGGCAAATCTGTTTTAACATTAAATACTCTCTAAATAAATATCCCTAGTTTTCAAAGCTAGACCCCAAGACACCAATTTCACTATGGAAACACTGCAGCCATAATGAAAGGCAGTAATTTAGCCAAAATTTTGCACAAAGATCCGCAACTTAAAATGCAGGAAGGAAAACTCTTAAATAAACATCAGTCTTGAGGGCAATAATGACAGAGATTTGGGGGAGGGGGATTAAACTAGGCAAACAAGACTACAAAACGATGTGGACTTATTCATAGTATATCGAAGTGAAACTTCTGTTCAAACAGGACTGAGTCAGCCTGCAGATCTCAGCGGTATGAGATGAAGCAGACCAGGGCTCAAACTCATAAAACAGGTGTAGAGATTGTGTCTCCTTCCTGTCCAAACAGCTGCCGAGATCCGTCCC
Organism: Brienomyrus brachyistius; assembly: GCF_023856365.1. Classification (NCBI taxonomy): domain Eukaryota; kingdom Metazoa; phylum Chordata; class Actinopteri; order Osteoglossiformes; family Mormyridae; genus Brienomyrus; species Brienomyrus brachyistius. The sequence continues at coordinate 1,681,735 of NC_064538.1, read as the reverse complement.
AATCCCCCAATCAACCATAAGCACACAGCAACCTTACAAGCAAAAAAAAAAATAAAAAATCAGGTGTAGAAACACAGGGAGAAACTGACAAGCTGATATGGGGCATCATCCTGCTTGGGTCCGGCCCCAAAGATGGGTGTGGCTTGGAGATGGTCAAAACAACCAGTCGAGCTGAACAGAGAGACGGTCACGCCGCTGTCTTATTCCATGGGTCAGCAGTTGCCTCTGAGTGCAGCCACATGACCTGTGGGCACGACGTTGCCATGGAGACGTGGACTCGCGCGATGGCGAAGGCTGCAAGCTTAGCTGCACACCTTTTCCCTCAATCTCCCGGCTCGTGGGGGGAGGGGGTCCCACATCTAATCTCCAACCAGCTCACAGCTGACCTGGTGAAATGACCCTGATGTCCAGGTGAATACAGCAAACACTAATCCTCAGGGACTCGGGGGTGGGGGCAGGGGTCAAGACGCCTAGACAGCTGTCTGCGGAACCACAGTGGTGTCTAGAATAAAGTTCTCATGGGCCATCCAGGTCTATTGTGGCTCTGTGTCCCGAACCCGTGAGTTAGTCAGGCAAAAGCAGGCCCAGAATCAAGGTGACTAGTTTGCTGAAAAACTTCCATCAGGATAATACTTGCACTGCACTATCTGTACTTTTTAATTGAATTTACGTCAAGTCCTTGTACTGCCATGTCTTGCCTTTGTGTCCGTTTTGCATTTTATGTTGTGCAGTATGTAGCACATTGTTTAGCCACTGTGCAAATGCAGTATGTAAAGAATAATGTCTAGTCAATGTACCTGTTAGTATGTCATCGTATCTTGTTTAGTAAATGTGTGAATGAAGCACCATGGGGCTGAGGGAAAGTATATTTCACCCTGGATGGATACGTGTACATTGAGGATCTGACAGCAAAGATCTCTCGGATCTTGAATCTACGGTAATATGGATCCTGCACTGAAGAGCTAGTCACACAAAATGCAGGATCCCTTCGAAATTTTAAGGAGCCAACAGCCGTTAAGTAACAGTTAATCCAAAGAATGATTCTGGTTCTCTAGCAGACCTTCAGTGAGATATAGTACATCTCAAGTATCTGATTATCATAGTAACAGTGAAGCACGTCGTGTTAGAAGCACGTTGGGTATTTTTGAAGCAAGGTGGGCCTGACACACAGCCCCCTGCACGACTCCGCAATTCGGGCAACATTCAAGCCACCGTGCACAAGAGTGGGCTACCAGTGAGCTGGGAAAGAAATGTCCACGGCATATCCCAGCATGCCCCTCAACTTCTACCACATCCTCTGAACCACATCTAGTTTCTGTTTGACCCATGTTAATGATTTGGCAGCTGTGCTGCCACCCATCAGCATCTCTGCGTCGTCCTCCTGCCACTGCAGGGCATCTCCTTTGCCGTCAAACGAGAGGCCACAACTCTGGGGACCCCGGGACCTTTGTGTCCACAGCGGATGTCGCACAGCTCGGCTATCGAAACCTGCAGGACCGACGGACACGAGTGATACCGACCAACTGGAATTTGCTCAAACATCCTGCGTACATCCCGCTCTGCTCAGGGAAATCACAGTGAGGAGAAGAAAGGAAGATTGGCACTACCTATAGTACTAACTCATCGTTATGATGGTGAAGGTCGCCACAACAACGGATCTCAGCTGAGATGTGCCAGATACAGGTTCTTTATGTATAGACCGAGACCTCAGGGCCCCAACCTAAAATGCCACGGGACTGCTGGTACCGCAGGAACAAAGGGCGACCGCGAAAAGCGCAGCGAAGAGCGAGGGCCTGACCGTCGGAGGCGCATTTCACTGAAGCTCTGGCTACAGCACCTTTCCGAGACTCGACTTTAAGGTCTCCAAGTTTTTCACACTCAAATGAGTGTGACAGATTCACAGAGGGAAAAAGGGCGTTTGGAGGAGGGGGGGGGACAAAAAGATAAAATGGAGCCATTATTCACAATGTGCAGTTTTATGGGAAGCAGTTATATATTCCGGAACTTGTGTCTGCGCTCACCAAGCCACACTGCAGCCACAGCCATGGACTCAGGTGACTCTGGGATTGCAGGATGCTTCCCCCCCCCCCCACAATGCAGTGACACCCTCCCCAGTGTTCACCGCACTGGCCAAAGCGTATGTCAGCTTTCCTGCCAGCCCTCATCAAGGAATCAATTAAACTTAAGAGAGCGGATAATAGTTTTGCTCCAAATGCGACGAATAAAACTGCAACCGCTCTGCATTTGTGAGAAGCGGACCTTTATGTTTACAAAAGTACACCCTGTTGTAAAGTTCCTTTTGTAACTAATTCCTATCTAAATGAGCACTTTACTATCCAGGCTTGGACAGGAGACACAGCCCAATCTACAGAACCCTGAGAAGAGACGGGAAAGATATCTAAGAGCAAAGTCATCTACAAGGAATTCATCGTTTACACATACTGAAAACCACGGACGGAAACTAGTTAGGGACGAGTTTCAAAGTGATGAGCAGTTGGGAGAGCCGGGTCCGCCAGACCCTGGTGCAATTAAGGTTAAGGGTCTTGCTCAAGGACCCAATCGTAAAATCACTGTATCGACCCCAGGATTTGAACTTGGGACCTTCTGATCACAGGTCCAGCATCCTAACTTACTGGGCCTCCATCGCCTGAACATATCCGAGGCAGTGTAGGGCACAAGACAGAGGAACACCCCGGATGGAATACCAGTTCATTGCAGAGAACCAGTTTAGGTCAGAAAAAAAAGAAAAGATTTCTTTGCACAAGGGTACTGAGAGTTTGGAACAAACCCCCTAGCAGGGCAGGGGAAGCACCGATCTTAGATCTAGCAGAGCAGTAAGGAATACCAATTTGCCATCTCTCACAGATTAAATATACAGGCGAGTGAGGAAGGAAGAGTCTCACTTCATTCTCAGGATTCCTTCTGTTCTTGCATGTTTTCTAAAAAAATGCCCCCATATGCTTCTGCTATGGGAATGAGTCAGGAACTCTTAGATCGATACGGGGCAAACATATCCGAGCGCGGGCACAAACGGGGCAGCTAGTGTTTGAGGCTTCTTCCTGAAGGATGCCGGGGCCTGCAGGCAGAGCTGGTTGTGACAGTGGCCCCCCTGCCCTCAGTCGAAACACCACGCTCGGCCGAGCCTCCTCCACAGCCGCCCGTCAAATACACCTGGATGTGGAGGTGTGAACACAGGCCGCGGCAGGAGAAGGGGGGCTCCACCGGGGGACGTCTGAGTCATAGCACTGTCAGACGCAATGGAGAATGAGGTGCGAGGGAGAGGAAGGGAGGGAGGGGAGCAAGGAAGGGAGGGGGCGAGGGAGGGGATACGACAGGTACAATGGCAGGAGATGAAAGAGAGGCTGTCAAAGACTGGGGGGGGGGGATTAAACGGTACACGCAATCAGGTACAAAAAAGGGTGTGAAAAAATAGACACCTCAGAAAAGTGAGATTTACAATCTGTCTCCTTGACATTTGTTTTTTTTTTTTTTTTCCACTGTCGTTCCTGCCCTCCTTCTCAGAGAGATGGCGACCCGGGGAACGTTAAACCCCCCAAACCAGGATAACTCATTTCGATGCTCTTTTTGTGCTACTTTGGTATTTATGCGACGTACTTTTTAGAAAATTGAAATTTTCGGGGCTCAAAGGTGAGAGCTAAGCGGTTTATCACATTACGGTGCATTTAAAATTGTAGCCATTTTTGAAAAAGCCTGGAAATGTGCATGGGGGGGGGGGGGGGGGGGGAGACGGTGTGGTGAGCCTGCGCACGGCTGGCGGGGATCAGGCTGGAATCCAGCAGCCGGGAGGCATCCCAGGGGAGTGGGGAGCTCCGGGCCGACGCCGTGCGGGATGGGAGACGCCGCATCATGCAGGTCGGTGCTGTCTGCAGCCGTGAAATCGCTCAGGTTTCAGGTAATATGCAGACATTAGGCGGCGGCCTGGACAACAGAGGATTCGCTGGTACAGACCGTGTCGAGTTACTCTCCGGATAAAGGCCAAGTTAAGGACGACGCTCCCTGAAGCTCCGGAGCCTGGCCAACAGATGCAGTATAACATTAAAATGAAATTTCCCAGAATCCAAATACAGGAATTCTTCCATTTTTACATATCCCATCACTCCTTTAAACCCTCCCCACACACACACACACACACACACACACATTTCCACAGTGTCACCACAGCCTCCCAAAATAAGGGCTACAGGAAAATATAACTCTCAAAAAAAAAGAAGCAAATATTTAAGAACACCCCCAAAAATAAAGCTTTAGGAATCTGACACCCGGTATAAATGGATCGGCTCAGATCAAGGTTACAGGGAAGCAAAAACATGTGCAGCTTTAGCTAATTAGCACACTCCTGGGAGAAAAACAAGCAGTATTCATCATACCTGCGTATCCCTCCCTCCAGCCGAAGCAGCCCTGCATTTCAGCGTGTTGTTACGCTAAGACAAATAATCCCTGTAAATGTTATTTACCATTGTCCCCACGCTCTAAGAACAGTGTGCCGGCTCTCGGCACGTCTCCTCTGCTCTGGAAATGGACCACAACCATCCATCCTTCTGAAGTATAAGCACAAGTATAAATAAGGCGCCGGATGGAACAGGGCTTAGCGGAGCTGTGCGTGCGCAGGCCTACCTGCTGGAACAGGGCTTAGCGGAGCTGTGCGTGCGGAGGCCTACCTGCTGGAATAGGCCTTCGCTGCCAGGTTAGGAGAAGCACAGCGCGGGAAGGGGCGGAAATGCAACAACACCAACATCCTCGTGGCAGCTGTGTGCGACATCTGCCCGAGCTGGACAGCAAACCAACACGAGCCCCCAGGCGGGGTTAAAAAACACCATTATACTCGGCTCGAGGTTTCCACAGGGCACTGAGGAGGGGCCTGCCGATTCCAGACACCAAGCCAGGCTCCTCATTGCCAAAAGCCTCCCCTCCACCTGATCCCCCCCAAATCCCAGAACTCAGGGCACCAAGCTGCCGACTTGACAGAAGCCATGCGGCGCTCTGCGCCCAGCGAGAGGCACGCCTTAATCGCAGGGCCCCACGTCAGCGCGCTCACCCCACCGCGTCTGCTGCTGCTGCCGCCATTAGAGCGCGACACTTTCCGAATATTTACTGAAACGTTTCTGGGGGAAAAAAAATAAATCAAACGTTGCGCTCAAGGGCACGGCTGGCTGCCGCTTCTGATCCAATGTCCAGGTCCTGGTCCACTTTACCACCTCGGATGTCCATGGATATGGGCGGGGCCACTGGCCCCAGCTAAAAGACGATTGCCCCCCCATAGTGCCCCCACCCCTGTCACTTACTGATTCAAAAACATATCATTGGCTATGCCAGTTGGCCTCTTCAGAAGGAAATCAGAAAAGTACAGCTTCTCTTATAGGCTCGCTGAGAGTCGCCCTCGCTGAGAGTCAAAGAAAGCTCAGAAGATGACTCATAAATAGAGAAGTCCAATGATCAGAGGGGGACTCCAAACTGAAGGCTCCCTGACCCTATCCCTGAGAATGTAGCGAGGGAGCTGGCACTGAGTGAGATCGTTTTCGTGCTTGTCTGGGAGTCAGGGCCGCCATCTCTGATGGATACGAAGCCGTTAACCGATCGTTAAGCCCTGAGAGTCGAGCGGCCAGCCACTGCCTGGACCCCAGACCTGCCGTCCATCCATGTGGGCGGGTGTGTGTGCGTGTATGTGTGCGTGAGCCGGTGGGAAGCCTGTTTGCTCTCTTGCAGCTCCGAAGGCCCGGGGCTGATGTAAGGAGGCCTGTACCGCAATCCATGCTACGAAAAACAGCTTCATCACAGCATCCCCTCTAAACACTCACGGGAAACACCAGGGCTCCGGCGTGAGTTTGGCGTGCTTTAAAATTAACCCCAGGTTCTGTTAACCAGTGATTGTGGTTAACTGGCCACCATCATTTCCTCCATCCGACGTCTATGGAAATGCCACTTCGCCACTTCCAGGTTTCGCCCGTGTGTACAGTCACACGGCAAAAAAATAAATGAATAAAAAGCTACTCGGACCTGAGAAGGCCAGAAGCAGCTGATTAGCACCAGTGCATTAATAACGCCCTCCAAATTTACATCCCAGGAAAAATAAACAGCCCGGAACCGCAGGAGCTGTGAGTAGGAAGACGGATAATGAGGCGAAACTGGAGCGCCGTGCAGACTGAGTGCAGCAATGGCGCTCAAACTGGGCCGCCGTATTCCGGTGCCGGCCACCGGGAAGGAGAGCAGGATGGGATGCGGAATGGGATGCAGCACCAGCAAGGTCAGTTTCAAAAGGCCTGGGACAGAGGCGAGCAGACACGCCTGTCGGAAGGCCAGCCATGATGAATACCTACTCTGCTCTCTCAGCTGAAATGGGATAGGCATGGGAATTGGGGTTGTGCAGAGACGGTGTGCCTCATTTCCCACAATGCAGCAACTCGTCCAGGACGGTTGAGCTGGCAAGGCTGAGGAGGGATGTCCCCGGTTATCGGTCACCGCAGTGTCCCAGAGTTACGGCCTGGCTTTCCCGATTCCATTAAAACTTTGTGGTCTGACACAGCGGCGTACCCAAATCCCCCATGCAGAGAAACAGGTGGGTAATTCCGAATCCCTGCAAATCCGCAGCCGGCAGCCAGGTCCGTCCTCTCCCCTGACCCTCCATCTTGTGTCCACTCTCTCCATCCCACTCGGCACCACCAGGAGTGCCCTGCTGATGCGCTCATGGACGGCTCCCTCCACAGCACGCGGGGAGGCGAAAACAACACCTCCTCCCCGGTCTCAACCGTATGACAACCTGTGGGCTTTGCCTTTATTGGGTTTACAAGCTGTTCTTCCAGCCACCGTCTGTTTACATCCAAGGAAAACAAATTATTCTGCCGATGCCACTTTCGGGAAGGACCACTCTAGGTGACGATAAACGTCTGATTCAACAAATCTCAATATGTATCATCAGATGGTGAAAATGGTTTAACTTTGTCTGCTTTGTCGTGCGGATGCTTTGAAGACTTGTGCGAATGTGGAATAATGTTCAGGAGGAACATATTTGTTCTTTTTATTAATCTCCGAAATGAATAACATAATAACATCATCCCCCGTGTCCAATAAATTTAAAAAGAAAATTCTTGGGCATTTATCTTGCCTTCCAGGAGAAAACAAGGATGCCACTGGGGTTTTAGCAGCCAGTTACTGAGCCAAATCACTCTTCAGAGACTGCAAATGAACTCAAGGCTCCCTGGCAAACGCAAGTCGTTGACTTCTCTCTCTTTTTTTATGGATAGGAGACTGGGAATAAGGGGCGGAGGACTTCAAAAACTTTTAAGGGTTCTCCCTTGGAAAAACACACACTCATCATTTTGGCACAACTCTCCTTCGTGTGCTCATTGAGTGTTAAAATGTAACAGCCTCTGCTGGAAGGGAGCCCCCCATCAACAACCACAAACCGCCCAACATCATGGCAGGAGATTCGGAATAGCTTGCCAAGCTTTAATTAGATTGCCGAGTCCCCCGCCACGGGAAAAAGAAAGAAAAAACGGAAACTGTTGCCTTGACCCAGAGGGGTGATGTCATCATTGTAGTGATGTCATTCAGGATCCACCAGGCGAGCCGATCGATAGCAATAGAGACATGGGGAGGAAGGGAGTCATGTGACATGGGTCCACAAGAAGATACAAGAAGATGTAAGGTCATTAAGGCTACCTTGACTGGAATGGATGGTTCTTCCTGTTTTCTCAAACTGCAGAGAAACGCATGCATCAATCAGCACCACCGAGTGTGATCAATTTGTTATGATTAATATTCGGAGAGGAGGAGATGGATTTCGGAGAACGTGTCTGCGCTCAGTTCACTACCGCACTTACATCTATCACAGCTTGTCGGAATTGTCACGCTAAGCCAGTTTTATCAGCCATCATTTCAATCAGCGGGCACTTCATCATGGGAGAGGTCAAATGCAGAGCAGGGAACTGAGGCTTCATCTTTTGCCCCTGAGATCCTGGGTGGGAAACCCTGGCAGCGTCAAAGACCGTGGATTCTGGGAAGTTCGACATGTCACTGCCATCGCCATCATTGGAGGATCTGCCCATGAGACCAAAGGAATATCCACCATGTTCATCGGCACCTCCGAATGTGACCCCAACCTTGTGATTACCCTTCCTGTCCCCCCATGTCACTCTCCATATTGGTCACTGTGGGGGCATCGGTCACAATGGGGCTTGGCCACGCCTTCCTGGTAAGGACCCTGGTGTGATTGGCCCCTCCACAGGACCACCCAGACTGCTTATTCCAGCCTTGAGAATCAATTAATGCTGGAATTATCCAGTGAATTCTGCTATTCAGAGGCCAAAACAGCCGAAGCGGCCTTGCGTGAAACCAATTTCGGACTTTCAATCCGCGACGTGCCCAGGTCCACCTACCGGGCCCTCCGCGAGATTGTGTTTCTCTGCGACCGGTAGCTGGGGCCGACGGTCAGCCAACCATGGTGCCCCGTCACTGGTGAGTGTGCAAGCGTCACCCCCCCGAGTCACGCTTGGAAAAAGCAAATGAACGAAGGGAGAATAAACGAGAGCCCATGACAGGAGACAATGGGGGATTTTTTTATTTTTTTTATGGAGCGAATTAATTTTCTAAATCTCAGATCTGGGTGGTTGAAATCGATAGAGGAGGGGAATGATACGCCTATCTGCGCATGTGGAACACATCAGAATGAAAAACGTGCCAACAAGCCAGTGGGGATGCAAAGCTGTGTCCCGAGACAATTCCAATGTGGAATTGGAAAGCAAGACCCAGACACAGAGGCAGGAAGCACGACCAATGTGGGAAAACATGCTTGAAAAACAGTGGGATGTCTTCTGGGAACAGCTAGAGTGTTAACAAATTGAAGACTAGCAATCCCTAAAGATGACAGTTCGGGACAGCCATCCCAGACGCACCTGTCAGAATTGACATGGCAAAGCTGATCTATAAAGTATCAAACAGAGCCCCCTGATTCCTGAAGTGAGCTCATCCCCCCCTGTAATTTCTCACCGCCCTGGCCCCCTACCATGTCCCCCCTGGAGCCCCTCCCCCTTCCCTGTCAGTGCTGACACCCCATTGAGTGATCGGTGTTGCGTATGCGTGTGCATGTGGTATCGCCCGTGGCATCAACCTGCTGCCCATCCTGCTGTATGCTCCTCGCAGCTCACCCTCCCCACGCAGCCTGGCGTCCCCCGGACTGCTGGGCCCTTTGTGTCGACATCACACTGAGACAGACATGTGGCTGTGAAGGTCACATTAAGACGGAGAGGGGAAAAATATATATATAGAAAGAGAAACGTGTGGAAAATACTTATGGACAGCCGGGCTTGTTTTATTTCTGCCATTTTGTGCCCCCCCCGTGTGCACCGTGGACATGATCTTCTCCGTCTGAGTACCACGGTTAAACTGCTGTCATATTACCGGCGCCTGACGGCTCGATCCGGGCCCTGGGGCAGCTCCTGCGCCATAAAAACCTACCATCACCCGCTTTCCAGCTCATCGTCCCCCACCCCTCAAACGCCGCAGAATGGACCGCCTGCCGCGAACGGGACCTGCTCTTCCAGCCAGCGGCGGATCAATCAGCCAGATGGGCCGGCCGTCGCCCCCTTTGTTGCGCGGGGACCAGTCACATTGAATCGTGGGCACGTTTGTTTATCGGGCCTCCCCCGCGCACTTAATTAAACGCGTGGAAGGCTATTAATTGCAACCTGGTTTGGCGTGTTCCCCTGCCACGGCCTGAAAGGGCCTTTAGATGAGGCTGCCACTCAGAACAAAGGCACTGGATTCAGGTGTTAATACCAGCACAGTGTCAGCTTTAAACAAAGCCATTGGCACAGCCCCCACATATCTGCGTCTATTGTTTTATGCCCTACCCCCCCCCCCCCCCCACCCCCACCCCAGGCCTGAGGCATCTGTTTGAAAGGCAAGAACAGCTAGATCAAAGCGTCCCAGTTAATGTGAGGTGTGACTTTGCGATAAGGGGCGGGCCTAAGGACCTCAGAGGGCTCCCTTCAAGTCAGATGACCTTGGACGCAATGACCTCCATGTGACTCCAGGTCACACAGGCAGGGGCACTGAACAGAGAAACATAGGGACACAGGATGGGAACAGGGGACTCAGGTCCAAGAGAGACTCGGGGAAAGAAGATGAGGAGCAAGACAGAAAGTAAAAGACAGCAGAAGAAAACCATTGTTTAGTTTCAAATTATAATAATAATAGTATAAAGAAATGCACAGTGAAATATATTCACAATCGCTCTCAGAGTATTTTCCGAAATATGTTTTGAAAAGTTTTTATTTCACCCGTCGAAAGCGCTTCTGACAAACGGCATAAATAAAAAAAAAAAAAATCATTGGGTACAGAAATGAACTGGGTGGGGACTGGGGGGGGGCGCGAGCAGCTGCCATGCCGGAATAGAATTCATGGCCATGCATCAACATAGCGAGAAACACAGGGTACCACAGCAAACTCCTCCCCGAACTCAGTCAAGGAAGGCCCCCACCCAGCCCAAACAGGCCCATATGCTGCCAAGCGGTTCAGAGTTTGCAGCAACGATGAGAGAAACGAGGGTGGGAGGGGCTTTCGCGAATCGGCAGCATACGATTGGTCTGTGCCACTTTACACCTGTTACTTTATGGGCTCACAAACAGTCAAACCACTAAGACGAATGATAGAACACGGCAAATACTGCCCATTACTGCCCATTACTAGTTCACAAGAATTGAGTGTCATTATGCAAACTGTGCTCAAATCATGCTGCTTTCATTCACAGGTACAAATAGTCCAGGGGCTCAGACCCTCCAGCCTCAGATTATGGCAGTTTCCTTAACCACTGTGCTGCCTGCAGCCTCTGACAGTGGCGTCTGTATGGCTCTTAGGCGACCAGGTGATCATTGAGCCATAAAGAGAAAAAAAGCCCCCCCAGCACACCCCACCTGACCGTGTTCAGCCAAGGTGCCAACCGGTCCATTCATTACCTGATGTACAGGTGTCTGCCAGCGTGCCACTAGTGACCCCCGACGCGAGGGCGTGGTGGGGGCCCCAGGCAGACTGGCCCAGCACACCAGCTGGCCCAGGAGCCCCCAATCCATTCAAAGACAGGAGCTCTGCCGAGTCCCCAAGTCAGACGGCTTGCCTGCCGAGCCCTGAGCCACCACCTGCCTCGAGATCAGCTTTTCCACCCGGGGTACGACTAATCCCCAAACAAAACAACAAAAAAGCGATCAGTCCCACAGGGGGCGATGAGGGTGAGGATATACAGCCATCGAATGATGATTTTACTGGTCCGGGAGGCCGGCGCATGGTCTGATGCTGATGGTGCGCCCGCTTTCGGCCAGAGTGGCTGGGGATTACTAATTTAACAGATAAAGCTCGGTCTTATGTCAGCAAAAACAGAAAGAAAAAAAAGCACAGCCCTGTTTATAACAGCATAAAACCAGCATGGCGTGAAATCACGGGTCACCCACAGACAAATAACAATAACTCCAGAGCGCAGGAGAAGAAAGATTTTCAAAAAAAAATCCCCCCGCACTTCGCAAATTAATTAGGCCCCAAAAAATCCAGCACTGTGTTTCCCCGCACAAAGAGAATAATGCCATTTGTTTTCTGGAGACTACAGAGAGAATAAACAACCCACCCCCCACCCCACCCCACCCCCATCAAAGCCTGTGTATATAAGCGCTTGCAAGGGGAAAAAATGATTTAATGTTTTATGAAGGCTTATAAGAGTCATTGATCTTAATCTGCCTGTCTGATTCCTCTTTGATGCCGCGGCATGTCTCCTCTGCGTTTTATAATAAGCGTGTAACCCCCGGCACTGTGTTAATCTGGGGTATTTGAAGGTGTCACTTTCTGCCTCTGACCGGCGGATAAGCTTAAAGCAGGGGGATAGAAACACAAGCCCTCTGCTCCGTGTCTGTGTCAATCCGCGGGAAGTCAGGCCAATGTACACAGCTGGGGGCGTCGCCCTGCGTTTCTGTTGTGGCTCCAAGCGGCCGCCGTACCGCCGAAAGAGCAGTGACGTCAGAAGTCCAAAAGACGGTACGTTAGCGGGCGTGGCATGAGGGAAACCTGCGGCAATCAGGCCGACTGATCAGTACCCGCTTGACCCCACGGGCTACACCTGCACCGGCGTATTTAAATCTCATCTTAAGCAAGTCCACCGCCCTGGAAATATTACAGTTTAATGGCGGGTGTTTTGCTAATTCATCACACGTAGCACAGAGGGAAACGTCTGGACCTGCAGCTTCCTCGCAGTGTGCAAAATTAAATCGAAAGCATAAAACATACATCTTTGGGGGGTTTTGCTGTTTATCTGAGATGGGGGTGGGTTTGCAAGGTGGTGAGGGGGGGGGGTTAAAGGCGGGCAGTCATTCGTGCCAGGCCCCGGTGCACTGCAGATGGGGTGGGAGACCTGCAGAAGGTCGGCGTGAGCCCCAGCCCTGATGCAGACCCTGCCCCAAGCAGCACCGGAAAACCAGGGGAGCCGGCAGCTCGCCTCAGTCTTGGTGCCGCTCATCTAATTAAACATGTTCGTTCCCAAGGTCTTATGCAAATGAGCTCCAAGGGGAATGAGGTGCCGCGCATACAGAAATCACAGGGAAAAACCAAGAAAGAATTGAGATGTGCAAAAATATCATCCGGTTGATCTACTAATTACGGGATGCATGGCGTAGCTGGGCCGGAACAGGCTCCAGAGTGACTGCAGCGGAGCGCCCCCCAGTGGCATTGCTGGGGTACCCCACTGGCAGGTCCAGTGACGTTGAGCCCTGACTGAACCTGTGTCTGTCATGCTGCCACACGGCATGATACAGCCACACAAAGCACCCAAAATGCAACAGTGCTCCGGGCCCAATAATGCAGCAGGAGGTGGGTGCAACAGTGTACTGAGGTGTGACATTGATCTGCACTACAGACATTAAGCTACATCCTCTTCCTGTTTAATGTGTCGTCCTGGGGGGAGCAGTGGTAGAAGGTTTGGCAGTTTAAGGCATGGACGCCATGATGTTCCACATAAACAAGCCTTCTGACTGTCAGTGCTGGGTTACAGCTTACGGAAGCCATTTCTAAATGGCAGAGGGCAGAATGGAGGTCAGAGAATCCCACTTCAGGTCTCAGGAGAGGATTTGCAGTTGGACCCTCAAACTTGAAAAATGTAGCCGGAATTGCTCCAGTGAAATGTCAAGTGAAACAAATTTCCTGAATTGTATGTTGCTATGGATAAAAACGTTGGCTAAGCTGATTAATGTACAGAGTATATTGTCTCCAGTCGTTCTCAGTTAGAAATATATAAACCATAAAGTAGATCACCAGTGATATTTCAGTTAGTAGTTTAAAAATAATCACATAGTGTGCGCTAGATGTGGGTAGGGCTGTAAATGGTATGAGCACTGATACATAAAGGGCATGTTTAAGGGCCATGATTGTATCTGATCTCCCTGTGATGGACAGTCATCCTGTGCAGGCTGTTCCCTGCCATGTGACCTGCGATTCCTGGGATTGGCTCCTAGCTCCATGTGACCTGCGCATCATGGGATTGGCTCCTAGCTCCACATGACCTGCGCATCATGGGATTGGCTCCTAGCTCCACGTGACCTGCGCTTCCTGGGATTGGCTCCCGGCTCCATGTGACCCTGTGCTGGATAAGTGGTTATAAAATGGAGAGATAGATGGATCGTAGCTGCACACCTTCCGAATGTGTGGATGTGATGTCACTGGCCACAGCCAGGCTTGCACATGTCATATGCTGAGCCGGTCCTCTAAATAAGGGCGGGGCTGTCAGTGTGATGAGCGAATCCAGGGGTTGGAGAGACATGCTGTTCCAGGGTGTCTCCCGGTGCCATAATGACTCGGTCATGCTCCAGCCCCTCATATGTTTATTTTTAACCTTATCTGTATGACTCACTTGTAACCGGGGCCGCATGCATAATGCGATGACGGCACGCTGGGATCGGCGCAGCTCACGGCTGGATTTATGCTGGGGAAGCACGCCTCCCTCTGGAGGTCTGGGCACACGGCTGGACACGCGCGCACACGCAAGCAGACATGGGTCGGCAGACAGGTGCCTCCCACGGACTTCGGAAGCAGAAAGATGTGACAGTTAGTAGGCCAAGGATCCGGTCTGGTAGCAAGACACACCCACACACACACACACACACACACACACACGCAGGATCCCACTGCCGTTTGACCCGAACAGGGTAACTGCACTCGCTGTTCTCACAATCCTTCCTCTGGGATTGGAGTGTAGCCTCTTATTTAAAAGGACATTTAACATTTTTAGGGTATAAATTAATTCAGCAGTAGTACATGTGCTTTCGGTGTATAAATAGGTCTTCAGTGTCCATTGTCTTGTCTTATAACCCCCCCCCCCCCCTCCCGCCAGCCTGATGCCCCCCCCCCATCACGGTAAATCTGTCTAACATGCCACATGTCCTTTTACTGATGTTCCCTCCATCAACCACCGGGGTGTCAGACAAACAGTAAGGAGCCTGACCACCAGTAACTGAACAGTTTTCCCGGACATTCTTCATACGCCAGCATTCCCTTCAGTGACCGTCTGATACATGTCAGAGAGGCGTTTGGTGCTGCTCAACCGCAAGCCCTCCGGGTCATTAGCCGTTGCTATGAGGAGGCCCCCTGAATCACCGCCACGCCTGGGGATCACGACAGACGTGCTTTTCTGTTTCTTTTTTAATTAAAATGAACTTTCCGTTTCATTAACGCTTCAGACACAGTGATTTGTGAATATTATAAAGTGACGAGTCGGAAGACCACAAGCGTTTCCACCGTCGGCCAGGCAGAGGCGAGTGTGTGGTTTTAGGGAATCCCTGAAGGATCCACTTAAGGCCCAGAACAACAGAGCCCACTCATGTCTTCGGTCTATTGAGAAAATTAGGCATGTTGCATGGAAGGTCTCACCAAGCCTCTTATAATACAACCTCAAAACTTCATACTAACTGTTACTCAACCTGAAAGTGCCACGAACATAACAGTGAGCACCAGTGTGGCTGTATGTCTATAGATATATCACAGAAACAAAAAGAAAGTACTAGAAAATGCAGAGGTTTGTCTACAACATGTATGGCCTGACGTTGCTCTCTCATCGGAAGCATCTGGTCAGCGCAATGCAAACGGACCGCAATGCCGAATTATAATCGCGGGATCAGCGGCCTCCTGTGCACATACAATAACGCGTGTTAATAATGGATTTTGTTTGGGTGGCGGTATGTAATTAAGTGAGCTGTTAACACTGTTATGAATAGCACACCTCCCACAATGTGCGGCTGCATTAACAAAGAGCAGCCAGAGTTCAGGCGGAGTTAGGGGACACGCCGGCTTTACTTAACGCCACTTAGCAATGCGGCAGACGCCTCAGGTTGCCTTGCTAAGCAGGCCGCTAATGACAGCCTGGTGCCAGTGTTTCCTGGCTGAACGAGTCTGGTTACAACCAGACAGCAATGGGCACACACCCCCCCCAGACTATCATCAACAGCTTGAGAGCCCTCAGGAATGAGCAATAGAATGCGCTCCATGTACAGAGCTTTGGCCCACTGAGGGAGTGCCACATGACCAAAACAGCAGAACCTGCGATCATCCTCCCGTTTGTTTTCACTCTTACCTTCTGCATGTGTGCCACTCACCAAACCCATATGCCAGGTCTCAAACACACACAGCCCTGGCATGGCTACAGATGTTTTTCTGAAGGCAAAGCATGCAGAAAGCTAAAAGAAAAAGCAAACAAAAAAAAAAAGTGTTTGTAATAGATGCTAATCCAAATATATCCATTCAGGATTGTGAATGCCGGCATGGCAGATGAGCTGAATTTGAATAAATTAAGCAGGGTTCATTTATAGAATAATTAGCATGCATCCTTCTCCCATAACCGCTCATCCACTACGGGGTCATCGGGGTACACCCTGGCCATCAGTCCGTCACAGGGCACACGTACGCATACATTCACCTACGGGTCAGTTAGATTACCCCACAACAATTCCCATAACAGCATGTCTTCGGACTGTAGAAACCCCCACAACGCAGGGGAAACATACAAAGTCCAAAGACAATTATTATCGATCCTAGTTCACATTTAGTAGATGGATTTATTCTCAACTTGGAGTATTATACCCATTTAAACAATGACACGGAGGCTCAGTCGCTTTCTGAAGGCTAGGGATGCAAGCCCCGCCCCCCCCCCCCCCCCCCCCCCCCCATACCCTGCACAACCTGCAGTCTTCACCCTTTACGTTTATATATCCTATAACACAGCACTGCTACTAACTGCCAGCTACAGAGAACTCTTGCAGGTATTTTCCAATGTCAATTGCTTTTCTTCTCTGGGAATTTTAAAATATTGCCCATTTAAAAATATATATTTCCCATACTACTGCCTGTTGTCATTGGCCTAGTTTATCAGCACCATTGCGGCTCAAAGTTTTTATACTCTTTATAAAGCGATAAAGGAGACCATTAGAGGGATGCCAGTGTCTCTGCGGACATAATGATATGCAACGGTGCCAAAGTCAAAAGGAAGATATTGCTTCAAACAAGAATCTATTTTTCATTGTCATGTGTGTCATGTGAGTCGACGATCAATAGTCTATTAATAACTGAGATACGGTTCGGGAGAATCGTGAAAACAGGAGAGTCAAGGGGCTCTGCGATGAATAGGAGAGCGTTCGATAGAGACCAATACTTTCCTCTGTTAACACTGAAAGTCTCTCAATCACCCCAATTTCCCATTGACTAAGCTTTTTTAAATAAAAAGGGCAGATATTTATCTGATCTTTTCACCTTGGCTTCCAGAGACAGGCTGACTCCGTGAGGTGGAGCTTTGGCTAAGTAGTTCAAAAAATATTTTGCACTGCGCCATCATGGCAGCTTCTCAGTCATGTCTGCAGAGCCAAGGCCTGGTTTCCAAAGTTTATTACCTCTGGCACCTTCTCAATAATATTACACACGTCAACATGGCTTCAGGTTTTTTCCTTCCGGTACTTTCTCACTTATACTGTATATGACGTCATGGAGCCCGTATTTCCAGTAGCTTCAGAGGCATCATTACAGTCAGAATGATGTCCAGAGTCCACTGCTTTGTATGGCCTCTACTGCAAGTCTTGGTGCTTTTCTATAGCAGCAGGTACTTAATGAACGTACCAAAAGTAAAGTACTTAAAGGTTTTGCTTTTCCACTGGCATAAAAACTGGTACTGAGTCATATCACAAAGCAAGGCAGGGTATTTTGTAATGAATTCGAAATAATATATTATAGGACAAGACTATATGTGATATGAACACCATCATCGCATGCTATGAACATGCAATTCTTGCATCGCTAGTCGGCTTGATTGAGATCAGGCTTTTTCATACCCTACGGACATGATAGCACAGGGTTTAAGTTTCGCTACATTTTTACTCTGTCATACAAGAAAGAATTTAGCAAGCTTTGCAATTTTAATGATCATTCCTTTCAATCAGTGTAAAGCTTACCTCCGTTGCTTTTGCACGATCGCTACATTTTTTCTCCAAGACAGTCACAATAATTGTCGTCCTTGCTGTTTAAATCATTCCTGGATTTATTTACTCCTTTGTTGCTTTACAAATACCCCAATATTTACAATAATATTCAAAAATTTCCCATAACAACAGCCCTAGCACATTATACGAAATACTTTGAGAAATTTCTTGTCATGGCACCCTGATCACCTTCTTGTTCTTCCGGACAGATCACAAATAAGCTTGGGTCTCTTCATTTGTCCATATCCATTATGTGTTTATTTCTCATTGTTTTCTGAATCACTTTTTTCAAGACACTGGTTGTACTGTGCTTCAGAGGAAGGCTATTTGCATAACCGATCGACAAAGAAAGTATCTGAAATTTCACCCCAAAGTTCTGAAGTACCAAAGAAGTTCCCCGGCTGGTTTTTACTTTGGGCACTGGAACCTCTAGTGCTGGTACTTGACCAGAAGTTTATGGAAAAGGGGAAAGTATTGAAAGTATGATGTTGCAAGTATGGTACCTGGTGCAGTGGAAAAGTGCTATAAGTCACAGTAACAGAACCTCTGTGGTATCCATACTGTAGTTCATGGCTTCCAGCTGCTTCAGAGTCATTGTAAGAGAGCCAATATAATGTCCACTGCTTGCAGTAACTTCTGAAACACTGTAACAGAGCAGTGAACTGCAGTGTTCACTAACCCAGCAATCATAACTGAATGCCTGAACTCCAAGACATACTTAGCCAAACTTTAAGACATTTTAAGACCTACAAATGTCACAAAAAAATCTTTGTAGCCTCTACAGGCGCTAGAATTTAAAATGAAATGGCAGTTGTCATTGTAGCATTGAAGCACAGCTTGGAAACCCCTATGTTTGTCTCTCCATTTGGATTCCTGCATTTTTTTCAGCAACTGAAAGAAGAATATAAGGTATGATCACTGCCACTGCCGAACTACCTTACCCAGTAAAATATTATGCCAAAGGGCAAACCAAGGAATGCCAGGGGCCTGGCACAGCCACTCAGAAAGGGTCATTAGTGGTTTACTGAACAGTCAACGAGAGGGAAATTTTCCCTGACATGTCCCCAGTCTGTGGCCTTAAGCAATAAGCTTCATTTGAGGCTGCATCTCAACACAAAATGTAAAAGTATCTCCTCATTGAAGCTTTCAAAGAAACACACACAAAAAGTTTAAGCACTGTGGAGGCCCGGCCTTAGTGTTTAAGCAAAACTCCAGGTGAGGGAAGGCTGGAGGAGAGCTCACCACCACCCATCTGGAAAGACACATAAAAGGAGAGTAATGGCTGTCACCACTGACACCCTGTTCAGAGACTTTAAAAACAGAGAGCAAATTAAAACGGTGTTAAGGCCCATGTCGCAGTACAAGGAGACGGCATTACACCAAGGCTACAGACCATCTGCAATCACGATGCATGACAACATGCACTTAGTGTTTATTAGCTTCTTATGTCGACTGTCTTATTTCATACATCAGAAATGGTGCATATATACATTCAATGATTTACTGTCTGCATGGGTTTGCGTTCTGACCCAAAAAAGGCTTCGATGCCGCATGGCTTTCTGCAGATTCCCTGTCATACCCTGAGAATGAAGCTTCTGCAGTCTCTGTTGGGGGAAGATGGGGGGGGGGGGTCCCCCATCGTCCCAGGGGGTTCCCCCAGCTTCTCATCCCACTCCTGCTGGCTCCACATGCTCGTCCAGGTGCTGCCGCCAGGGGGTGGACCTGTACACCATGACCAGCCGCTAGGATCTGCCCCCCCCCCCCCCGGGGGCCGCACGCACAGGCACAGGCACCCCCCCTGCCCCCTGGCCAGCGAGACGTGGCCCATCACATCCATCTCTGTCAGGGGGCGCCGCGCGGCTCGTTCATCACGCTGTCGCCGGGGGCGTGGCCCCGAGGTTTTATACATACACGCAGGAAGCAGCGGCGGGGCCACTGGACCTGTTTATCAGGGCTTAGCGACACTCCCAGCTTCACCCCCCCTCCCGCCTGCCTCTGAAATTCACTCAAACACGCCCTCGTTTCACTGACAGACGCACCTCCGCCCCCCATCACCCCGTCCCCATATCCTGGGATTTATCACTCTTCCGTCACGTGTTTGTTCCATCCCCATATTTTTAAAAGGCACTCAGGGAGCTCTGTACACAAATTCAAAGCAGAAGAAGCCGCTGGGAGGTAGGAGGGAATGACTGGAGCTCAGCAAAGCCGACTAAACTTATTATCGATTATGATTATTGATTCTCCGGGCAGTGAATCCAGTGAAGTCGGCAGTGGCTACCAGAATAAATCTGAACTATTCAGCTGCACCCAAGCCAGCGGGTAATGAAACAGTCAACAAGCTCCTGTCTGAGTCAACAGCTCCAGTGCAGCACTGGACCCAAACGCACCTGCCACCCATCATCACACTGTAATCCAGGAGGCGCAGCCACGGGCAGGATGCCCCCCCCCCAAATGTGGATCATTCTCAGGAGCAGCTTGCCAAGCCCCAGCTAACCCATGACAAATCCATGCAACGTGTACCTTTTGCCTACAACTCCTACATGACGGCCGTTAACCCATCACATTGCCGCATGACAAGTTTTGTCTTTTTTTGCTGACTGTTTTGGGTCCCCCCCCCCCCCCCCCGAGCTCGTCGGATAGAGATTTCCCAACGTTTTATTTTGCGTGGATGACGGACAATAGAGTGACAGAGGATCCTGTAAAAAGCCGGACATGGAACGGAGATCACCAGGGCACTCGTGCGAGGTAGTGATACAGGCCGCAGGGTTAGACCAGCCTGCTGTTTGCTGTGCCATGTATGACTCAGGGTGCTTGGGGTGCTCCCCCGCTGCTAGCTGGAACAGAAAATGCATTCAGGACGATGTAAACGTAACACAACCCGCCTAATGGCGTGTGTGTGTGTGTGTGTAAAAACAGAATAGTGAGTCTCCTTATTACAGCTAATATTCCGTCACGCTGGCTTCACCCACAAATAAATGAATTCTAATCATTTCTGAATTCTCTCAGTGCTCTTGTAAAGAAAGGAAACATCAGGTGTGACATAAGTTTGGGGAAATTCGCCAGTTGCTACCGGTCTCACTGGCAGCAAATGGCATTTTTTTTTCAGCTGTGTGTTAAAAAAACAAGCAAAAATAAAAAATAAAAAAATGAAAACACTCTGCACACTGATCCAGAGCTGGATATTCGAGGCATTTCAGGTTTCGCTAATAAACTGACTCGGCGACTGTCTTTGTGACAGCAATTCTCCCCCTTCTGCAAGGCTCAACCTCACACAGCATCACTGCTAAATCTATTTAGGACCGGCGCCCGTAAGCAATTGAGTGGAAATAGACCTGCGAGCACCTCGCAATCTGCAGCTGTCATAAAAACACACGGCAAAGGAGCCGGCTGGGCGGCCGCACGGCCTGCCGATGAGAGCGGGGGCTCACACCGGGTTCCTTCCCAGCAAAGTGCGAGGGGACGTGTGCGATCACCGAACAAGTGCTTACGGATTAACGGGAAAGCTGGCAAAATTGTGCGGGGGGGGCGCACCTTGTTTCAGCTAGGAAGTGTTGCTGAATGTTAGGCCTGGAAAGGCGGGCATCCCTCATGCGATATGAACTACAAGAGCGGTTTGACCTTCACGGGCCACCGTAGTTATCGTTTCCATTAATGATTTTGACTTCGTCTGACAGTCTCTTTCAAAAAGAAAGCCATAAAAAAGAGCTATTTATTCCTAACAAATATACCTCAGATTTCAATTTACGGTCGCCCGTAGCACCACGCTTTTAACATTTAAACCAGCTTCTTTCACTCTCCTTTAAACAGGCTGTGTTTTGGTACGACAACTAAAGCCGGAGAGCCTTCAAGTTGCCAGCCGTGATAAATTATCCATCCATTACAGTTATGCCGAGGCCGTCTGTGGCTTTCGGCAAAGCCTCGTGGAGGTGAAAAGATGCACCGACGAGGCAGAGAAGCCGACAGGTGAGACCCGTGTGGCTGGGGCTTGAATTTCAATCACCGCCGCAGCCGCGGGCCAGAGCAGTCCAAGACGGCCGGTGGCAGAGAGCGGGCGCCCCCGAAAGCCGGGAAAGGGCCGGCACGCGCCTGACCACGGGAGAGTGGCCCCCCTCCCCACTGACAGACAGGCAGATTCAGGGCAGAGATTAGCGGCCACTCTCTGCTCAGAAGGCCGGGAAGATACAGTATTCAGAATGAATGATCTTGTCATTTTGTCAATGCTGTAACCTTGGCAACAAACAGGCTTCTATTCTGGGCCCCCGGCCGGCCACCCGGGATGCCAAGGTGGCTGAAAGGTTGCGCACAACGTTATTAGGTTCTAACTTCCCCCTGCATGGACGCCACGCCAGGGCCTGGGCCTCAAACTGAGGGCTCTTATTGTGACGCTTCGAGGGAAGAAAAAAAAACGTCCATAAAAACATTTTAATGTATCAATAAAATCTGTCTAGTATCACCTTCCGGGTTGCCAGTAAAAGCGGCTCAGCCAGAGCCCTCTTTTGTTCCCTTTAGCCAATTCTCACAATTTCTGGATGTGACAAAGTGAACAGCCAGAAAAGTGACACAGAGGGAGCCAGAAAAGGTTACCGTGACAGCCTGCCTCTCCCGAACTAATTAATCAAACACCCTCAACATTTTTTATTCAATTCGCAGAACCAAGTACTTCTTTATTACGTTAAATAGACACTTGATGTTATTTTTAGTAAGTCGGTTAGGCCAAAAAGTAAATCCCAAGCTAACTTGCCCACTAATAATAATAACATCTGCAGTAAAGCTTGCCAGAGGAACTATTTATAGTAAAATTGATCAGGAACCAACCTAAAGCTGGGGCATAATTACAATACCGTTTAAAAACATACTTTGTAGCTTAATAAATAAAGCAGTCAAGCAAATCACTCCAATGCTTAAATCACAGAACAGTCCAAAATATAATTCTAACACTGTAGAGCCAGGAAGAGCCCAAATGTATCATAATTATAGAAAGACTAACGTCAGTATTTAGGGACATTACCGACGGCGCCCTTTCGCCACCAGCAGCGTGGAAATACGCTTTCTGCTATACATTCTCTGCCTTTTCGCACAAGAGGATATAAATCAATTCTGTACTAAGTCGAAGAGACATTTAAATAAAAATTTCAGAGGATGATCAATGGGGCCCGCCAGAGTAACCGCGTCCGTCTGTTTTACACACGACAGCGCGCCGTGCCAAGCGGGCCACTGCTGGTGCCCAACTTTCAGCTCGCCCGTAAAGAACCTTCTTTGTATGCGCTCAGTTTCATGCACTTTTAAACATATGCATATATGTTTATCACCAGGAGTCATGCTAATCCGAATCCGGCACTTTAAAATTGGGAAGTTGCCGTTAAGAACGTTTTGTTAACTGATTTTAACCCTACAGTATGCACAAAACCACAACCAAAATTATTGTTAAGACTTTAAATCCAATCCAAGCGACAGTTATTAGGGAAGAATATCTAATAGCATCCTAAATGACAATAAAAGCATAATTAATTGGTACAGCAAACCCAAAAAAAATACCGCTTCCTTTAGTGATTGAATTACAGTTACTATGAACAGTATAATAAAAAGCAGCACTGAGAAGACGACCCATTATTAAAGGGCAGTTCACCCCCAAACTGAAAAAGGTGTGTTTTAGAGGGGCTTTCGTGCTATCTATCCAACACGGTTGTTCTGCTGGGAGTTGCCTAGTTCTGGAGATATCGGCCGTAGAAATGTCGGGCTTCTCTCGGGTATAGTGCGAATGGCATTCTTTCCGGGATGATTAAAGTGACAGAAAATACATTTAAAAAAAATTTTACAGCGATGTCTCTTACCAGAAATCATGACCCAGTTATTGAAGATAATGCAGACTTTGTAGTGAGCAGTTTAATGCAGGAACTATTTTCTACCAAACTCCTCACACCAGTCGTATCATTGCGCAACAGATACGAGCACGTGCACCCCAACATTCCGCCTTCTGGGATACAGCGCGCGGTCATGTCGAGGAGGAAACCGCCTGCCATCATGTGCCGATTGCTTTTGTTATCGAGCCGCTTGCGTATCTTACACGCTGCCATTGATTTTTTTTCGACGTAGTATTTGAGGAAGGGAGTGGGAAGCTGTTGTCCAGCCATACAATGATAACTGACCTTTCCGGCAAAAAAGGTAAACGCATCAGACACGGCCGGAGAAGGGCCTACGGACGAGACATCCCTAAATATTTCAAACAGAGTGTTTCACTCGCAGGCGTGTCACATCTCTGATATCCACGGCAATAAAGGCTGCTGCCATTACCGCAGTCAGTTATGGCCTGCAGCCGACTGCCCATGCATCTGTGCCGGAACGGCGCAGCACAGGTGGTCTGTTAAACCTCCACTACCTTCCATCCTCCCCGTTTTATATCCTAATTAATCACAATTTCTGGGTTATACCGCTTCAAATTCCCTAAACCGACAAGCTGTGTAGCAAGTTAAAGCCTTTTTCCCTTTTTTAAGGCTAAGCTAAACTATCTGAAGCTACGCGTGAGTTACACGTTGTGCCGAGGGAGCCTCGCTGCTGCTCCGCTGCACCGGGTTCACACCTCGCTTAGCTGATAGCAGAGCGGATCATTTACGCCGTTTTTCGCTTCACTAGATCTGGTTTCTCTTTTAAATAACTGAACAAAATATGCCTGACTTCCCAAAACGCATCTACGGCGCCTAGCCTGTGGTAAAGAACGGAGGGAAAGGGGCTTCTGTTGGCAAACAAATCGAGCTAAGTACTTAATAAAAATATATATATATTGACAGCTGTAATGTTATGTTGAGTCCAGGCAAGCATCTGTATAGCTGTGGTCCTGATTAAGATACCAAATGCTTATCCAGATCGTAAAATGACAAAATATGGAAACATGTTTAAAAACCAGCCATCTTCCATGTGGTTATGGTCAGGGCCTTGAGCCTATAGCAAGAGTTTACCTAGAGCCCGTGTTAGTACACAAGCAGTGGGCAATTCAGAGACAAGTTGTCAAAAATGTACAACTTCCGTGGGAAGAAACCCATGCAGCAAGTGGAGAACAAGCAAATGTGACATATATAGAGCAGAGGTGGGAACATGCCACCCAAAAAAGTTAAAATTAATAATAGCTAATCAGTTAACGCAGAGGGGCATCTCAGAGATTTGCCGTAAAACGGCAGATTTCAAACAGGGCGGTGTGTGCGCTGTAGCACCTGGTAAGGCCTAGCGCTATGCGGCTCTGACTCACAGTTGCGTGGGCGCCTCCGTCACAAAAATAAAGATACCAGCTCCCCATTGCCCCCGGCCCCCCACCCTTTGCAGTGTCCCGTACAAGGACGTGACCCAGGGAACTCTGCATCTTCATGAAAAAATCTACACGCAGGGTAGCGGATTTTTCCAGAGGAATCCCTCCCTTTGCCGGCTCCATTTCTCGATCCCCCACGGTACGTCGCCGAGGGTAAAACCAGCAGCACCGATGGGAACTTCGGCGGCGGAAGATGCTTTTATAGCTACTCTGACGTTGCCAGGGAGCCGCGCGGAGCGTGGCGGGGATTAGGCGAGGGGCTCCTCCAGCGGTGCCGGGTCCTCCGGTGCCAGCCCAGCCCAGCTCACCAGCTGTCCGGAGCTCTAGGCAGGAACTGAAGCTGCCTGTGGCTCAGCGCTGAGACCGGCTGGAAAGAGGAGCAGGCAGCCTGTGATCCTCCCAGAGGAGGGATGGGTGGGTCCTCGCAGGCCGCAGACACCTCACGGGGGAGCAAGTGTTGAACCACGGCTTCAGATGGAGCCGTGCGGAGTTGGGGAGGGGATACATGCTGGCACACAGATCAATAAACAACAGCAAGCGCCCCAAACTGCTGCTGCTGCAGGGGGCTCTGTGTATAGAGGAGGCCGTGATGCACTGGGCTGGCATGTTGGGTGGGGGGAGGGGGGGGCTGTTGTCAAGTAATAACTAGGGGCAGACTGAGAAAGCATAAGCACTGATATAGACAGCAACACATCTATGAGCAGATGAAATTTTAAATAGCGAGCTGCCGGCCTGGGTTGGGTTGGGCAATAGCGGCTTGTGTGCCGTTAATCATTCATCAATGACCCTCCTGCGGGTCTGCCAGCACACGTAGGAGCCAATCGTGAAAAAGATATATAATTAACCACCCCCCCCCCCCCCCACAACTGCAGCTCCGTGGCCCATATTTAAAGAGAGCGCATTGGTGTCGGGGCCTTTTTCCATGGGGCCTGCGAGCCAGAGTCGGCCTGGGGTCACGAGATTCGACGCACAAGACCATGTTTAAATGGGCTCAGTTGGAATGCATCGTCACGGAAACAGGGACTCTTACAGACAGGCGGCTTCTGCAGAACCGGACCAGCTCACATTGCTGGCGTGTTCCTGATGCAAAGCGAAGACTCACAATTCCGGTGCGCCGGAGTCGGGACGCGTCGGGATTTCCGTGCTTCCTGAACCGGTGCTGTCCACATGGATAGTGCTGACGACAGTAACCCCCCCCCCCCCCCCCCCACGCTGATGGAAGGCGCACTGCTCAGCATTAAATGGAATGGAATGATACTTTATTTGCCATTTGTAGAAATATAAGCACCGGTACATAGGAACAGGCATGCAGCCTGGTAGGAAAATTATAGTGTTGAACACCATCCCACCTCAAAATTTGCCCCCCCCTCCCCTCCGGCTGTCAAAATCAACCAAGAGAGCCCCCTCCAGCCGCCCCCCCCCCACCCCCCGAAATTTATTTCTGGCTATAATCCTGCATAGGAATGCTTCTTTTCATATTGCCTACCATGCTCTCCTCTGAGATACACTCACACATACAGATGAGACTGAAGCTCGGGGTCCGAGTACAGGGTGGGCCCCCTGACTGCTCAGGTGCTCCACCGCTGCAGATCCTACGCAGACTTGCGTATATGTAAGGGACTCCCTACCACCGCTTTGTGGGGTGGGGGTGGGGTTGGGAAAGTGAGGCGTCACTCAGTCACTACAGAGAGCGGTGACACATCCAGTGTGACTACAGGGTGTGTGTGTATATGTGTGTTTGTACGCATTGGGGGGGGGCAGCACAGTTAAGAATGAAGAGGGAAACCTATTAACCTTGGTCATTGTTTTAAATGTCATTATTTTTAGCTGACGCCCACAAAGGAACAGCTAAGGGTTCTCTCCCGGCGATGCTGAATGTAAATCACTTTTTCTCAAAAGGAAATTACTTCCCACGGCTGAATGTTATTAATCTAAATTCTCTGTTAGTCAAATTGTTGCACATAATAAATATGGAGCAGTTTGTGATGCTTATCTAGTGTGACATTCAATTCTCACATAACATTTTTTTCTACAGCCCCCCTCAACACCCCCCCCTCCTTTTTTGGGTCTTGGTGACTTCTTGAAAGAGACAGCTCTACTAAACAGCTTGCACTGTGTGGCCGGGGGGCTGGGTGGGGGTTGTCACATAATGCAAAGTCTCTTCTTGATTGGTCGCCCCTCTGGCTCTCATTGTATCACACCTGAATCTCTCTCTCTCTCACACACACACACACACACACACACACACACACACCAAGCAGGACCGACTTCCAAAACCCTCAGACCTACAATATTCAAATGAGCAGCCTTGACAGAGAGATCATTAATACACATTGCAATGGCAACAAGCTTAGTGCTGTTGCTGTCATCACTACCGCAGTACGGTGTAGCCTCGTGATAACCACTCTAGGAAACTCCTCCATTTTAATTACACTTTCTAGCACTCTGCACTGGGTGGGCCGCACTTCTGCTGGGCCATAGATGCATAGCCTACATTCCAAGTCGTGGCCCCTGTGTCCCTGGCCTCCAGCTGAGGGGTGCCCCCTGCTGGCTGGAGGCTCGCATCTTCCTAGTTTCTGCTGCCCCAGCCCAACTCTTTAATGACATTAACTTAGTATGTGTGTGTGCATGAGTGTGTGTGTTAGATTATATTCTGGGAACCAAATGTCCCCTGTTAAAACCTGTTATTTTGATGATGTGGAGAGCATTTTTTCAGTCCCCACGAGGGGAAATTCAGTTTTCTAAGAATCTGTGACTGCAGTTAAAAAACTAAAAAAAATGCCAAAAGTATTTTGTTTGGTTACTTATGGTTAGTGCTGGGTTAGGGTGTCCTAGTTGGGATTGGGGTTTTTCCTGTAGATATTAATGGAAGGTCCACGTAAATACAAACGTGTGTGTGTGTGTGCAGCCCAAGGACATGTCTTTGCTGCCCGTGAAGGGGATACTTAACCTGAATTATTAGAGAGCCCCCCCCCTCCACCATGTGAGTGTGTAAAACTGTGAGCTGTTTGGGTTGAAAGTGTCAGCTAAGCAAAATCTAATGAGCAAATTACAGGAGCGCTGTCCGTGGTACGAGCAGTGTGGGGAAGCCGGGGGCGGGAGGAGAAAAGGCACACCGTCGTCACGCAGGCACTCCGGGGCGCCCAAACGGAAGGGCAGCTAAATACCGCGCGGTGGGAGCACCACAGAGGGCCTGGCTTAGCCGCGTGAAGCTGGCAGCCCAGTCATTTAGAGCAGCACTCGCTCCGACTGCCACCGCCGTAAGTGGAAGGCATGCGGCAGGGTGGCTCCAGGGAGCAGCCAGGGCATAAGAGGCAGCCAGTGACCGCAGCAGCATCAGGTGCTAAGTGACAGCAACGGCCTCGCCAACGAGGCGAGTACAGGGGCCACACGCCGAGGGCCCATGACACGGAATTATCATTTGCTCTAGACGACCATTATCAGGTTACTGCCACGCCAAATCGGCAAAGCATGGGCCTCCCAGGACAGAGTGGAATTACACGCAGATCAATCCTGAGCCTTAATTAGCGCGGGGGGGGTGCAGCCGCACCCGTCAGGTAAAGCCCATCGGTTTGGCGGCTGTTGGCTGCCTTCAGCCGTAATCTCGGTGCCCATCTTTCCGAAATTAAAGCAGCAAATGGGAAATTGATTTCTGGTGCAAACTCCCCCGCCCGCCCACCCCAACCCGCTGCAATATCTCCATTTGTCTCGAGGACATTAGCCAGGTGAACTACACGCCTAAACCTCCTTTTTATAGCGTGCATTAGTGATAGGAATGGGCCGGGGGAGGGGGGGGGGGGGGGGGGGGGGTCCATCGGGAACCTGACGCTTCAAGGCGGCCGAAACACACCCCGCTGTGAATCCGATGTGATCCCGCTTCTTATGGAAAATGCATGGGGGCCAGCTGCAGTAAGTACATGTGGCAAGGAGAAAAAAAAACAAGTGACCTTGTGAGGTATCCGAATATACTTTCTTTCGACTTTCCTCCTGGGATGCAGAGCCCTCCCGCTCCGGTACCCGGTGTTTAATGCCGTTGCCTTTAATAGAACGGCGATAAATGGTGCGCCGAAATAAGCTCGCGGTCCGTTTGCAGGACACGGGTTCGAGGCCCTGGGTTTCGAAGGAGCAGGTATTTCGACGCCGGTTTGTGTCAGGCACAGCGGGTGGGGCATGGCTGGACCGGACCGGGGGAGGAGCTAGGCGGTTGACGGCATGGGGGGGGCAGCCCTCTGTAGTGGTGCTCTTTCATAATCGGCACCGCCCGGCTCAGGAGGCCCTCGCCAGGGCTGGTGGGAGCGAGGCGGTAGCATGAAGCACTGTGATAAATCTGCTGGTACTGCAGGGCTCTTTTCTCATTTGTTAGGCAGCGATGTGTGTAAATGTTAATGAAGGCCTCCATAATCTAGGAGAGTCACACCATTAAAATTCTGTTGCCGTACAAAGCGTTCTGCTTACACACTGACTATTGTGCGCATCAATCCTTCCGCTGTCGTACTAATAATAGATCTAAGTGCTTGAGTCAGTCGGCCCCCTTCTTCCCCCGTGCATCTTAAAAAGGGGCTGCTACCCCCCACCCCCCCCCCCGTGCCCCCCTCACTAGCGAATAAACAGGTTCACTAATAAATAGCAGGCCAGCAGAGATGGTGGACATGCAGTAGCTTGGTATCCGTCGGCCAGCCCCCCCCCCATGAAATATTAACTAGGCGTACACCAAAGAATTTACCAGCCCCTACCCTGATCCCTTGGGAGGCCCCCGCATGCATTCTTTATGCCTGAGCACAATAAAAATACATACATGCGTTATCTACCCAACAAACCTCTGTGACCTGCTGCTTTATTTCTGCTTATTGTCTTCCCTTAGAAGACCACAGCACCTTTAAAGTTAGTAGAACTACAACCATGGCAAGAAGAAAACAAAAACAGCACTTTGCAAATATGCTGTTATTTTATTAATGATTTTTCAGACAGATAGAGAGATTTCGCAGCCCTTCTTGGGCCCCTTACTGTATTCATACCCCAATAAACAGGATCTAAGTGCCAACTGGTTTTAAGTTATGCTGCATAATTGCTATAAAGTGAGACAGAGAGGGAACATAGACCGTCTTTAACCTCTGGCAGCTATGGGATCAGGCTGAGGATGTGAGTGTTCACACAGTACAGGAAGCGTGCACGCTAGCATGTAGCGCCAGTACGCACACGCACGCACACACATGCATGCACGCGCACACACACACACACACAAAACTGAGGTGAACCACAGAGCCGGCCTACAGTAGATCTTTTTTTTTTTCTCCTTTTACTAAAACTGACCATAGGGGGCGCTGCCTGATCATACAGAAGTTCCCCCCCCCATTCCCCCTGCCACCAAATTCAGCTTTTATTTTGGATAGAACAGCTCCTGAAAGAGGAGCAGGTGCTCTAACCCCAGGCTCCGGCCCCCGTCCAATTAAGACACAGATAGCGGTGTACGCATTCCTTCACAGCGGCCGTGCCGAGCGGGATAGCGGGAAGCTAGCGGCTAGTGGCCAGACCCGTTCAGAATAAGGGATGCGTGGTCTGTCCCGGGGCGCGGTGTGCAGGATGCGTCTCCGCTTCTGCATGCTAACCGTCGTCCAAACGCCAAGGGCGGTTTACATGTTCTCTCCGTGGCAGCGAAGCCTGTTTTCATGACTGAGACAGGAGCCAGGAGCTGGATCACGGAAACGCTAAGGAAGGACAGAGGAGATGCAGGAGATCCAACATACCGCACGGAAAAGAGGCGGACAGACAGGCGAGCTTCAGAGAGCACCATGCGAACACGCCGAGATTCGCCAAAAAGCTCAGGGTGGGATTAGGCCGCCTTTAATGACACCTTAGGGAAGCGTGCAGGTTCTGGCCGTTGCCGGCGAGCGATGGCGGCGACTTAATAAGGCCATAGAGAGCGGGCGTGCGGCAGGCAGAGCGTGCTAAGGCCCGGGAACGCCGTACAGGAAGTCCTCCGGCCCCCAGTCACGAACGCACAATTCGGTTCAAATGCAGGTCGGCCGAAGAATGTGGAATCTCGGACTTTCCGAAGGAGAGCCCGGGTGGGGGGGGGTTGGACAACCAGCTAACGACCTGGCTCCCTTCCTACTGAAGGCTTCTCCTGTCCCGTCTTCGACGCGCGGACCATACGTGTTGGAGACCAAGGAGAAGACGGGGTCAGGACATGCTTCCGTGCACACGACCCCGAAGAGCCGAATCGCCACACTGCACGCCGAGACACCGCCATCCTGAAGGACGCTGGCAGCACTACAGACGAGGGCGCCTTCAGTACCTGAGTGTTAGTGGAATCGTGTCTAGCGTGCACTTTGAAGACTCAGCCTCCACTGCAGCACTCGAAAGCTTATTCCAAATCCCCGCACGCCCTCTGCATTAAGAGCCGTTTGCAGCGTTCTGATCTACACGCATCCCCGGCTCCGTTCCATTTTTAGCTGTGTGTTCCGGAATGGGGAGTGACGCGTATTGCCTGTCCCGTCTGCTGTGTGCCTTCAGCCCTGGGGGAAGTGCGTGCGGGGGGGGGGGCGGCCTGCCACCCTCTCGAAGCCGCATCCTCAGTGTGCCGGCCTTCTCGCCGTTCCGAATCCCCCACCCCCCAAACCCTCCCCGCCTCGTCGCACGCCATCATAAAACACACGCCATATCTGCGTGCCATTTCATTTTTTTTTTATTATTTAGATATGCTGTGTGATTTTTTTTTTTTATCGTATCATCGCTCACGGTTGCATCATGGTGCTGCATGTCGTCTCCTGAGCGTGTCGACACTGCGCTCCACTCCCGTCGCTCCGCACGTTCCGACGTGCCTGGCAAAAAAAAAGCACACTCCAAATCCCACGGGGGGGGCTCCCTGGCTGGCTCGTGGTCGTTATCAAACTTTAAAGCGAAAAACAGGCAAGTTATAAATATAAAAAATAAAAACAGATCCTTAATAAAAACTAACCAGGGACTGGGGACTCGGCTTTTCATGGGGATCGTCAAGAGAACGTCACTCACAAAAAGTTGTTTCCCTCCAAATTATAGCTCTCAGCAATTAAAGGGGAAGCATCCGCCATGACAGACAGTAAATGGAAGATGCTGTGCCTCCGGGTTCCTTTTTTACCCTCTGATCTCCTAGCTGTGTCAAACAATCGTAATTTATTATTAACGGAGCTGGGTGCAGCCTGTGTGACAGTCCTTTCACTGGCTCCCCGTCATTTATGTGGCCGATCGCAGTCCTACAGTCTGTCCGCCCATGTGTCCCTTTAAGGACGGGAGCATATGAATTATATCCCCAATGGCACCGTAAAGGACAACAGTGTCCCTTCGGAAACCACAAATCATCGGGACGAATCCATCGCGGCCGTCACATCAAATCTGTAATTTCCCTCGCATGACGAGATGGGGGCGAAGTCATATTCGGATCTGACGGAGAGCCTCGAGGAGCTGTCTCATTACACAGCTGTTCAGATCGCCTGCCTGTGCTACAGTGCAGGGGGAAATACTGTTCTGCAGTGTGGCGGCAGGTGGCGTAACTGGACACAAGCCCCGACAGACTGCTGCTTCGTGTCCCGGAGGGAGACCGCTATTATATGCCAGGTAAATTGTTTCAGTAAAAATATCCACCTGTATAACGGGATTAAAGGCAACAAATTCAAGCTCTGCAGCTACACAATGTAATTAAAATTTAATTTTCTGGTAAAAAATATCTCCCCAGAAAACATTCCCAAAAATAAAAACCTTAGGCCTCATGCATCAGTAAAAACTTCGGTTTGACCACTACCGTTGAAGGTCATGCTGACCTTCTGCCCATCATATGACTGTCTGAGGGGGGGCGGGGCCTTGGGGGGGGGGCGCATGCTATTGGCTATTCTGTCCGCCTCCTTTTAGTCTACACATTTTGCAAGCTGCGGATAAAAAGTGGAAAAAGACAAAAAAAAAAGGTAATGAGAGAGAGAGAGGATCATCGTCACCTATCCAATTTGCTCTCCCCATGCCTCTGTCTCTGAAGACCTTCGTCGTGACCTTCAGCACAACTCTTTCAATCACCGTGTCTCTGACTGGCGCTGTGTGTGACGCGGACAGAGCTGCAGGATCTCGGCGCCGCATAGTGTCTGCAAACAGCCGACTTTGATTGAACCGCTTGCTTCCGCAGAAAAAAAAAAAAAAAAAAAAAACACGGTTCGCCACGATATGGAGCTGACCGCTGCATCTGGAGATTGATCTCAAATTGATTCGAGGCAACAGACAGCTTAAAAGTGGACTCATATCCTGACAGGGGAACCCGCTGTTGTACCCTTGAGTTTCCCCAGTAAATATACTGCCATAAAGCCGTAAGCTGCTTTGGATAAGCATCAGGTAAGGAGCTAAATGCATTACAGGGTCTTAACTCTATGTTTGTTCAGCTTTTGCTCTTAATTTTGAATCATTGATTGCCTGCTGCTTGCATCCATTCCTCCCTTGACCCACGACCACTTGGGGAAGGATGAAGAGGAGCCTCCCGCTCTTCTTCCTCCAATGTACAGGCCGCTAGCTAACTGCTTCCTCTTCCGCAGACCTCGGCGAGTGACATGACGTGCCTGGAGAAGAGCGGAGTGCGGCCCGTTCCAGAGACTAGCCTGCAGTGGTGTGGCTGACAGCAGGCGTCACAGTGACACGCTAACGCAGTCATTCAGCGACTAAGACGTTAAGGAACGGTAAGATAACGAGAATAAAATCACAGAGCACCATCCGTCTCTTGTAACAGCTTATCCAGCTGAGAGTCGCGGTCAGCCTGCAGGCTGGGAGTGGGAACCAAACACACCACCTGGAGGTGTGAGGTCACAGTGCTGCACACTGAGCCTCTATGCCATCAACGGCTCGAAAAACTGAAGCCACATGGGGAGATGAACAAGAATAAAAGTGGGCAGAAGGCAATAAACCCAGAGAAGGCCAAAGGCCCAGTGCCTAACCCTAACCCTAACCCTAACCCAACCCGCATCCTTACTGTGGGAGCCAGCAGAGAGATTGTTTACTTGAAATTCTTCTCTGTTACTCTGCTCTGGAATATACTAGAATCCATTTTCCAGAGGTGTAAATGTCTAGTCCCGAAAGTAAAAATACAGACCGCGATTTTGTTTCAACCAACCAGTGGAGTAACTCTGTCACTCTGACTCAACTGGTTGGTTGAAACAAAATCACCGTCTGGATTTTTACTTTCTGAACCTGAAATTTACAGCTCCGCCATTTTCCAAGATACAGCTACACACTCTTTCCGCTGTGTGTGTCACCCTGAGGCACTTCAGCGCGCCTGTCCCCAGTAGGGGGGCTGCCTGACACTCGCAGAAGTGTTACTGGGCAGGAGTATGTCTGCCCCAAACTGGAACGGGCCGGTTACTGACACTGGCCCGCATTACAGTACGCTAATTTAAACCATGTCTGCATCCTTTTGCCTACGGGACACTAGTGTAATGCAATAGCACCACTGTGTGCAAACCATACGCCCTCCAGGAGGCTGAAGCAGAGCCGAGATCCTGAATGTGCCCCCTGCTCGTATGTCACATGGCAGCCTGGGCTATGAAGAAATGGCTCGTCTCTGTCTGAGGAGTCCGGGATACATGGAGCCAAGGATGAGAGGCCAAGGGCTCTGCCAGCATTTGAAAGGGGAAGCATTACCCCCCTCCAAAAAAAAAATCTAGCTTTCCCTGTCAGCATCCATTAAAACTACAGCTGCACAAAGGCTATCAAATCCTAGAGATTTCCTGCTCTGTATTCTTTGCGGAATAAAGACTCAGACGAGGGCTCCGCCGGCTGTGGTATTTCCAAGTCGCTCCAACCCGAAGGTTTAATGTCTGCATGGGTGAGACTGACATTTGAAACAGTAGGAGAGTCTACTTTTGTTTGGTTGTGGTCTTTCATGTCCTGCTCGCAGTAATCGCTGGGCTGACCTTCCCCCTCCTGACGCCTCGCAGCTTCTGAGGGCGGCGGCTGGTATTTGCACTGAACCATGTTGATGTTAACGTCAGCCTGGATGGTGTCGCCTGTTCATTGTTTACAGTCATTTATCCTGTCTGTAGGGTGGGGCGCATTGTGGAAGTTTATACTCATGTTTCACTTAACGCTGTTATTCCTCTGTAATACGAGAACGTTAAAATGAAGACTCCGCTTCAGATTTGTATTTATATTCAAAAAGAGACAAATAAGTAACTCATATGTCAATATTTTCAATGCGTTCAACGTTTTAGAAATTTTTAACGCTTATGTAGCTTAAGTGTCACTTCTGACACAGTGTCCATTTACTCACCTGGGGAGATACTGGTGCCTGACTGCCCATAGTGACAGGGAGGTGAACTAGTTACCAGTAACCAGGTCAACGTACCATGCAGACCGCACTGCTGGCTACTGAAGGAGCTGCAATGTTAACATGTTCTCACTAAACCACTGACGGGCAAACTATGCGATTTTTTCTTCCATCTCCGCCTTTTAACCCCCCCCCCCCACCGCCGCCAGTTTCCTACCCCCACAGAGAGGCATAGAAGCAGGATGGGATTCTTTAAGGAGGGAAGATGTGGGACAGTGCAGGAATGTGAGGGAGGGAAGATGAAAAAAGCTATTCTGGTGAGAGGAGGGGGGTTACAAAATGGCAAATGAGGGAGGGTGAATGGGATGGGGGGCAGCTAAATGATTTGTGACACCTCCGAGCCCGGTTCATGATGTCAGTAGCTGATGACATCACTCTGTCTGCTCCTGCTTATGAGCCCCGGCACTATAAACTCCTGCAACCTTAACAGTCGTAGCCAAAAGGGGACAAAAAAAAAACCTTTATTAAAACAGCCACTGAAAAAGGGAGGCAGCAAGAGAGAGTGTTTATGCTCGTGCCATTTTGTGTCCCTCTGTAGGCCGGGCTGGGAAACTCCCGATCAGAAACACACACAGACTGATCAGCCACGAGGAAGGTCGTTAGCTGACGGCGTCATGGCAACTGCAGCCGAGCGGCGATCCGAGCGACGCTGTTGGCCCGACGTCGGGGGATGTCGCGTCCTCAGCCAGTCGGTGGCAAGGAGGGCGGCCGGTGTGGGAGAGTCCGCCGCGGCGTCTGCGGACTCAGTAATTACGACTCCTTCCTGGCTTTTATCAGCCCGCACTTTGTTCTGTCTCCTGCAAGCGAGTTTATCGCTCTGCTTGCTGTCTCTCCTCTGATTGTCATAATTAGCAAGAGAGAATCAAGAGACGGGATCGAGTCAGCGAGCAGAGGAGAGGGGGCTGTTTTGAATGCCCCCCCCCCCCACACAGAGTCAAATAACTCCGAAAAATAAATGCAATTATCGTCACCCCCCTCCCCCCCATTCCTCCTCCCTCCTTTTCTGACTAATATGTTATTTATTTGTTTGTCGGTTAATTTAGTTTGCAATCTCTGGGGGTGCTCATGCAACAATAAACTTCCTGTTTTGGCGGCTCCCTCTGGCTCCGGCTCGTGTCAGTCCTCGCAGGAATGAGGCCGGCTAAACAGTAATTGATTTGTAATTACGCACACGTGCCCATGGAGGCATGCGGGACTGTATGTGCATGTGACTGCTGTCGAGCTGGGAGAAGGGGAGGGGCAGGTAGCCACCACACCCAGGCTGCAGCCCCCCCCGGCACCACCCGCGCTGTGCCAGACTCCCCGGGCAGGTGAAAAATGGGTGGTCCGGCTGCAGTTACCAATTTCGGAAATTCGCCGCGATGCCGGTTTGTTTTAGCACCTAGTCGTCCTTCCAGGCCCCCTCCTGTGCCGAGACCTCACTGGTGCTCCTGCACGGGGGGGAGGGGGGGTTGCTCTCTCCAGCGAACCCCCAAGCCCCCTCCCCCCCATCTATTCACAGGCTCCTCATAGGTGATAAAAGGCACCGTTTATCGACCCACCTCGCCAGGACCAGCCACCCCATCTGCTCTCTTCTTCTCAAACCTTTCGAGGCCGATTTGCCAGCACCCCTGTATCCATGCGCCCCCCCCCCCCCAAGTCTTCCTTCTCGGTTCACTCCTGTGATATCCCAGCCCCCCCCTCATACACACACACACACACCGCCAAATCCCTTGGCCTCTCACAGCACAAAGAGAAGCCTCACCTTCACCTTTTCCCGTGCCTTTTATTGTATCTATAATGTGCCCCCCCCCTCCCCCCATGGCCCTTGGGACGGCGTCAGCATTGTGGTGTGTCCATTGTGCAGCCTTAGCCCCCAGAGCACTCTGCCCCCGCTAAATCACTGCCGCCTGCAAACTCTGACGTCAACCAAGTGAAAAGCTGAGCCAAGCGACCCTGGGGGGTGGAGGGGGGGGGCAGATTATACCATCAACAACAGGTAAAAGAAACAGGGAGGAATGAAAGAGACTCGAGCAAAGCAGGGGCTCCCTGTCTGCTAAGCAGCCCTGATATGAATCATTCCTGCGATTCCTATACTAGGGCCTGCGTGTTATTTTTTCCAGACAGCATGGAGATAAAGTGGGTTGGATGTTGCTCTGGCGCATCCCTCTGACGCATGCATGTCCCTGCATACATGCATGTCCCTGCATACTGTCCCCCGGCATCCCTGCCGGCTCCTGGTCCATCACGCCATTTACGGCCACCATGGTCAGGCTTTTCACCACCTGTAGCGAAACGCACCTGCTGATTTTCCTGAGTGCGACATGCTCCTGGGTCAACAAGGGAGGCGTTTCTGTTTTATTTCTTTAACCAATAGCAGTCTTCATTGTATGACATCACCACATCAGTCAGTTTTTTTTCTCACTTTCAAATTCAAGGCTTCCACCCAATGAGCTGGGGAGAGGGTGTGGCTAAGCTAAGCCTCTTTGCCTGTGATTGGAAGGTGGTCAGTTCAAGCCTTGTTTTTTTTGTTATTATCGCCATCATCATGTAATGACGTGCCCTTACATTGCTCTGTACAGCCTTTGCAGGTATGCATGTTCCTACGTTTTCTGTTAATATCCCTTAACAAAAGTCATGCACAATAAAATAGGTACTTTAGAAGTCTGTGCGCTTTGCTGCTTAACAGAAAACACTGGTCTTAATTAATGCAGTGATGTCACACGATGTAGACTGTGATTGGTTAAAGAAGGGAAACGCAAGCCCCTCCCTTGTTGACCCAGGGACACATCAAACTCGACAAAATCAGAATGTCTGTAGCGCCCCCCCCGACCGCATCTTACCCCCACCTTGAGAATGGCCAGAACACTGAGCCCATCCCAAAGACACAGGATAATGATGCAAAGGGACCAGCTCTCACCCTATTCTCACGAAACCTGAAATAAATTCTAAATTCATCGGATCTCTTGTGACCGCAAACAGGCATTGATTGTGATGCTTCCTGAGCAGGTTTCAGACAGCGACGTGGGTCGGATATCCGATATCCAAACGCGACGTCTGGCTGAGTGAAGCCGCCTCTGATTTCTGACTTTTCTGACACCTTTCCATATTGCATACCGTGTTTCAGTACATTCTTTTATTTCAATTTTTCCCCCACAAGCTTTTGAGGCACCCATGAGGTCTCTTGATGTTTTCGAAAATGGTTTAAACCGTCTTTAATCTTTTTAGGTGTGTTGTGGTTTTCCCTGACTGTGATTCACTGACAGGAACCCAGTCTAATATTAAACTGTATAATCAGCTGAGAAATTCAAACCCTGCAATCTCTTTGAATCTAGAACAATCTTCTTTTCTAAAGAGGTTTCCCCCCCCCCCCCCCCCCTATCTACATCAAACCCCGTCGCTGTTTGTCTCCCTGTTCCTCTCTCATGGAAGACCAGACAAGAGAAGGGGAGGGTATGGGAAAAAAACACAGAAAAAAAATTGGAAAGACGTGAAGAGGATGGAAAGAGGATTTGCGGGGAGCCTGTGAACATGCCAATCAGGCGATGTGAGAGACAGCCACGAGGTCCTCGGGGGATGAAGCCGAGTTCAATGTGAAGGCAAGGACGCCGTGCTCTTCCGCCGTATCGCACGTGGCGCTGCGCTGAGATCCCATCAAGATGCTCACAGCCATCACGGATTTGCCAAGGAAGCCCCCGCACTGGCGACCCCCCCCCACCCCCCTTCCTGTAGCTTGTTCCCCGCCTGCTACGGCTCCTCTTCCACTCTGCTCATCTCTCGCCTTACATCCCATAAATCTGTACAGATCCACAAATAACTGGCTGGTACTCTCCATCTGTCTTCTTCATTCCGGTAATGGAGGAAACGCCTCTCTGCACGCCGAACCCCCATCTCCAGCACCCCTTTGCCCCCCCCCCCCCCATCCCCCGGCTTCATCAAATGACGCATCCCTCTGCTTCAAAAACAGAAGAGATAAACTGAGAATGAGGCAGACCCACCTCTCGGTCGCCAGGCACGCCGGTAGCGGCACTCATTATGGGCTCGGACCCCCACAGAGCCGTAATGCTGTTAGGCCGCTTTTCTGACGCCCTCTCCTGGAATAAGGAGCAGCTGTTTGGGTCGTGCTTCCCCTGGGGCACAGACAGATTTTTAGCGGGGGCGCGGGGTGATGCAAACGCTCCGTCCGGCTAATAAATCTATGGCACTTTAATATCTGCGGGTCTTCCTTGAGATTTATCTTAAATCTGGATCGATCCCGAGTCTTGGTGAGAGTGACATGGCTGCTGCATGTTATCGCTTCCTGCTCAAACCCCGCTGGTCCTCGGAGGGGGGCCCATTATCACCCTCGGATGTTACAGAAATATAGATGTGCCCAGACAGGGTCACAGGGCTTGCAGTAATGCGTGGTTTTCCCTTCTAATGTACCGCGGGAGACGAGGCTGTCCACACAGCGACGCCGGAGCTGAGAGCATTGGCTACCCGCCTCATGCATATCGACCACGGAGGAGTAAGCACACTGTGTACCGAGGCGAACGCGCCTCCTCCACGCTCGCGGCCCTCATGCTCCCTGAGGTGACAGCGGGGCCTCACTCCTCTGTGAGGCCCATCCTTGCAGTGCTTTTGGGGGACGGGGGGGGGGGGGGGGGGTGAGGAGGAGCTGGATCGCAGCACAGCGACACCCTCTACCCGCTCGATTCTCCTATGCCGTGAGATTCACCTGCCCGTCAGCGCTGCGTCTAATCTAATCGAGCGGCGCACGGCGGTCTATAATTAAGATTGAGTTCGGAGCAGCTTCCGCGGTAGCCGTGGAGACCAGCGCCCGTGCAGCAGGACGAGGCGAGGGGGTATCGAGAGACGGACCCGGAGCGCTGCTGCAGAAACACGGGCCTGCATTCTGCTCCAGCCGCACGCAGAATAATCCATCACGGCATGACCCGGGAGCGCCTGCCATCCCATCCGTCCTCCGGGATCTCTCGCCAGTATCGATCCTCCCCTGCACACTGAAATAAGTGCACGTGGCCCTTTTGCCTCCTGGGGCTGACCCTCGCGAGCCTCCCGCATCAGCAGGAGGTGCGGGCGCCCTGGCAACGCCATTCCGCGGAGAGTCGCACCTCCTGCTTGGACTAACGCCTTTGGATGAGGATGACATTGCATTCTTCAGTTCCACGACGGCGAAACGCCGCTGCCACTTTCCAGCCCTGGGCTGGCCGCAGGCCTGTAACATCACGGGGGGTTTTTTAAGAACCTCCGAGCTCCTATCGATCACCGATAGCGATTATAGCTCGGTGAGGGTTGTGCCACATTAATAACCAGCAAGCAGGTACAGTACAATCTATCCACGCTGTCGTATGAAGCAGCAAAACTCTGCGTTATCTGCATTAAACCAAAACTGAGGCAACTGACCGTGCACTGACACAGCGATCGACTGTGCATCCTAACGTAGAGATTGGGGACAGCTGTTGAATGGGGACTTCACTTCAACAACTAACCTGGGCTATATGTCCCTCCAATCTATTCTGCTAGCTTAATACACCCAGCAGCAACTCTGTCGCTTATGAAACATGACATACTCAAAGTACACAGAGTAATGAGTAAATGGATACCAGATTCGATTCAACAATTGTTCCCGTTCTCCTCTACTATCAATACAACTTACTGTTCACACACTGTAAGGTCATACAGAAGGACACGGGACAAGGACAAAATGATTTTCTTTTTCCAGGAAACTGCTCTGAAGTCAGGAAGGTTACTAAGCCCCAAGAAACAGCACAGAGCACACCGTCCAAGTCCAGGCGGACGAGGGCACCCCACCGGCCCAGAGGACACACGGGTCGTCCTGGTACCAAGAGCACCTGGCGCATGCAAGCTGGAGGAAGACCCTGCCACGGCCCCCATTGCCAACCCTGCCCGCGGGTCAAAGCTCAGCTGCAGGGCCTGGCGGACTACAGCCCCACCTGGAGGACAGTCAGTGGGCGTCACAGCAGGCCGCACACAGGACTCTCTGCCAAGTCGGCACCGATCTGCTCAGTACTGACGTTACTGCTTAGTCTCG
This sequence comes from Brienomyrus brachyistius, assembly GCF_023856365.1. Lineage (NCBI taxonomy): Eukaryota > Metazoa > Chordata > Actinopteri > Osteoglossiformes > Mormyridae > Brienomyrus > Brienomyrus brachyistius. The sequence continues at coordinate 1,640,570 of NC_064538.1, read as the reverse complement.
CAAAAAAAAAAATGGCCCACATGAAAACGGACTCCCATCATGCACCTCAGAGCGCCACAGTCCCGACGTTCCCAGACAGCGGCCACCGTTTCATCCACATGCCTTGCAAGTCTGACGACGGGTCTTATGGTTGTTGGCGGCGGCGGGAGACCCCCCCCCTCCCCCAAAGCTTTTGAGCTCCCATAAAGAAAAGATGGAAGACTTCACAGATGATGATTCATAATAGAAAATCTCAGAGACAAAAAGTCATTTGAGTCAATCAGAGAGAGAGTACTTCCTGAACGCACTTTAGTACGTGCCAGAATGAAACTTTATTTCTTACCTGGAGCCGGAATAATTGCGATCCAAGAAAGACATAGAAAAAAAGGAGAAACAAAAGACAGACAGTTAAGTGCTTCCCCTGGAAGGAGATCCCAGAATGTAACGGCTGTCATGTCGCCGGCTTCCCTCCCAGGGCGTGAGGCTGTAATAGCCAACAACACTTTAATTTCACCGCCGACCATGAAGGAGACACGGAAATATTCTCTCTGGATTAGCAAAATGCAGTGGACAGCAGGAAGAGGTCTTGACAGAGGGGCTTTTTGCCCTGAGGCAGTAGAGGGGGGGCTGGGAGGCATCTCTGTGTACACTGGGGTAGCAGTGAGGAAGAGCTCGGTCACCCAGCCCCGTTACCTAATTACACACACTGTCATCTGCACCATTTGGCTGCCGGTCCAGTGACCTTGGCTGGATCTTCCCAAGGACAACCGGGGGCCACTGTGAGACAGATCAGGGCTCAAAATCAGCACAAAGCAGGTGTGTTCTCTGCCGCAAGCACACACACACACACACACACACACCTTTCACACACATTAATCAGACAAATCTGTAAGGTGCCACTGATGCAGAGCATCCTTCAAAACGAGGCCTTCGCTGTGCTATTGGTGGGATTTGCCTGCGTGGATTCATACAGAGAGCAGAAACCAGAATCAATGTGGGAGAATTCGAAAGCAATTCCCTGGCCCCCTCTTCTGAAAGTGCATAGAGCAATATGACAGGAAAGTCACTTGAATACACCCATATAGAGATATACATCAATTACAGTGAAACGCCATGGTTGCTTTGCACAAACGTTCATTAAAATGCGAGCCATGCATTGGTTTAATCAAAAGCCAGCACGCCTATTAAATACAAATGCCACACTCGTTCTATGTCCCCATGCAAAAAGGGACCGTCTTATGGTTTCGCCTGCAGGAATGCAAAACAAAAACATGACTTGCAGCTTGCACAATAAAAATACAAATACAGCCTCACTTTGACGGTCTGGTCATTAAATGACCTTGAAACGACCTTCGGTTTCCAGCTGCTCTCCTCTAATGTGCTTTTCGTTAAGAGCAACACTCTTTTTGGAGGTTTCTAACACAGATCCTCATCTATACAATATTTATCTCCGTCCCTTCGCCACGTGGCTCACGGGCTTTGGTAGTGACGGACCTTGAAAATCTCTCCGCAGCCAGCGGAGCCCTAATATCTGGTCGCCCCGGTAGCATAGTGCAGGCACTGACAGGTAGCGCACCATTAATGAGTTTGACCTTGAAGTGACCTCTGCCATTTCTTTGTTTTGTCCCCAAGGAGGGAGGCCTGGGGACATTATCGATGGATAGAATCCTGGATAATAAACTCCCTGTCGGCCTTAGGGTCGCCTGTCACTCAATTTCAGTCCATGGCAATTTCCATAAGTTACTCAGCAGGGGCATCCCATCCCGCCTCATCGGGTCCCAACCGTCATTACCAGCGCACACCTTGAGTATTGTAGATTCAGGAACCCCAGCAATGCAAACCAGGGCACGTGTGTCTCCCAGTCCCATGATTTATGACTTGAGGGTTTTTGGGGTTCATCTATTTATACAAGAGGGGGGTGTGCCTGGCGTCCCACAGCCCGGACACAGAGGACGTCACGTACCAGACATGGCGCTCGCAGTCCCCAAAATGTCAGGAAAGTACAGCGGGAAGCACAAGGGGAACACAAATCTGTCCCCTTTCATTATGCAAAAAAGAAAAAGTTCATTTTAAGTATTAGAACCTTTTGTTCAGATCCCGCCCCTGACAGATGGGACAAGACCAAATTACAGCATCTTTACTAACACCACATTGAGGGGAGAAAACAGCCATAATGAAACAAGCATGAATATTTTGTTTGCCAGCCCTTGTTAGAAGAGAGTGCACCCACTGAAACCCATGAATAAATGAATGAATTAAAATTCTGTTTAAAAATGCTCCTGAATCCTTGTGTACCACAGAAAATCGTGAAATGCAAAGCTGCAGCCCTGAATCCTAATGTTTGGATTTTGACGGTCCGCATGTTCACATATCCCAGAATTCCCTGCTGACAGGATTTGGCTGCTCGCGTTCATGAGTTTGAGCCTCGGTCTCACGGTTTCACACGAGTCTGACGGAACCTTTGGGTCTCTCACTCCTGAGGTAACGCTACCCGGTGATGGGGGATCTGTCTTTTGTGGCTTGAAGAAGCGAGGTCACGATGTATGTGAAACCCCACGGATCAGTCAGTCTTTTGACTCATCACCCCAGATACCACTGCGTAACCTTTCCCACTGACTTGTCGTTAGAGTTTTTAATAATTTCGTAAATACAGTGCGCTGATTCAGCATCATCATGGCTGGCAGACAGAACCACGTGAGGTGGGGATTTTGGACAAAGAGGCCCAGTTTTATCGTAAAGCCTCTATTCTGGTTGGTGGTGAGGGGGTGGACTGCACAATTAAATGAGGAAAACAAAACAATTATAACCTTAACGAAAAAGAGGCAGAGATACGGTACTGGTCAGTGTAAGGAAGGCAGGGATTGGCTGTGGGGGTAAAACTGACATGTATAACTGGAGAAACCAGGAGCAGGAGTCAGTTGACCAACCTCCTGGGTGCCCCCCCCCCACCCCGCTTACCTGTACATGTCGTTTACCACTATGTTTGACCAATTTAACTGCTTTAATTGTGTTGTTTGGGGCGACGTTCAGAGACCAGCTTATTTTAATATTCGGCCTCATTGTTCCGGAGACCCGAGTGAAACTTCGCAAACGGAGCGTTTCGCTGAATTGATCGCTGTGGTCCCAGAGCTTGTCGGGAGCATTAAAGTGTTACGTGGGAACTCATGGCCCAGCGTAGCGCGCCAAAATCCAATAACCGCTCTCACACGGGACACGAACAGCAGGCCGTAAAATTTACAATGTGACAAACTTTATTATTAAGTTGGAACATGATGAGTTAGTCAGAAGCAGAGTAGAAGTTACTTAAAGGGGAGAGGGGGGACCAAACTAAGAAGAGGGGGCGTGGGGTTATAGTGTCCGTGAGACATCAACATCAACCCTATTCTGCCATTTTACCGCGGAGGTCACTTTCAGCAGTTTGCAGTTTGTAAACATACCGTCCAGCATCTGCGTAAACATCAGGCAGTGTGCTGCTGCAAACAAATATCTTTCGTAAGCTATATAAATGCAACGCTCTTCACTGCAGTCGCTTTTAATAAAACTTGGATTACATGCACCTCAGACTTGGACCTGGACAATTTTAACGAAACTGTGCGAAAACATGAGGTGTGGAACACGGTCTGCATGTGTCGGAGTGTTCCACATTTCATCATTTAACTCGTATTTCGGCACCTTCGCTACATCCCTCTACACATTTCCATCTTAGCCTCATCACAGCGTGCAGGGTTTGCCAGACCAGCCTATTGCAGTAATGCTTCTTATGCTGTATACATAAAATATTTATAAGCTGCATGTAAATACACCTTAACATCCTAACATACTTCAACAGCTTTAATATACATGAATAACATATACTATATGATAATAAACATTATAATTGTATAATCATATAATGTCTGTTAAGGTATACTTACATGCTGCTTAGGAATGCATAATGAATGCATTATGAAGGTGCAGATAATGTAAAGAGATACCTAATGTTTTTACGTTTAAAAATAAAGTGTAACATATTTCAGACATGATGCAAGAGGATCGATCCTTCAGCTGCAACACTGAGTCTGATATGTTGATTTGCTGAGTTATTTGAACTACAGTTGTCTCTTCTTCTTCCCATCAATTGCGTCTTAATGTATCAATGAACTGTAACATTCTTAAAAGATCATGTTCGCTTTCTTTTATCACAAAATTACAAATATACAGACTTCAAGGTCAAAGCGGCTTCCTCGTTTTGGTTTGGAGAAAGGTTCCATCCCGTTAGACATTTAACAGGATGGAAACAGACGCAGTACGCAAGTTAACCAGTGCTCAGTGAGGTTAGGTGCTAACCTAAGGGTGAGACCTTCAACCCAATTCTGATATTTTTTGAAATTTTGACACTGCATTATTAATTTCTATAATTTCACCTAACAAGGTAGTGTGCAATGGAGTGGGACCCAACTAAAATGACATCACAGAACTCAGGAACTCACTGGTAATGCTTACTGGTCTTTGTGCTGTTGTTTTCCCACCATAAATCATGTCACTTCCCAGAGGATAATGTCATAAAGCGACTGGCTATTGTTATTTAAAGAGACATTATAGCAGATTAATATGATGGAAAGCGATATCGAGGATGCAGCAAGAACCTATAAATCCATTACCTACTATAGCCACAATTGTTAACTTGAAACATTGCAATTATTTATCATTCCAACAATTAGAGAATGGAAACAAATTTAGATTTCTATATAGTGGTTTCTCTTGCAAAATTCACTCAGGACCAAAACAGTGAACTTAAAATTGACCTTGGTGTCCATTTACTTGTGATCCAATAAAAAAAAGTAACACCGCTTCTAAGAATTGGACATTTAGCCAATATATTTGCTAGGAGCAAATAAAGGCTGACATGGCAGAGATGACACAGCCATGTTAATTAGCCATGTTAATTAGCCATGCTAGGCATGTGAAGGTGTCAGCCAAGGCTGGGTTAATGGAGCCAGGAGGCTGGATAGTTTCAGTCAAGTAAAAATCCAGACCAACATTTTGTTTCAAGTTTTTGAGGACTCTGTGAGTCTTTATACTCTATAGCTGGCTGGTAAAAACAAAATCTTGGTCTGTATTTGTACTTTCTGGACCTGGACTATCCAACTCTGCATTAGGCTAAGTCCATCCATCCATCCATCCATCACCATAACCACTTATTCCAAACTGGGGTTGTGGGGAGGACCGGAGCCTATCGTGGGAACAATGGACACAGAGGCAGGAACCAACCCTGGACAGTTGCCAACACACTGTAGGATGTGCGCGCACACACACACACACACACACACACACACACACACACACACACACACACACACACACACACTTCCTGTGCCTTACACTACAGCCTGCCGGAGTGCGGTTTAAGCTCCTCCCCCGTGTCTCCCTTTGAGCCAGCTATTTTGGTGGACAGGGCCGGTGCAGACGACCCAAGCCAGGTCCCTGCTTGCTTCCCCACCAGCTTCTCCTGTCTATACCTCCATCCCACTGACCCTGGGTCAGAGGAATGACACTCGGGCTGAAATATCACCCTGATGGCAAACGGCAACCGTGTGAGCCAGCATCCCACCAGGAAGCAGAGCCTCATATCAGAACAACCTCCCCACTGACAATTCCTCATCCGGCGCCGTTTGTCCAACAACAAGACGTGCAGAAAACCTCCCAGCGAACAGGCACTCATCATCAGGAAGAGGGTTTTACTTTCACACCCTTATCACAGCAGACATGCCGCCATTGAACTGGGTCTGCAACTTTTATAATTGTGAGATTGCATCGTTACAAATTAAACCATTAGCTGACTCTCCGCAAACTAGAGAAAAAATAAATCACGTAGCGTGGAATGCTAACAAAACAATCTGTTTTGAATGAGGCTAGGGACTGAAACAACACACGCTAATTGATATAGCCTCTAATTGCTCATTCATTGCAAAGGAAAGAGGAAAAAAAAAGACTCTAGTTAAAGCCCTGGAGTATTAGTGCTTTTGTACGCTCAGCCTCCCTGGCACAAATATACCTGAATCAGAAGCCTCTTGGCACCTCGCGGTGATGCCCAGATGAGGGCAGCGCCCCTTCATGCAGTGGCACTGGGGAAATGTAGGCTGTGGAAAAGGACCCCACAGTTAACGATGGGGATCTAACAGTGAAAGACTTACAGCCAAAGAGCTGGCATCAGTGCCCAAAGGTTTGAGGGTGTGTGGTGGTCAGGGGAGCCTAGAACTGCACGTTTGGGGAGGGCTGGGGGGCCCCTCTGCTAGGTAAGGCAGCCCGTGGATCCACACCCCATTTCTGCTGGAATTTGACTCAGCGGGCGATCACTGCCCTCATCCAGGCAGAGGCAGACTGGGCTAGATTGCCTGCTACCTCTCACTCCACCCCCCCCCAATGCCCCCCCCCCCCCCAAGTGCAACAGGTTCCCTCACTGCAGTCTCATTTGATCTTGGCAATATGAGGAAAACAATGGAATCAGTATCAGTGTCTCCATCCAGCAAAGCTTCTCCTGGGAAACATATCAGTGTCTCCATTCTTACGCTCTATTCCAGGATATACATCCCTCTCCACTCCCAGATCCCTCGATGCAAAAACGACCCCCTGTGCTCTCACGGCCCGTCGTTCACCCGCGACGGAGAGTGGAGCCGGGTTTCATAAAAAAACATTAAAAAAAAAAACAGCGCCTGGTCCGCAAACGCCGGACATGTGGGTGCAGACACACGGGCCAGGCGAGCGTCCCGCCCCAGCAGCTTGCTGACACGGGTGGGTCGCCAGGTGATAATAGAACAAATGTTAAATTTCATAATGTTTCAGGGACTCAGCCCACGTTCAACCCCTGGGCAGGAGGGGGAGGGGGGAGAGACAGAGGAAAAGAGAGAGAGGGAGACAGAGGGAAAGGGAGGGGCGGAGTGACAGAGGGAAAGAATGACGGAGAGAAGGATGCACGTTTGATTGCTCCTCACCTCCAGCAGCCAGATGGAGGCTGCTGCAGGCCGGGGCTGTTTTCCCCTCTCCAGCAGCCCGCTCCCGATGTTGCAGTAAAGTGCCTGCCAGTGCTACAAGGAGCCGAGCGCTGAGCTCAGCCGGGGCCACGTGGTACCCCGCCATTGGTATTCCGGCCCAGCTCCCAGACAAGCGCTTTATATATATTGCAAAGACCACGTTCACATGGAGCTCAGGCCCATAAACCTGCACGCGGGCGTAAAAGGCCAGTCACATGACCGTCCTCGCCGCAACCGCTCCGGTCCACAAAATTTCTCCTCTGCCTTGCCGGGGAAGGAGGATGACTCACGTGTAAGCTGTGCGCGGCGTAAATTCGCCCGTAGGAAAAAAAAAAAAGCCGATATGAAGACAGCTCTTCTGTCGGGGGGCTTAAAAATAGCAGATGCTAATTGTAGCATAATTGGCTTAGCCACGCGCCGCGCAGCTGCTCGCCTTACCCGTCGCCTGTCGTGTGCGACTCCGACTGGAAAAACAACCGCGCTTCCTCCGGCTGACCTTGAACACCGGGGTTGCATTAAGAGACGCCCTGCATGCACATAATCGTGTGCCCCGGGCTCATTGGCGGTACCGCGGTACACGCCCGGCCCTCCAGATGTGGTGCGTGATGCCGGCAGCAGCCAAATATGTTCCGTTTCATTATAGCCATGGTGTGAGATCTGACTGCCTTCCTTAAATTATATTCTCATCCCACTTGCATCTCCCATTATCCTAATTAGATGTAGACCTTACATTTTAACCAGAGGTCAGTTAAACATAATTCCTTACTGTCTGAATGCAATTAAAGCTACCTTTTAGAAATTCCCTTTGCTTCGGAGCATGGGGCGAACAACAACACTGAGGATCGATTTCGAGTGCGCAGTTGGATAATGAATTAGAATATGACAAGATAAGAACTCGCCTCAGAGTCTCCTTCCACTCGTTCAGAAGCCCTCATAATAACTGCTCTGGATACATAATGACTCAGATCCCATAGTCCTGAAGCCTTCCACTGTCAAATATAAGATGATGAAAGCAAACGCCTCGACCGCAGCACACGCTGAATAAAGCGCCACCCGGTGGCAGCACACAGTAATTGTGACGCGAGACACCAAGATTGGTTTGTTCTCTCAGTGGGTCGATCTACATTTGATCTTCAAAAGGGCGCCAATTACGAAAAGGTGAACCAAAATGCATTTCTAAAAGGGCTTTCCTGATCAAAACAGCGGACAGAAGTCCTTTTAATCGCGTGCTCTTTGTGCAAACTGCCAAGTCCTTTTGTGATTTTTCTTTCTGCTTCTGCGTTAAGCAATGACAGATAATAAAAACACCCCAGGCATCATGCACTTATAACTTGGCTAAAAAATAAAGCACAAAAAATATATATAGACCCGTATACGTATATATATGAAATAATAAAATTGAGACAAACAGAGATTAACGGCACTAAATTAGTATTTGCAGGACAGTCCTTCCTAATTAGTGGTCTGTGCTGAAGCTCACGCCGCCGCTGCCCGAGCCTCTGTTTCGGCCTGTCACCTTCATCGCGATTTTACCGGCTCGTTAGCATATGCTGCTCCTGGGGGCAGACGAGCGACTCGGGCGCTGGTGATATGGGGGCCCACCCCACACACTCGTTACGGTGCCGGCAAGGCGGGGGGCAGTGTTATTCATGAGCTCTGTCAGAGGTGGGTAGTTCAGGTTCAGGAAGTTAAAATCCAGACCAAGACTTTGTTCCAACCAAGCAGTTGAGCACACTGTGACTGTGACTGTGACTGTGACGCTTTACACTTGGCTGGTTGAAATAAAATCTTACTTTTTGGACCTGAACAATCCACCTGTGAGCTCTGAGCAGCCAGGTGACCTATTGTACCACGCGGGGGGTGGGTGGCTCGCCCCCAAAGTCCAGGATTGTGGGTCTATCCTCCAATGTGCCAGATGACATTATCAATTCTCTCCTTAACTTGTGACAATCCTAAGGTCGTTAGCCTTGTAAAACGAGCTGGAAAAAAGTCCCTATTACTGGGGACCCTATAAAGTTGCAAAGGATAATAATCATAAATACAAAAGCAGTATATCTCAGTGGAATCCTCTAGAGTCTTTCCTTCACACCCAGATTTAACAGTAATTGCTTATTTAAAAGACTCATCTAATCAATATTAATCTTCCGAATGCTGGCGAATGACTAATTTCTCTCTGTTGATGCATTCATTTCACATAACATAATTCGGAGATCCTTTTTCAGAAGATAATTTTACGTCGTTCGGTTGATTACACAGTCTGGGTCCCTTATAAGTTTCTTTGCTTATAATTCCGTGTTGTCAAGAGCAGAGATGGGGCTCAGGGACAAATCTGTGCATTTCACTCTATAGGCTTCCCACACTGGTGAACAGTGCTTGCTTTTGATTAAGTATGTTAAAAATAATACATACTCTTGTATTACATACAAAGGGGCAGACAGAAATGGAAAAACCAAATGGGACTTTAACTTTGGATCAACTAAATCACAACCACAAGTGCAGCTACAAAGATGTCAGCTATAAAAGGGGCGTGACAATCAGCATTTTGATATGTGACTTTTCAAAGCGACATTAAGCAATGAGCAGAGTTCCGAAGAGGCCAAGGAGTCGGTGTCTGAACTGCAGGTGCTTCGGCTGCAAAACCTGCAGATTTATTTAATGCGTCAAAAATTGCGACGACTCATGCGACAGTGGTTGCGAGTGAAAGCTCAGTGACAAGGAAATACTAACAGACTTCGCAGGATAGTTAGAAACTCTGAAGAAGTGCATAGCCACGATGACGTAGGACTGAACTGGCTGTGAAGCAGCTTCAGCAGAAACTGTGTGGTGAGCTTCACAGTTCTGGATAACATGGTGAAAAGACCACAAACCTTAGACCCTGGAGCAATGAAAATCTGTACTGCGGTCTGATGAGTCATCTTTCAGCCTTTTTCCTACATGGGGACGGCTTTGCATTGGGAGGAAGCGGAAGGATGCCCCCTGCCCACTGGGTCCGATCGTGTGGACAGCCATCTTGTGCGAGTCAGCATACAAAAATGCTTCTGAAATTCTTGAAATATGTGATTTGTGTTGAATTAAGAGAAACATGGTCTGCAAAAGACATGTCTAGAAGACACAGATCATCCCCCCACCTTTTTTAAAATGGCCGTTCATGCAATATCCAGCACTAGAATCTGAAGGTCGTTTAGAGGTCAGAGCCCATTAATCACCCATTAATACTTATAAATGAGTTGCCTACTTTTTTTAGCCCTAAGTTACAATAGCCCTTCATTGGAAAATCAAACAGTTATATAACTTAGATCAAAATCTAAATTATGCAACTACTGTCACTTTGTTTCCTTCAAGCTATAATTGTTTGATTCCTCCCCCCCCCCCCCCCTTTCAAGCATGAATATCTGATGTTTTGACAACGTTTTGACAACCCTTGTCTGTCGGGCATGACAAAAGCCAAACATCAGTTTCTCAGGTCAGATTATGAACCGGCGGCGATCTGGCAGTGATCCGGTGGTGATCCGACGACTGGTGCCAAGTGTGGGATCTGCCCACCTTCAAGATCTTTTCCCAGCCCTGGGTCAGTTTGACACTGGTGTTAATGATATCGAAGCTTTCATTTCCAACTGTCAATCAAATTAAGTTGGCAACTTAAAACAAAGTCGGAAAGTGACTGAGGGGAAACATTAAGACCAGACACAGCGACTGACAGCTTATTCACTGTTCTTTCATCTAGGATGATATGAAGAAATCTAGGCCCCAGATCACAATTTCGCATTAAAGGTGGATTATCCTCAATCGCTGATGGATGTAATGAAACAAAGCTGTTTGGAAGCCGTGTCCTTTAAACACGCTTTTATCTCGGGCGCTGTGGCCGTTGCCTGTCGTTTGTTTTACAAGCCGAGAGCTGCGTAGGAGCCTCGGGTGGCAGAGTGAGCCCTGTATAAGGCTGGGGCCGCGAAGGCAGCTTGACAAAGTGCCCAATTCTGCCTCTGAACAAACAGCTAAGGTAAGTCTTCAAGGTCACCATCGGGGGGGGGGGGGATAAGGTGGGGGAGGGAGAGGAATGACAGGGAGGAGGAGCGGCGGAGAGGCACTGGATGGAGCGCAGAGGGAGCAGGAGATGAAAGCCGGTGTCAGGAGCAGCTCTCCCATCGCATTAGCGCATGTGTCACATCCTCCTGACTTCTGCTGCGCTACTGCAACACGCTCATTTTATTTAAGATGCATTTAAGAATGCACGGGGAGACGACGACACAGTGTGCCTGGCCGTGCTAATTTGCTAACGCTTTAGGCACGCATTGTACCTGTTAGCTATTCTTTTTTTTTTTTTTTTTTTTAAAGAAATAAATATTGTCGCATTAATGACAAAATACAGCTGACAAAGTGTTAAACGCACAGAGGATCGCGCGCGCATTAAAATGAAAAAGCGATATGGGGCGCGAGGCTGTCACGGGCCTGTCAGGCGTCGCGCGCTTTTGGAAATTGCCCCGTGCGGACACACACTGAGCCGTGAAGCAACCGCAAACCTATTATCTGCTTTTCCATCAGTTCCGTTTTATTCTCTTCCCTCCCCCCCCCCCCCCCCGCCTGCAAACACAAAGCATCCTGGGACAATCTTCAATTTCCAGCATCCCTCCTCGTCTGGCTTCCCGTCCGCCTCTACATGAGCCGCATGCCTGCGCCCTGTAGCGAAAATCCCTGCTCTCTAACGAAAGGCCCAGCAAAGCACAGCGTGTCCTGCTCCGTAAGGGGACTAAAGCCCAGTCGCATGGCCTGCAGCATGTGCCTCTGATGCGCCATCCACACTCCCGGCTGCATAATGCAGCTGGTCCCATGGGATGGGTCAGTCGCCGAGTGGGATTCCCAGGAGACTCACCTCTGGGGTTCCTCATTCTCACCTGCTGGGACGACCACCTTGGGGGGTGCGGGGTGGGCGGTTGATTTGACTTGGCTGCCGAGGTAAGGGAGACAATGAGGTCGATGTCTGTGCACCTGCTCCCGCACTGTCCCCACTGCAGGCAGGCAGATACTAACCGCACACACAGAGAATACACACTCACCTACACTGTCCACTTAGCCAATATACTCATCCATGGTGACACTGCAGTACATAACCAATACAGCAAAATGTGTGTAGTGCAAACACAAACACTCACACAGTGCGCAGGCCTGTAATCAGAGGCTAGTAGCAGTGTACCCTTTAGGATTGTCTTTTCTACCACTGATCTGCCACGAGAAACGGCACCAAGGTGCTCCTTCCCTCACGCTCGCCTCGCCTCCCCCGCGGGACCCGAAGAAGCTGCAGCAACACGAATGCATCAGATGCGGCGGAGAGCTTCTCACCCTCATGCTAAGCTACGGTACATGTCCTACCCTCAGCGCGACACGCTTACTCACCGACGGGGACACAAACGAAGACCTCCTCGACACGCAACACACGGATATTTGCGCTGCTACCTTGCTAGCTTTGTGGCGACGTCCCATTCACTCGCATCCTAACCCCATTCAAACAAAACTCAAAAACTGATTTAAAAAAACTGTATATCAAATGAAGCCATTATTATAGTTATTACATCGTGATGTCCATCTAAAATATAATTCAGATCTCGCTGTCATTGTGAGGACATTCTTAGTCCCACGTACAACGTGTCTCTCTACACACACGCACACACACACACACACACACACAGTTGTGTAATCGTATCTTTTTGGGGACCGCTCATTCACTTCTATGGGAGAAATGCGAATGCTAACTATGACAACCTTAACCCCCACCCAGCCCTAACCTTAACCATAAGTAACCAAAGAAAATACAAGACTTTCCACATTTTCCCTTGTGAGGACCGAATGTCCCAACCATGTAGTCTATACATAACACACACACAATGACAAACACGCTACATACGTTTCTGAAGCAGTAAGCTATGGGGTGTGAGAGCTGCATGAAGTGCTACGCGTCATGATTCCTCAGACAGCTTGCTTTGTTTGGATTTCAAGACGAATGGTGGAGCTGCACGTCTCTGACACGGTTATGGGAGACACAGCCCCCACAGAACCACTGTTATAATTCCAGTAATACATGTCAAGCCCCTTTTCACCCTGTGTCTCTCTCCTTCTGTAACACTGCCAAGGTTTAATAAATATTGAAACATTAGAGCATGCAGACGTTTCTAGAAGAGTCAGAAAGGACCTTAATAAGCCCCCTTTCTCCTTTTTTGCCCGTACTCAAGAGCACAATCATCTCTCCATGGCAACCAGGGCATTGCTTTTCCTTGAAGAAAGAAGCTCCCACAACATGTAAATGTCCCGCATTCTCCACGGAGCAGAAAGTCACTCAGGACAGGTGATTATGAGAAAGAATAACAAAAACGGGGGGGCGACTCACTGTAGATTTTTAGAGTAAGTATGTGTCATATGGAATAACACTGCCTGGATTCATTACAGTAAGCAATTACCGTGTACCAGCCAGAGCTGATCACGTGTTTATGCAAATAGCCCATCTGTCCTAAGACAAGACGGGTCCGAACTGTTCCACTGGTTCCACGGTCTCATCTGTAGGGTTCAGAACTGGGATATTCATGACGACGATCATTTGCGGGGTTACCTGAGCCCCAATCCACGTGCCCAGCTGCCTTCCACGATATACCGCAACGTCACAGATAATCACTGCGAGTGCAGATCTTATTTTTAGTCAAAGCTGTGGCGGCAGCCTTTCTGCTCGCTCTGCCTTGTTGCGGGGCCTTAATCTCCAGCACGTCTGCAGAAGCGTCCCAACTAGAACACTGACTATCCGGAAGCAAAGAAGTGGGTAGTGCTGAGGATTCAGGCATCTTCAAGGAAGGAAGAAGCAAAGCAGAGGCTGGAAAGGGGGAACTGCTTTGTGAAGTTCTGTGATGGTGGCTGTGCAGCTTCCAAGCAGCATAGACTCTTTAACTGCCCTGCCTTCATCTAAATGTGCTTCTTTGATGTCAGCTCCTCAAAAGCAGGGAGTGTTAGACACCACACCGCAACAAGATCAAGGCCTCTACCTGTTTTTTTCAAAATATTACCAGTTTTTGGTTCAGTCACACCCCACATACTTCACAAAGAAGAAGATGAAAGATCCACACTTTCCACGTCTCCAAACCGTGCTCTTGATGGCTTGCTCGTGCTCCTTTACATGCTTTTCATCCGCAGTTTCCCGTGTACTTAAAATTTTATCTGTAGAACCTGTTTGCTTGTTTGTTTGGCTGCTTTTCTATTTAACTTCCTTTCTATTGATTGCTCTGGTGAACAGAAGTTATTTTCCCCTTTGTGACTGGGGAGTCTTCGATTGCTTTGACCTAAGGGAAGCGTATGGTACTTGTAACAGGTACAAAAAAAAGAACAAAAATAAATTTTTCAGGTAGCAGGGAGGTATAGAATGAGCGCATTCTGAAGGCCTGCCCAGCGCTCCACTCCTCTACTCTTTTTAATTTCTTTTTGGAAAAACATCCAGATCTGTACTCTAAGAAGACGCAGTAATGACCCACCCTAGTGGGAGCTGTTTGAATATGCCATGCGTTGCATGTTGCGTGGCACAAACTGCGGGAATCAAGCCCTGTGTTTTTGCTGCAGTGGACTTCAAACACGACAGTGGTGTGTGATCTGTCGCAGAACGGGGAAGAGGCGAAGGCTACAGCTGGAGTCTATGAACTCCCTGCCCCATCCGCTAACTCCGTCCCCTGCTCTGTTGCTGACTGCCCTCCAGGTACCCCTGCCTCCTCCTACATCACCTCGAATATCCCCGTTCTAAGCAACTCTTAAACACCGTGACCTTAATTGAATATGTGGCAGCTGAAAATTAGCAGACAGTCGTGAAAATCTATTAGAGTTTCCTTCGGCATTTCCTGTGAAGGTGAATTCATTTGAGGATTATCATCGGAATCAGTACCCAGTAAAAAAAAAAGAAGAAAACAAGACTTAAAAGGCATTTCTGTTACACTGAGGGTTAATGTTGACAATCCTTCACCCACCACACAACCTCTAACTTGCAATTGGCCAATAAGCATTTAAATAATGTGCTAAGGAACCCAGAAAGAAATACGAGAAGAGATGCTGGCTAAGAGCAGCATCATTCTTCCTAGTCTGCATGCGAAAGAAAAGGAAAAGAGAAAAGTGAGACACGTGTACTGGGGCCTAAAGGCCGGTGCAGTGCTTGGCGCGTCTTTACTGCATACAAATGTGAGACGTCCGATTGCAGGAAATTGGCACACTTACTATAAATGGCACCCACATTCATATCACCAAACTGTATATGGTCACGGACTGATTTCATAAGATTAGCAATGCACATTAATCTCTTACGAAGAAATGTGCATATGGAACCCACTTAGATTAATTTTTTTTTATATTATTCCAACAATTTACGAAAAACAAATATTACACAGGCCCCCATAATTAATTTATTTTTAATGTTTGCCATTCCAGCAACCCATTTGCTTTTAAAAAAAAAAAGGGGGACAACAGTCCTGCACACATTAGCATCTTAAGCAAATGAAGGAGATTCTTAAAAACATTTTAACATCTCCTTCCATTTTTGTTCCAGGTTTATTTCTCCACATTGGGGGCAAAAGTCTTTCACTTCCGTTGGCTCGCTGGCTGCAGCGACACAAGGCCAAGCACTTGCTAATCGGAGAACTCCCCAGGGTTATGGAGGAAAGGCCCCTCCCCTTCAGATCTAGGTCCCTCCCCCCAGCCTGGTTCATTTCGCATATGCCAGGACGCCTAGGACAGAGTTACTGGCGCGGCTCCTGGACACGCCGATCTTCCTGGCCTCCTCCTGTCGCTCCTCTTTGGTGACGCTGGCAATGTCGTGACTTTGGCTGAGGCCGCGGGAATCGCTCTAGGCGCCCGAGCAGCCGGACAAAAAACCTCGCTCCTATTTCCGTGGCGACAGCAACACGCGCATCCCCATTACACCTGGCGCAGGACACGCAGAACTCCCAGTGCGGTGCAAGGGCTCGGCCACAGCTGTGTGCTCCAGTTTCTGGGCCTGCTGCGTCACGGGGGCTGCAGAACCACAGTGGCAGATTTAAATCCTAATCGGTTGGCTCTTTTCTCGCGAGCGAATAAACACAGAGCGCCGCCTTTGTTTTGAAAGAGTCTGTTCCCATGTAAACCAGGTTGATTTCCTAGGCGAAAACAGCTGTATGTGACACGCCAGCTTAAGAAAACACCAGGTGGCACACAAGACCAATCAGAATTCATGAAAAAGTCACATGATTGTGATAAGCCAGTCCTTTCCTTCATATGATGGTGCAGATTAATACATAGGCCAACCAAGGCCAGAGCCTCCTCCCCTGATACAGCATGCTGATTATTGTGGATTGTTGACATTGTGTTGTTTTTAATTCTCTCTTCTTCTTCTGTGTCATCTCCAAAAAATAGTTCAAGTGGCCCCTTTGGGGCCTCTATCCATATCAAGTCAGGGCCCCAGAGAAGTTAGTATACCCCTGATCATATATGCAATGTGTTGTGTTTTATGTTGCTTTGTGTTTACGAATCATCATTTGTGAGCCGTAATATCAAGGAGCAAAATTTAGATGGTGCTTTGCGACAACAAGGGGTCAAGGTCACATGCTCAGGCACACGGAAATCTGTGGTTTGGTCAGGGCCGTGTCAGGTGTGACTCATGTAAGACTGTTTCCAATTAACCAGTGTTTGTCTCCCTCCGTTCGTTTGTCAAGCCTACAGCACTGTGAGGTCTGAGGGCTTTGTGAACTGCACTATGTTGCCAAATGGAATCAGCAGAGCATTGATCTGTGTCAACATTTCTTGTCTTTGACACAACCCCCACTTATCCCTTCCCCCCGTGTTAATTTATCTGCTAGATAAAGCTGACTGATGTTTAAGAATGAGGCAAAAAAAAAATCCATCATTTGTCACAAAAACGTTCATTGATCTGCCAATACAGCTCTGTCTGTTTCGCCATTGGATGATAGTATTTAACCCACAGTCACATGACCAATGGAAAATAGTCACATGTACTGGCTCCTTGGTATGTGGCTGTCGAGGTCATATGATCATCCAGTCAGCAGGGTATCAGCTGCCCTTCCTTCAAGCAGGGTCTTAGTGTCTTAGCCTCCATGTGTCACACCACTCTGTATTTCAGCTCTCTCTGCAGGCTGTCCATCTTGAAGTCCTCCTACAACCTGCTCCATCCGATTTAGGACACACCCCGTGTTTGGGCCCTGATTGAAGTGGGAGGCCATGTCTGTTGGCTGCGACTGTTGGCCTGGTGTGTCACCGTGTGTCACCGTGATGCGACTCCACGGATGAAGGGTTGATCAGTGGTCCTTAAACTGGAGACGGAGGCCCTTCTCCCACAGCTACGGAAGGCTGGTACTTAACGCCAGTGCTTCTCGTCAGCTTCTGCTGCACGGTCACAAAAAAATAATACTGGGGACAGCAGGTGAGCCATAAAGCCAGCTTTAAAGGCCCGTTAATTATTCTGCAAGAACTCTAATGAACTCGGGGGATAAATAGAACAACAAGGTGACGCTGAGGAAGGTAATGGTATTCAATTATTTCAGTGACCTATCTCCGAAGAAATCTGTCAACGCGGATCCCTTATTCTTTGTCACTAGTCATGTTTATGAATTCAGAACCAAGATAATTTGACAAAAGGCTGTTCCCGGTATATATTTAGATACAGCACTCTACGTCAACACACCCCCCCCCCCCAACCCCGAGAGCACAGTTCTTCAAATTGTAGGGGAAATTCAGGATTAATGCATCCCTAGGAGCGAGTGTGCAGCCAGACACTGCAGAAGCATGAATTTGCTAAATTGAAACGGAAGTGGCGACGGTTCAGGGTTCCGGTCCCCAAGACCGATGCGAATTCCGTTTTAGGTCCACGGAAGTCCTTTTCGTTTCTGACTCGCGCAGCCGCCTACTGAGGACGCCTTCTCTGAAGGAATCACGTTCACTCCGCCGTGTCATAAACTCACCGAACTTACAATGAGGCACATGTGAGGCGCTGGGGGGGGTGACTACTTGGGATTCGGGAATGACTGAGGTTCGGAACAGGAGACCCCTGACAGAGAGGGCCCTGATTCATCTTCAAGACCGGCACACCTGAGACAAATAATAAAAAACAGTTCTGTCTGTCAAAATATACGTCAGGGAGTTTCGTGCTGTGATGTATGAGGAGATGAGTGCATCCTCAGGAGTCACTGCATCCCTTCCCACTGTTTATACCGATCGACGTGTCTGCCGGCAGTCCAGCCTGAATTGGTTGTAATTCAATGTGATACACACACACACACACACACACACACACACACAAGTCGTGTCCAAGTCCCCTCTTAACAGGACCTTCGGATGTTTATATAATGACATCCCTTAATTAATGCTTGCTAACATTTAATGAGCAGATTTTTGCTACGTATGGCAGGTCTGGGACCAATTAGGTCTTCCTGACTAGCGCGCGGAGCCAGACGAGGCCTAAGCAGGGATGACTTCTCAGAGGCGATCTAGTTATGTTCTTCATTGCAGGTTCTCAGTGTTCTGACTCGCTAATGCGGTTTCAGATGAAGTTAGACTGCAACACACAGCGCAGCATGTTTCCTGCGCTCACATGGAGGCCGTGTACACCATTACCATTCCTACCATGGTGCGGGGCTGCAGGAGAGGGGAAGTGTGTGTGTGTGACTGAGCATGTATACATTACGATGTGATAAAAGCCTGTTATTTTGGCCTTATGGGGGATATTCTTTGGTCCCCACAAGGGGGAACTCAGTTTTATAAAACATTCGAAAATATATATAGAAAAACTAAAAAATGCCAAAAGTCTTGTATTTTGTTACGTTACTTATGGTTAAGATTAGGTCTGGGTTGGGGTTAAGGTTGTCATAGTTGGGATTAGGGTTCTTTCCCATAGAAATGAATGGAGAGTCCCCACAAAGATGCAGATACCCAATCTGAGTGTATGTGTGTGTGTGTGTCTCAGAGGTGAATGAGGCTTAGCAGGTAATCATTTGCACCATACTGTTAATTTGCCTTCCAGAAAGCCCTAGAGGTACAACCGATATGCACGAGATCTGCTATCGCATTCAGCCGCGCCGCTTAAGGGGGCGGCGACAGGGCGCCGAGCGATACGTCCGATACGTCCGATACGTCCGATACGTCCTGTGTGTCACATGTGACGACTGCAGCGTCAGCCTGACCTCTGCCGATACAATGGAGGCAGATAAAGGTGGTCCCTCTTCACCCGCTAAAAAGATACCGGCGTGAGGTCGTGGCAAAGTTGCCTTGCTGCCTCAGCAAAGACCGGGTTGCTGCTTGAGTGGGGGTGGGTGGGGGGGGGGGGGGCGTTAGGGGCTTTTTCAAGGCAGGAAAATGGGAAAAAAGTAGTTTCTCCAAGAAGAGATACACTCAAAAGAAGACAACAGGAAGAGTTTTGATGCTGTAATTTAAGTTTTGAGGGACAACTGAGATAGAGTAGAGTGACCCTGACTCAGATTGAGGCTACAGGAGGTGTAATTGCCCCTGGGGGGCAGTTTGCGCTCATTATCTACTTTACGGTGTCTCTGCTTTGATAAATCTGCACGCACAACACAGGACTGTCTTTTGAAGTGCAGATGAGCCCAGAAGACCAACTTGCCCTGGGGACAGCAGATGGCGCAGTAGTTAAGCACCTACATTTATGACCAAGTAAGCGTACCCAACTTCCACACACCAAGAGAAACTGCAGTATTGAACTACTGAGCAAAATGCTGCAAACGTGTTTTGCTTTATAAATAGGTTAAATTGTGAAGTAATTAACTTCCTTTTAAAGCTCCCATTAAACGAGTAAATTATGTAACTTAATAACTTCATACTCCCTGCCGACCTGACCAGTATCAACAGCAGGAGTATGGATGGAAGGATGGATGGACTGAGAGATGGATGGAAGGATGGATTGAGGGATGGAGGGAAGGAAGGATGGATGGTTAACAGTTTGCTTCATATTTTACCATGCACAGTGCCTTTTGATGTTTTTTTTTGCTAAATAAAAGTAACAGATTACAAAGTACAATATTAAAATAAATTAAAAATTAGCATTAAATATGGACCACAGGACCCTTTTACTCATCTGATCTCCTACATGATTATTTACAGTTAAATGTAAAAAAAAAGAAAACGTTTTTCCCAGCACATGTTAAATCCAGGCTTGTTCTTGGTCTAGTATCTTTATCTTTATCTTATCCCTCTGTCTGAAATTCATCCACTTGTTCCTGCCTTTGATTAAGGTCAAGGAAAAGCACAGCTTAACAAACAGGACATTTCTCCACAGCACTACAGAGCTTCTGCCATCAGACAGCTTTCTACCTAGAGAAGACCTTAGCTTCAAGAGGAATTCCTACCTAAAATGGAGCCTCTCTGCTTGCAGAGGTAACTCTCACAGAGAGGTGTCTCTATGTACCTCCTGAGGTGTCTCTATTTACCTCCTAAGGTGTCTCTATTTGCCTCCTGAGGTGTCTCTATGTACCTCCAGAGGTAACTCTTTGTACCTCCTGAGGTGTCTCTATGTACCTCCAGAGGTAACTCTTTGTACCTCCAGAGGTAACTCTTTGTACCTCCTGAGGTGTCTCTATGTACCTCCAGAGGTAACTCTTTGTACCTCCAGAGGTGTCTCTATGTACCTCCAGAGGTAACTCTTTGTACCTCCTGAGGTGTCTCTATGTACCTCCAGAGGTAACTCTTTGTACCTCCAGAGGTAACTCTTTGTACCTCCTGAGGTGTCTCTATGTACCTCCAGAGGTAACTCTTTGTACCTCCAGAGGTAACTCTTTGTACCTCCAGAGGTAACTCTTTGTACCTCCAGAGGTGTCTCTATGTACCTCCAGAGGTAACTCTTTGTACCTCCTGAGGTGTCTCTATGTACCTCCAGAGGTGTCTCTATGTAGTAACTGAGGAGTTTTTCTTTTTTTTTTTACCTACAATGAGGGGAAGTCCCTTTACTTCAGGAGGAGTCTCGATTTAGACTACCAGTCTCATTCTCTACCCACAGAAAAAGATCTGCACCCAGAGCTTCTACTGAACTATCTCACTTTTTTCCTGGTGCCGATCGCAGGCCTTATACAGGCAACAGATTAATCGTGGCCGGTCTCTAAAGCTATTACCGACGCTGACATCACTGGCTGCTCGGCCCTTCCCTGCGCTGCTATTGGCTGCCCCTCCCTGGGACATCCGCGCCCCACGTGGCTGCCTCGGTTTGGGCCTCGCCTGCAAACAGGAGGCAGCCGTGAGTGCAGTGGCAGGGAAGCAGGCAGCCACAGGGGACCGAAAGCCAGGACTGCACAGGAGACAGTGCTTTCTTTTAATCTGATATGCTGCTGGGCCGAATCAATTGATATTGTAGCTGTGGGGAAGCTGGCCCTGAGCCTCAGAGCTGAAGTGCGAGGGACTCGGCCGTGGCATTTCCTGTGTGGAGATTCCATTCACCTGAGCCTTAGCACAGGGCCTACAGGGTATCAGTGTCCTCAGGGGCATCCACAGAGACACAGGAAGTCCTCTGCTGTGTTATCCCATTGCCAGACACCTGACCTAAATTACTCACTGAAGTATCCAACTGCAGAAGTGGCTGTGCTGTATAATTGTGAGTCATTCTATATTAAAAAAAATGCCAGCTTAGCAATCAGCATAAGCAAATAAATAGATATGTGGGGCTCTTGAGAGTTAGAGAGAAATACTTTAGGTGTAATGAAGAGGGTTCCTGTCGGGATGAAGCGGGAATGAGGTGGCACTGAAGGAGGATCGACCCCAACTGCATTCCCTGCGCTGAGCTGGCGCGCCCACAGAAAGGCGGGGGAGCCGGGCGTCAGAGATCGCCAGCTCTATCCGCATAATGAAAGCTCACCTTGAAATCTGCCCATTTTATCCGCGGAATTAAAAAGGAGAAAGAAAAAAAATAAAGACGAGAAGAATCACAACGTCAGGAGACAGACCGAGGAAAAGTCAAGGAGAAACGGAGGGATGAAAGAACAAAAGAGGGGAGAGAAAAGGACACGAGAAAGTGAAGCAAGAAAAGAGTGAAAGACAAGGTAAATACAGAGGGTGGCAGAAAAAGGGGGCGAGAGAGGGACAGGGTGAGACGGAAAGAGGGAACAAGCAACAGAAACCGGAGGGAATGAGAGGCTGTCAGGAGCGGCAAGAAACAGATAGAGAGTGGAAAAGCACACATCCGAGATGGAGAGAGAGAGGGAGAGAGAGATGGAGAGAGAGAAAGGGAGAGAGAGATGGAGAGAGAGAGGGACAAGCACTTCTGTGCCAGAGTTACTCACTGATCCAGACCGAAGCAGTTGCATTTGATCAGAGTAAATCACGGGGCTTGCAGCATAAATACATAATAAACAAAAATTAAGAAAAGCGCATGGCCTCCCGCCTGTTTCACGCCTCCTTGCTGCCCTGAGTGTAGCAAGCTGGAGTCATCCATATTGATGCTGGTTAGAAAAAAGCAGCATTGACAAACTTCAAGCTCTGCAACCATCAAGCTGTTTTAGGAGGGACATAAATATTGGGCATGCCAGGGAAAACACTTCAACAGAAATAACAAAGTATGGCAGTATACTGATCTCAGTTTTTTTTTATTTTTTGATCCTACACAACAAGAACACAGCGCAGCAGCTTGTTACATCAGCACTGGCGAGGGGCCGCCGCTCACTTCAAAGGCGCGAGTTTAAGTAGCCGTTCATTCATAGCCGAATTCCATTTAGGCTGTCATCGCCGCTGCCCTTGGTTCATCCAATTTGAGGCTCACTGCATGCATACCGTAAACCCTCAGTGAGGCGGATGAGAGAAAAAAAAAACATATTTTTAAATGTGTATATCTAGGTCAACAATTAGAGAACTTTTTTTTTCATGAGTCATAAAACTGGGGAAAGGTGGTGGTGGTGGTGGGGGGGGTTGATGAATTAGTCCAGTGATTCCTCAGCAGTATTATTGTTGCGGGAAGTGACTGTCCCAAATTACCGGAGGGAGAACGGTGTACTTCACCGCTGTATATCTCCCTACGATATTCCATTACTCACGGAGCTCCCGGCTCAGGAGTGTCACCGCACTGCTCTCCTCGATTGTCATCACGCACCTTGCTAACAAGCTGAAGTCTGCCTGTCCTGCTAATGCGACGCTCCCGCGTTAGTTACCTGTCACCTTACAGAAAGGGACCCGGCCAAGGCGCCTTCGTCACAGAGACGCGAAGCCTCGCCGGGACGCGGACTCGGGGGCGGGGTGGGGGGTGATGGGGTGGGAGTCACGAGAATTGCAACGCGCATGGTACCGAGGGGGAGTGACACGGCAACTTTAGCGTTGCTTGACAGAGCGCTAATTGGCTCCGCTTCCCCCGGCTTGGCGTCCTTTGTTGGGAGCGATGGGTACAACAGGAGCATGCAGCTATCAGATCTATCGACACCTGAAGGGCGAGCAGAGGTTCAACACCGGGATGCATAAGGGGGCGTTTGCGAGACATGCTGCCATATTTTTCGCCAGAAGTGTCAAAGATAAACTTTCTTGAATTCCCGTGGTGTTCCAGAACACGTCCCTGTGCTCGAATACATAAAAAGACACATATAGACAAAATACAAAGGCAAAAGTCCCACATGGATAAAGCAATGCCAAAAGTTTGAGTTCACCTTCCGGAATCACGGCGAAAGGCAGGCTTAGGTGAGAGGGGGGGGGGCATTCCTTAGGCTGTTGTGGAGAGAGGGAGGGAACAGTGCTCCTAGAGCCGAGGGCCTCTGAAGTCTCGCGTAATTGAATTTGCACAAGTTCCTTATTTATACCACAATGCAGAAAACTAGATAACAGCTACAAAATATTAATTTGAGCTGTCACAAAAGGCAATGGCCATCCTCACAATGTAAATAAATGTATTAAAGCATTTCTAACCTTCAGATGTAGAGCTACGAAGCCCCAGTAAAATGCTAAGCAGGCACCAGACACTGTAGCAGGACCGTGTGCCGTGATGCTGTTTAAATGAATAGCTCGCTTCTCCATCCTCCTGTCGATGTTTTAATTCCTCACGCCGTAATGATGAAAGTGTGCAACTGATCAGCACTTACTGTGCAGGATAATGAAGTGATGCCCAGCGTGGATATGCGTGAGACTCTGAAACTAGGTTATCGTTTATGACTCACCGGTATGAAGGGTTCCCGGGAAGGCAAGGTCAGCTGCATGGGAAGTACTGAGATGTGAGCATTACAGGTGACATAGGTGTTTGGTCAGAGGGCTGATTACGCTACGTGCGGCCGTCCCCATTGATGCCTTTCAATGGAAACTTTGTCACGCACTTCTTAGTTGACTGTCAGGTCCTAAAGTCCCTCTTGGCCTTTCACCTCTCAGGACCTCCATAAGCAGCAGCTGCGGTCACACTTAAAGCAGAGCTTCACAAGCCCGTTACCCTGAAGCACTGTACGCACGTCCTTCTGTTTCTTCTGCTCCCAGAGTCCACTGGCTGATTGTGTGCAATGTACTTGTGCCTAAAAAACAAAATCGTTTAAATTGCTCTAAAAAATGAGGTTGTGCGCCCGAGAGCACAGCAGTCCGTGGTATGTTTGTAGCCTGGATATGCGGGCAGGCAGAAAATACTCTGTTTACTGGCCTCTCAGCCCACAAGCACATGGCTGCAGGAGAGGGCACACCAGGCCAATGGCTTAAATTAAGCATAACGATGCATGCATTTCGGTTGGGTAACACCAGCGGAGTGTTTCAAACAGCCTACTGATGCATTAAGCTCATTCCAGAACCATCAGGAATTCTGCTGCAACGGCTCCGGCGCGGTTTCTCGCGTTACGGACATGAATATATTCACTTTATCTCCACTTCATTTAATGAAGGGGAAAAGCTCTCGTCTCAGCATCACGGCCAGGAGGCCGAGGCGAGCCCCCACCACAAGGGCCGTTCGAGGGGACACTGGGGCGCATGGAGATACCGGTAATGAGGGTTGACCTTGCTTCCTTTGCGGGCCCTCAATTGGCTAATGGGAATCGGGGGCCAGTGGCAGAGGTGGCGGGCAGGGGGAGCCTTTGAAGTTCCCTCACTAGGGCAGATACCCTCCCCCCTCCCCACCGCTGTCCTGGTCACATGATCCAGCTTAACAGCAATGCAATTACAGATAAAGCGCTCGTGGCTGGGGGTGTCGGCTCCTCTGATGTTTATGCCGGTTCGATTGTTCATTTCCTTTTTTTGTCTCTCCTTCATTTTTAAACAAACTCTTCTCCGTACTGTAAAAAAAAAAAGGGACCGCAGCATGAAAGAAGCTGTCAGCACGCCTGTAATTAGCGTCGTTTGGTGTTAGCGAGAATGCTAGAATGATCCGGGTCTTCAGGAGCGGGGAGGGGATGGAGAGCGAGGCTTGTTATTGGAACGGTTTGACTGTATAAACTTTATTCTCCATCCCGGTCAGAACCCCATTAACAATTTATGGAGGAAGTTTTCTTTTTTTCTTTCTTTCTTTCTTCAGTTTCTTTGCCTAGGAAAAGGACACATGATGCCTTCATAGCCATTTGCAGGCGAACCTAGCTGGGTTTTCGTACGGCCATTTAGCTTGGCGGGTCTCCACACGCTAGTGTCTCTCCAGGCAACCCCAGGGCAAGATCCCACTTCAAAACAAACCTCATAACATGCCAGTGCTGCAGAGTCCCTCAGGCCACCAAGCACTCCTTCGGCTTGTCGAGTTGTTTGGCCATGAAATTAATTAAAACACCACATTTTTACCTCATTACACTTTTGTCTAAGTGGACCATGACATCAGTTATATAGATCCCTTCATAGCCCAGATTCCGAATAGATTTCTGTTGCAGGCAGATATATAGTACATACATCTATATGCATATATAAACGTACGTGAAATAAGCAGGGAGTGGATGGAGGCGGCGTTTCCGCAAGGCTTGGTGTGTATCACAGGGGCCGTGGCGAGGAGGCAGATCCGGCCCCCCGAGGAATACATCAGGGCTGACACAGAGATGAGGGCAATAAAACTGCAGGCCTGGCGATGAGCGTGACAGGGGAATTTCACTGGGCCAGAGACGGGGCCACCGGCAGGGTTAATGACTTTCTGCAAAAGGGAGGCTATCTCATTCCCTTTGCTGCCCGAGCGCCACTCCAGCAGAAAGACGATGGGGTGGGGGGGTGGGGGGGTTTGCTGTCCAGTAGGCAATGGATAAAAGCAAAATAAAACAGCAATGGGTATAAATACATAAATGAATGAATAAATATATAAATAAAATCAAAGGGTAATTTATGGCGTGTATTAAATGTCTAAGCTGGTGGTGAGACTCACAGAACGCGGGAATGGAACCACTGGCACCACACTGAAGCCGTCAAACACTGGGAGGGCAGGGAATGGGCTGCAGCCTGACAGATCCTGAGACTTCGGCGGCCAGACCAGCCATCTCCAGGAGCCAGGGTGCGCTAAGCTTCCTGGGGTCCACATCGACCCCCAGCTACATACACTCACCACTGACACGGCTTGGAGCCATGCAAGGGGGGCTAGTAGTAGATGTAATAGTGGCAATTATAAAAATAATAAAGAGAAGAAGAAGACGAAGAAGGTGAAGAAGGAGGAGGAGGAAAAGAAGGAGAAGAAAAAGGAGAAGAAGGAGGAGGAGAAGCAGAAGATGGAGAAAAAAGAAGGTACAGGTGGAGGAAGAGCAGAAGAAGGAAGATGAGGAGAAGCAGAAGAGGGTGGGAGAAGAAGGAGGAGGAGAAGAAAAAGAAGATATAGGTGGAGGATGAGGAGAAGGGGAGGAGAATGAGGAGTAAAAGAAGAATATTTAGACCTCAGGAAAGACAAACAAGCTCATGTTCAGCCCAGCAGATGAGTGACGCCCAGCAAATGTAAAGCAGTGATCCTTTTCCAAAAGCTGAAAAACACCTTGTCAACACCCTATTCAATTAGCGTCCCATTTAGCAGGGATTCTCTCGGTCTGAACGGCACTGAGTGAGATGCTCACAGACACCTCAGCAGGTGTTAGGCACCGCGTCTGATGGCTGGAGAGCGGAGATGCTGCCTCACCCGCCCCTCAAGCACAGCGGTGAGGCCGTGAGCTGGAGACGAGCAGCCCCGTGCGAGGGGTCCCGACGGGCCAAGTCACATGGGCACCCGTGCCGCCGCCGGGCTTGTTCAGCATCGTGCTGAAGGGGGAAAACAGCCCCCCGCTACAACATCAATTATTATCAAACAACTGACACTGACCCAGCTGGTCTGACAGTCAATACCACAATGTCAAGCTTGCCGGACCCCGAGGAGATGACAGAGACGGCTACGTTTGACCCCTTCGAGGTTGAAAAGGATCGTACCAAGTGGGGGGGGGGGCTCTTAATGAAATGCTGGCTCCTGAAAGCTCGAAAGCAGCCGGAATCCCTATTTTTCGGCATGACCTTAAGTGAAACGACAGCTTCCCTTCTGGGCCCCATTGGAGGCCAAAATAAAATTGCTCTATTTTCTCTTCTTTCTATCCGACTGACACAGAAAATGAGGTTTGTCTGCGGGAAACGGCATGGCGCGCACACACATAAACACACAAAAGATCCCCAGAAATGGCAGCTTCTGTAGAGGCATGCAGCCAAGTTATGGTCAACTGCATCTCTCGGTGTTGCGCGTCTTGTGCGCCGCGCCAGTCAGCATATGCTCCCATTTTGGAGTTTGTTTATTTTGTTCTTCATTAATGTGTCGCAAAAGCGATGAGACACAATGATCTTTCAGAAAAAGCTTAATCATGGAAATTCAGGGAGGAAATACCACAGTGGCCAATGGGAGAGATAAAATAAATATGATATTTAGGTCAAAGTACAATATAAATTTCCCACAAAAATACCCTGTGGGAGCTGTTTGTTGCCATCTCCTGTGACAGCAAACGGTTTACTTCGTTAACACTGCTTATACGCTCTTTTTCCTGTCTACTTATTCCTGAGAGTATCGCTGGCTCTCAGCTCATTCTCTGCCCCTTGCACAATTCCCCTCTGCACTGTGGCACTGACAGGACCTGCACGGGCGGTAAGCAGCCTCATTCGTTTGCCTGACCATTATTTATTTATTTCGGCAGCCACCAGGTAAAGCAGTACCTAAGCACACGCACCTGTAGCCAGAAGCCCAGCAAATTCGAGTCCCAGGAGGGGGCCAGGCTGTAATATCTGTGGGCGAGGTGCTTGGGTATGGGTGGGCTCCTTGTGACATCATACCGCCAGCACTCTAAGCCAATTGGTTATCCATTTAAATGCAAATCCGCTGCCAGCACAGACACGCGTTTGGCGCATATACCGCTCCTGTGTCAGGGGGCCTGTGTCTCCTGCCGCCCGCCCCCCTAGCAGGCCCCGCGCTCGCCGGAGTCCATCACGACGCTATAGCTCTAATTAAAGCCAAGTTAATCCTGGATGGAGCCACAACTGGGGCATATGCTGGGAATAAATAACCAATTAGGCCCAGTAAGCGGGAAAAAGCAGGTCTCCGTCCGCTTCAGGAGTCAGGGCACGTCACCGACGTATGAAAAGACGGTATAAACAAACAGCAATCTGGTTGTTTAGCTTCTCCATCCCACTTACAAGAATCCAATTATGGCAGGAGCCCTGGTCCCAGCAGCCGCTAATGTAATCAGTGGGGAGAGCGGAGTGTTAAGCTTACCGTATGGCTGTGCTCACAACGGCTGCTATCAGCCGCCAAACGAGGGGCCCTCCTTTCTTTCTCTCCTTTTTTTTTGGACTACAGAAGCACAATAATTTGCTGCGGAGTTCAGTCCCATCCCCCCCCCCCCCTCCCCTAGAGAGGCCTCCTGATTCCAACCGTATTTGGGGTCCGCGGGGGTCTCTGGCACCATGCAGAAAATTCGACAGCTTTCTTGAAGTTAACGAATGGCCTGTAGAGGCAGCGGTGTTGCGCGTAGCCGCGCGCTATCCTTCAGCTGTGCTTGGAGCACACATCTGCACCTACTCTGCTCTCTGTGGAGTCTGTATATATCTTTAAACACCACCATGCATGCAGCACTGACCCTGGAAACCATACATATATATACACACACATCATATTTCTTTCATATTTCTTATCTGCTGCGCTGCTTTAACCCAAACTATTTTCAGATGCCTTCCTTATTTGTCAAAACTATTTCAAGAGCTGATCATTTTAAGTGTTCGTTAGGGAGCTATATGCAGGCAGGTGGAGATATATAAATATAAATATATACACACACACACACACACACACACACACATAAGGGGCTAGAACTACATGTACAAGCAGGTGGAACTGCGTGTGTCAGCTAGGGGATGAAGAGCAGTGCTCTGGTTGGACCTCTCTAGCTCTGCATGTGGTGGACAGGACAAGAGGAAGCTGCATGGGGGGGGGGGGGGGGGGTTCTGCCTCTTCACCTATTCATCATCTGCCGGCCAGGGGTCACGCACAGTTTGCTAGTGATCTCGCTGGCACCTGTAAACCACTTTCCCTTTACCCATTGCCTGCCTGCCAAACTGGGACAGGTGCAGCAGAAGATGGACCAGCTAGGACTACAGGGCGCATCTTGCATTCCTTTTCACTTCACTAGTCCTTGACGGGTTCATATTTATACAGGAGGGCTCATGCTGAGGATCCTGGATAGTAGATCGGTCTCGTTTTGCAGAATAGGTTATGACTTAACATATTTATGCAGTTAAGAGTTTAAAACCTCACAGAAACACTTATATACCTGGTGATTAAAGGGCTGCCGTGATGAGCCCCTCTCCCCTACACCTACAGCAGATGAAAAGTCTCTTATCCTAAACAGTCTCATCTTCTTCACAGACTCTCCTTTCTCACAGTCTTTTATGTTTTTTTTTCAAACCCAGAATAGATGGTCAGTATGACCCCTGATGCTGTGAGAAGGACGAGGCCCGGAAACTCTGGGGGGAAGCGGCACGGCCCTGTCTGGCCACCGGGCCGCGCTGTTCTGCCCTCTTGGAGAACTTCCTCCAGTCCAAAATTCCGTTCCATTCTGATTATTCGGGGCAGCCTGACATCACTCAACCTTCGCCTCAATCCTGCTTCATTTTTCACTCCCATTTCGGACTGTCCCAATAAATGTCTGCCAGCTCCTCAGAGCTGTGGAGAGTCCCCAGGAAGGCCTCTGGGGCGGGGCCCCTGAGCACATGGCAACCGAGCGGCACGGTGATGCACGGAGGTGGGCGAGAGCGCACCCACCCCGCCAAGATTAATATGCTGGTCACGGGCGGAACCGTTGGGACAGAGAGGAAATTTGTCCGTGGTTTAATTAGCGGGTTTGTTGGCCAATTCTCAGTTCATAATTATAGCCTGGGCTTGTATTGACCTTTCTGTTTTCTTTCTGCATGTTTGGCTTTTATCAGAACATGCTTCTCTGTGATGTTTTTCAGTCCTTTTTTTTTGGTCACTGTTCTTGTCCATTCGGTAATTGTTTCTGCTGTGCCATCTTACCGCGTTTCACATTCAGACTGCTATTCATGGATTTTTCAATTATTTTCCTTTGAGCTTCTCCTCTCAGACACGAAATTACCGTGTCATGCTATAAAACGCAGGGGTCACTGTCACACACCTTGCTGGGGGGGGCGGGGGGGGGGGGTATTGGCTCGGAGAAAACCGGGACGGGGAGGATCACACTTGAAAGCGAGTTGAAAGACGTGCTTTTAAATAACATTTGATTTTGCACGCTAGACAAAAGAAACCTCGGAGGGAGGAAAGTTTCTCACTATATAACTTATTGTGAGCAAATCTATTAAAATTCCACCAAAAAAAGAATTCTCGCATTCTGTGTGAGTATTTCTTCCACTCTGAATTAGTGCAGAACACAAACAGGCCTGTTCCACACTAATTGTATTATGGGGTTTATGTTCAGGCACCCGAACAGGAGCCCTCATTCACACTCAGGGCTGGGGGGGGGGGAGAGACCCCGTCAGAGGGCCTTTAACAGGACGCTTAAAGCAGCAAACGGAGGCACCGCTTATCCTGCACAATTGCTGCTAGATGGAGCAGAAAGGGCACAAATTTTCTATGACACTCGGGTAATGAGGTTTTATATTGACCCGGATTTAAGTGGCTGGGGGCGGCCGGCCTGCATCTGGTGGCTCTGTGGCTCCTACCTGAGCTGGCCGCTCTCTCTCCCAGGCTCTCTACGGCTCCTACCTGAGCAGGCCGCTCTCTCTCCCAGGCTCTCTACGGCTCCTACCTGAGCAGGCCGCTCTCTCTCCCAGGCTCTCTACGGCTCCTACCTGAGCAGGCCGCTCTCTCTCCCAGGCTCTCTACGGCTCCTACCTGAGCAGGCCGCTCTCTTTCCCAGGCTCTCTACGGCTCCTACCTGAGCAGGCCGCTCTCTCTCCCAGGCTCTCTACGGCTCCTACCTGCGCTGGCCGCTCTCTCTCCCAGGCTCTTTACGGCTCCTACCTGAGCAGGCCGCGCTCTCTCCCAGGCTCTCTACGGCTCCTACCTGAGCAGGCCGCTCTCTCTCCCAGGCTCTCTACGGCTCCTACCTGCGCTGGCCGCTCTCTCTCCCAGGCTCTCTACGGCTCCTACCTGAGCAGGCCGCTCTCTCTCCCAGGCTCTCTACGGCTCCTACCTGAGCTGGCCGCTCTCTCTCCCAGGCTCTCTACGGCTCCTACCTGCGCTGGCCGCTCTCTCTCCCAGGCTCTCTACGGCTCCTACCTGCGCTGGCCGCTCTCTCTCCCAGGCTCTCTACGGCTCCTACCTGCGCTGGCCGCTCTCTCTCCCAGGCTCTCTACGGCTCCTACCTGAGCAGGCCGTTCTCTCTCCCAGGCTCTCTATGGCTCCTACCTGCGCTGGCTGCTCTCTCTCCCAGGCTCTCTACGGCTCCTACCTGCGCTGGCTGCTCTCTCTCCCAGGTTAACTTGGCATAGACCCCCTGCCCGGCCCCCCCCAAGCCAGGTAAAGAAGAGGCGGACAGAGGACGCGAACCCCAGTGATTGGGCTTAGGTCCATTTCACTATTTACTTGTTTTTAATTGGGCCCTGAGGACAGGCACAGAAATACAGAAATGGATGCACAAGGTCATTACGAAAACCATACGGCCGTGGTACTGTTACGCCATAGTGAAATACAGATATATAACAGCCACTGGGACTCAGTAAATATTGAATCTTACTTGACAAAATTCCAAGAAAAATATACAGAATCGAATTCTAATTTCTCGGCTCTTCCCTATTAAAATAAATAAATAAAGTGGGAGATTATATAATATATGAGACGGCGATTCCCTCAGCTGGGTAGGCCGGTGCCGTCCGCTTCTGAGGCATGGGCGAGTCGAGACCCGTCCCATTAAACTTAAAGTTCTTACTCCCTCGCCTAACAGCATCTAGGCACATTCCCGCGAAGCCCGGAATCCATCGCAGCGCTCGACTTTAAATGTTAGATTTGCATTTCGACACGGCGCCGTTGACCCAGCAGACCTATATATCAATCCCGGACTACTTGGGGGCGCACGGCGCTCCGAGATGGGCAGGTTTATGTCTCCCCGGTGCAGCTCTCAAAGGTCACCCATGGATGTTTGTCAGAAGGTGAAAACGTTCAGATCTGCTGCTGCTCTTTGAACGTTTAATGCATTCACAGGCCTTCTGTTGGGAACATTTATATTCTGGCCACAAATGGTGTTCTGCTACAGGCCATGATTGATACCGCACCTTTCCGAGGTTGGCAGAAATGTACCGTTGAGCATGTCACAGCTCACCCCCCCCCACCAGTCCCGAAATGTCCTGTCAGGTCGGTGTCATGGTGATATTGTAATTTGCATCATGCATTAGAGCTGTGCAATAATAATTAGTAACATTAACAAAAATGAGCTTCAGTCTGTAACATCCAGCTTAGTCTGCAATTTTTTTTTAAATTAAAAATGAATGTTGACTGCATAGGATAATCGTCTTTTTTTCTGAAGCCCACTATAAGTATTTTCTTAGGGCTTCATTATCTTAAGTGAAGTAGTCATTTTATACGCTTTCCATGCATGCAAATCATTTTTTGTCCAATAATAGTTTCCTACAACTTTCACTCATTTACTTGTTACTCTACGGAAGACAGATTTTGAGCCGCCCGGCCTACTCTAATGACTGTAGTCCTATCACTCATACAGCCTGTTAGTTTTAAGATTACATGTAGCTAAATTTAGTTAGCATTACCATTTTAATTCGAGAGCAGGATATTTTACTGGAACTGTTCAGTACTTTGACCAAGGGTATTACAGCAAGGGCCACTCCAGGGACTTGAACCAGCAACCCACGGCCTTGAGCCTTAACCTCTGTTCCATCTGCAGGTGTCACATTTAATTCATTCCCTCTTCCCAAGCTTTTCCTCAGACGTGCCCTGAATCTGCTCTCCAATAAGCCCCACAGTGAAGCAGGTAGGACATGAAGGAGAACCCCAAAGCAAGCACTCCCCCCCCCCCAGTATGTTGATGGGGACCATGCCAGCCCCTGCAGGACTCATGAAGGAGGGCCCCCCAGGACGGCACCAGATTTACGCCGGGCCACGGGAGAGCTGTCTGCCATTTTACACAGAAAAGCGAGAATAAAACAAACATCCTTTTAGGTTTTGAAGCTTCAATCTGATTCTGGCAGAAAAACAAACAAAAAAAAAACAACTAATAACGCTGTGGAAAAAACCATGATGCATCACACGAGCCTTTGGCCTGTTCATTAAGGGGTTAAATACTGCAAGATCTGCAAGGGTTACTGCGCCCCCACGCTGCTTTCGCTTTGCGTCACCTTCCACTTCTTCCTCGTGCCCCGATGCCACACCATCCATCAGGCTTGAAAGGTCACCATGACAACAGTTGGTTGATTAGAGGCAAGTGGGCAGCACACCTGCGGTAGGCAGAGCCTCTTCTTTTACATTAAAAAAGTGCCTTGAATTAAGGCACAGAATGGAGGCGGGCTGCTGGTTATTAATCACAGGCCACACGTGTGTGGAACATACGCAGCTCGCCTTCGTATCGCCCTCTTGTGGTGTCGCGTGGGGCCGCCTAGGCTCCGCCCCCCGCGCTTCATGGCACCAGCTTCACCCGGGCTTCACCCGGTCAACGGGCTGCAACTCCTTCATCTCCTGGTTACTAGACACTCGCCTGATTCCCCTAAATGGCCTGATTAGGTTTATCGTTGATATGGAGGGACTTAAATCGTCACTGATAATGGCGACAAACAGCATTCCAGCAGCACTCTGTCCCCTGCTGCCCGATTCCCTGTTCTGAAACACATTAAAGCAAAGTGATGTGCCGTAATGTAAACGTACTAAAGGATCTATATTTGAGCTACACCTCTGTGCTAAATAAAATACAGCTGGTTTAAGCAGTTTGGACTGATTCGGTGGTGGCCGTTTTAATTTAATCTTCTCTGTGGTCAAAATAATGCTTTTTGTGCAGTTTGCACATGAAATCCGCCACAAAGAAACCCTTGCGAATGTTTTGTATATAAAACGTCAATAACCCGCAAACAGCAGAAAACAAATGGGATGCAGAAAAAAAAATTCTCACATAAATGCTTTATCTCTACTTATTAAAGCCACTGTGTGCTGGGGATTTTTAAGGTAATGGAGCATTTAAAAAAGCATACTTTGTGCAGCTAGCTGAAGTGAGGGAGCCACCAACGTGTAACACATTAGGCAAGGTATATAAAGGCCTCGCTTACACTGTTTTCCTTCTCTAATTGGGAGAGTCATGTGACTTGCCACAGTGCCTTTCATACATATTCATGCCTGCCCCCTTAAAGTCCTGGAGAAGTACCAATCAGTGTTGGGTTATTAAATATCCCAAACTTTGAACATCCCCTGCAGCACCGTTATATCCATTATTAATAAATGGAAAGGATATGGGGAAACTGCAGCTATGCGTAGAGAAGGATATCGAGCAGAGTGACAGTTTAAGGAGAGGATTAGCCAGAAAAGCAACCAAGGGGCTAATGGTAATACTGAAGAATTCGGCGAGGTGACTGAAGCCACCTATGGGTCAACTGTAACCCGGAAACGTCACCGTACTGGCGCTTACGGAGTGGTGGGAAGAACACCATTACTGGAAAAAAAAAAGCATAAGAAATCCCACTTAGAATTTGTCAAACGGCACGTGGGAGACGGCAAATGTGGCGAAAGGTTCTCTGGTCTGACACCAAAATGTAACTTTTTGGACTTTGGGTGCAAATCACTACAGGCAACACTGTCCATCATCCAGAGAACTCCATGATGGAGGTGGCATGGGGTGGGGATGCTCTTCAACCACAGGGACTGGATCTCTGGCTGGGATTGGGGGACAGATGGATGGAGCCAAATACAGGGCAGTTCTAGAGGGAAAGGATAATGACCCTAAATACAGTCAAAGCAACTCTAGTGTGGCTTAAAACCAAGAATATGAATACATTTCTGGATGTCCTAGAATGGCTCAGTCAAAACTCAGACCTCAATCCATTTGAGAATCTGTGGAAAGACTTGGAAATAGCTGTTTACCTGCAGTCCCCAACCAATCTGACAGAGCTTGAGCAATTTTAGAAGAATGGGTAAAAATTGCAGGATCCAGATGTGCAAAGCT
The DNA here is from genome assembly GCF_023856365.1 of Brienomyrus brachyistius. Taxonomy (NCBI): domain Eukaryota; kingdom Metazoa; phylum Chordata; class Actinopteri; order Osteoglossiformes; family Mormyridae; genus Brienomyrus; species Brienomyrus brachyistius. Next base: position 1,605,073 of record NC_064538.1, on the reverse strand, counting down.
GGTAAAGACTTACCCCAAAAGACTCATGATTGTAATTGCAGTCGAATGTGGTTCTAGTACCGACTGACTCATGGGGAGTAATACTTATGCAACCAACAAATGTCTACTTTTTCTTTAATTAACTTTAGAGTCACAACAAGAAATATTTTGCACCTTCAAAGTGTTAAGTGTGCTGTGTAAATCAAATGAGGAAAATCCCAGTTAAATTAATTTTAATTCCAGGTTATGATGCTAAAACATGTGGGGAAGTCCTCGGGGGTGAATACTTATGCAATGTCTAACTGTACCGGAATTGATTTGGCCTGGAAATATCTTTCGTGTATGTGCAAATAGGAAAAATGTACCTTGCCAAAACACGTATTTTTGAACGATTGATATGAAATCAAACTGATATACAACAGCACCGGTAATCATGAGGGTTCTGGTCTTGTAGTTTGAGTTCTGATTATAAGAGTCATTCAACATTTAAGAAAGCCCTCCAGTCAAAGATCTAACAGAAAGATGAGGAAATTCCTGCAACCAAATAACAGTCTATTCTTAATGAGTGGGATGGTCCCGTTGACGTTATCCCTTTCTAACCATGTTCGAGGTGATGATTGAACATGACCATCACTTCTAAAGACTATACAAGCTTAGGAAAGAAAAGAATCTTTGATGTTGGAAGATTACAGCAGCTCTGACTACTCGCCGATCTCACAAGAACAAGCCTATCACACGCGAGACGGGCTCTCTGAGAAAAATGAATATTTCATACACAACAGACTTTCTCCACTTGTGACATGGAAACAGGTTTCATTTCTGGTTAGTGACAAGCCAGCACATCTGATGCTAAAACAAACAACAGAGTTTTCCCAAGATCTTTTACTCTAATTTTAGCCTTGAAGCTGGATCATTGACTATGTTGGATTTGCATACAGGCCTGCATCCCTAAAGCCCCTGCCATGCACTCGGTGGATATCAAAGTAACTATATTCAGTATCTCCAGATACTGAATACTACCAAACAAGAATTCTGGGCTTTACCTGTCTCTTATCCTAGTGGAGGGACAGGTAAACAGGTGGGAAAGAATTATCAACAGCTATTATATATGAGGACTTGTATATCTGACTGGGTCACTACGGCTGTGTGTAATGGGGATGAGTCAGACAGTCAGGCAAGATCACAGCCAGCACATGTACACCAGCCCAGGTCCCAGGGATGCCTGGTCTCGTTTACGAGGGGAAGACCGTCAGTGAAGCACGAGTGGCATGTGCCAACAGTGCGGTCATGCAGGAGTCCAGGGAGACCAGGACTGATGTCCCCTTGTCTCCGTCTGTGACCTCTCTCCGTGCCACAGCTGTCCTGTCCTGGCGTCTACCCTGCCTCTGACTCAGCCCCCAACACCACAGCACGGACACCTAGACCACAGGGCGTCTGACCTAACTGAAAACCGGGCTCTACGCTCACCGTGGCATGGTACCAAGTGTCCTTCAAGAATCTTTCAACATGTAAAACACCCAGAGGCTGATTATATGAGAGAAACTGGATAGGTCTAAAGCAGCAGGGACAACCCCAGTGAGTAAGAGAATATTACTTTCCTCCTATTTTCAATCACATTTATGCAGGTGGACGGATACACACATTAATTTAAATGTGACATGCATCCACACTCATGCTCGCACTGGTGAAACACGATGATGACATCATAATGCCCTGAAGACAATCTTAGCAGGTGCTGGCGTTCGCTGGGAGCTGCACATCAGTCTACGGGTAACATTTATTTCACTTTGCCGTTACTGTATTGATAAAAAGTAAGGGCAATCTTCAGCTGCTTTGGATTTTGACCTTTATATACAAACTGGCAATGGAAGCCAATCAGTAACATTTGTAGCAACAAAAAATACTTCAGATCCTGAATGCATTCTTCAGATGAAAAGAGATCCAAATGCCTTTTGTGTATCAGTGTGGTTCACTTACCTTAAAACACAATCCGCATTGGTGTATGAGCTTAAGAACCCAAGCAGGATCTATGAGGACCAAAAACCTGCTTTTAGTCTCTGTCTGTAGTGTTATCCTTTTGAATCAGTAGTTGCTGGACACCTAACTTCTTCACATACTGTAATTTTTCAGGTCACTCCTTCAAGAGTTGATGTCATCGTAACAAAAAATAAAAAAGGCAGTGGAACATTCGCCAGAATGTAAAAGCCAATAATGAGAGAGATGATGCTTATATGGATGTTTCAGGGCATAGAGAAAACCTTTACGTTAGCGCGGGAGGGTGAAGATGCAAGGCAATAAAAAATAAACAATACAGTATTAAATGTATTTATATGGAAACACTGAATAAAGAAAAGGGACCAAGCGAAAAAGCAATAAATCCAGAACAAATATCAAAAGTAGTTTATTGGACTGAAACATGAGGGAAATGGCCGATATGGGAAAAGCTGAACATGCAGCAAAACACAAAAAACAATTGAAGGCTACGATATCGGTCTCCTGCTACAAGGAGCACACTGTGCAAAGTATTACAGTCAAATAAACAAGATGAAACCTTCCAACAGAATGAGCAAAAACAATGACAAAAACAAATAAATTAAAATACAATCAAATTAAAAAAATGAAATGGTTACCAATATTATGCAGGAGGTCAGGTGTCAGAGGTCAAGCTCAACATAAACAGGAAAACCAATATGGCGGCTGCATGGTTGTCTCTGAAAAAAAATAAAGCAGGGATGTGGGGTAAGTACACTTAACGGTAACCAGCGGCACACTGCAGTATGCTGTTATCATGAAGCCCCTCATGTTATTTTCTCCCATAATGCTCTTCGCACTGCATCACGTAGCACGTTCTGCACTATAGATTTTATTTTGGAACCGTTGTTTTATTTTCAATATCACAAAAATAGCCACAGATGCAAACTACACAAACTATGATCCCTTTTCAACATTTTGGCAGACATTTTTTTTTTTTTACCTAGACACCGTCTATTGCGCTAGTTTGATAAGCTCAACACCTATGACTGGGGTGTTAAAATTAAACACTTTTTTTTTCGCTCTAGTAAGGTCTTCCAGCTGCCACTCTGGCAGGCTAATGCTAATCGACTGGAATTACTCACTTTGCACCATAATCGAAATACAGGCAGAATATAAACAATAGCCGGCAGGCAAAAAACAAGAAGGGAATGAAAACGGAATGTGCGACTGCAGAGGATGCTACCGACACAACGTTAATTTCGGGAGGACGTGGAGCTGCTGCCAGACTCAGGCTCAACTCAAAATCAGCAGCCATTCTCCATCTTGGTGCCATATCGTTGGAAATAGGTAAGTAGTTCTGGCGAGCAGACAGAGTTTCTGAGGGACCCCCGTGTTACTGTGGCAGCGTACAGGGGAAAATTACATACAATGTCAGGCCTCAGCGGTTGGCACTGACCTGGTGCTCCCTGGTATTTTCACACTCGCTGGGTTCCGAAATTCATACACAAATACCTGTCAAGGTCTGGGTATTAGAAACTGAGCAGGAGATCAAACTTCCAGGAGGCATCAAACCCACTCGTGTGCACAATGTCAGTTATACTGGGAGTCTGGGTATTACGAACACGACGCTTGCAGCGCCCTCTACAGGGCTACACCTGAATCTTCAATCAAGAGTCATTTATTTACAATTCAGGACAGTAGAAGTCCAGAATTTAAGGAATTTCTGCCTGATGTTGTACAGATCACATAAATCATAATTAACACCATGAGCCAGCTGTTGCTCATTTGTATGTTTATAACCAATTTCAATGTCACAAGAGTGACGGTCAGTATTTTGATGAACTAACCCTAAACTGTTATATATTGAGGCCACATAACAACAACTAGCCATTAATTAGACATGATATTGTTTAAGGCTTCAAAGCAAAACAACCAACATCTCTTATTTTGACTATAAGTGTTCTCCTATGCAAATAGAAGGCACTTAACAGAAAAAACATATATATCCCCATTGCATAAATGCAACAATCTCTGCAAATTATTCCAAGGTTCAAGCGTATGCATTAGTGCCAACAAAAGCAATTTTGTAAACAAGCAAACATAATAAGATGCAAATAATTAAGTTGATGGTGAACAATGTATCTTCAAATTAAATGAGGCTGCCTCAGTTTTCTATCTTCCACGGCTCCAAGGACAATAACTGGAAGGATGTTCTGCATCTGATATTCTTATCTTTAAGGCAATGATTCATGCATTAGGACAGTATCATGCACCGCAACAACAGCTGAGGGCTGGTACTTCACAATGACTCACAGGTTTTCAAGAAATCCCCCATAAGAAAGCGTTACAGGTAGAAGGAAGACTGCAAAATCAGCCGCTGAATTCAAGCTGGGACCACTAAATGCACCAGCTGCCTTGGCCTTTTGCATTTCTCTTTGCGTCGCAGCCCCTCTAGAAAGCTGCACATACCTGAAAGCTATACATCGACGCACCGTTACATGATAAGCCTTCAAAGTCTTCTGGGTTTTTTACCCCCCTATTTTCCTTGGTAACCGGAGAAATGCCAAGAAAAAGTAGCCGGAGGTAATTAAAAAATGAAAATGCATCTGCATAAACAGCAGCCGGCGTTTGGCCATTTATAGTTTGCCTCAAAACAAACACAATAAAAAGGAAGCCTACAAGTTTGAGAAAACACTTGTGTATTTGTGAAGAAATTTCGTAGGAAAACATCCAGACCTATTTAGCAGTAATTGCTATAGATCAATCAATTTCTATTTCGCCATATAACTTAATAAGGGCAGCTCTGCGTGTTTTGCAGTAGATCTGGAAGACGTATTTATTTGAAAGTTTGATAAATGCCAGGGGGAAAAAAAGCTCTCATGGTCAGGGCTGTCTTTCCTATCAGTGTGCAAAGACCAGCAACTGGCTGTGCCACTGCAAGGCTGTTCATGTAATGAGAAAGGTCTAGGACAGAAGATCTACAATAGATTCAAATGTTTAAATTTCAGTTTTTTTCTTCTCCCTCGACTTGAGGTGTCAAGGTACAACTGAACTGCAGTTCCATAACACACAACAGAACGTCGGGAAGTACATGACGGAGAGAAGCACATTCAAAAGCCTGCAGATCTTCAAAGACGTATTACTCTTCACGCAGATATGCAGGCCTAGACGCGACTGTTCATAAGACACAATCAAATCTGTTACGTTGATGTGAAGCAGAATAATGGCTTTGTGTGTTATCGCCCTATCTTCTTTCAGAGTGCATTTTAAAAGCTTAATTTTTCCCGATTACGTAAGCACTTCGCGTTCTATGAGGGAGACGTTTCCAAACACTGGCTTCAGATAAGACACTGTTATTCATCAGCAGTGATCATTTCATTATTTCTGAAAGGACACACCGTGCTTCAGCCAACGACAGAGATTTATACTACAGTACCGGGCAGCACACAATGCTCCTTTGTAACATACCACAGTCATAGACAACACAGGCGTATCATCCCCCAGGGACTCTGGGATATCTAATAATCATTTTTGAAACACACACACACACACGTTGGGTAAACATATCTTTATGGGGACCGCTCATTCACCTCTATGGGGAAAATGCTAACACTAACTATGACAACCTTAACCCCTACCCAGCCCTAAACATAATTAACCAAATATAAGTAACCAAAGTATGCCCGCTCACGCTCACACACACACACACACACACACATTTATACAGTCCTGGGGATCCTCATCCATATGCACCTCAGGTAGTGCAAGTTTCTGCAGAAAGCAAAGACCTACGGAAAACAGCTGACACGGTTTATGGTTTCCCACTCAGGTTATGGGGCCCATCGCCGACAGACTTACTTTCAAGCCTCTTTCCATGTAATCCTGAGTAATGATAGGCCCCCGCAGTTTTCACCTCCAGTTTCCCATCACTTAGCCATCCACCAAAACGTAGCGACGCACAACCATGCCAACCACTGCTCTAGTGGCAAACGGCCGTACACAATGACCATATGACGCATTAGCACAAAACACAGTGTCCTCCGTTAAATTACACGTGCTGAAAGGGTTTCATCAATAGAGCTTCACTGGTGGAATTTTCCAAAGGTCACTGAGATAAATAAGAACGTCAGTCTTACAATGCTAATGTGGCTAGAAGGGACCATTCGAGGAACATCTCCGCGTTGGTCACGCAAATAAATGCAAAAAGTGTTTTAATACTGTACTCTTGAATTCAGCTGCATAGAAAATGTGACATGCATGCATCTGCCCACACACATCCGCTCATACATATCCTGCAGCTGTCAGAGAAGAATGAAACTAACCTAAAACTCACTTGATTCACTGGAAATTAGATGAGCTGGCTGGTTTGTAAACTTAATATGGGACAGCAGTTACTAATTGCAGTGCCAACACTGATCGCAAAGCCAAAATTATACATGGTGTCATTTTGCGGTATGAAATATACTGCATTACAGTAATATTCAGATATAAGGCCTTTCTTTGTCCTACATCTAACAATATGTACTTTGGTTAAGGTCAATAATTTCCATTATCCATTTGAAATCCAAGCTGTAAAATCTAACAATTAATTCAGAAACCATTTATAAATCACTCCTTCCGTAAAACTAAATATTAAGTATACTGTTTATGCAACATTACCAGTGCAAACGTGTGGCAGTACATTGTCCCCTCAAAAGACATGTTGCAGTTATATGTGGATTATACACATTACTCTGAATCACACGAGAAGAGCATGCTCTCATGTATGTCAGAAATGCTCCATCACGCGTTTCGGAAACACGTTTTATCCACATGCAGAACAAGGAGCTCAGCATCACTGGTTATTTCTGGTCCAGGATGGACCGCTGCTCTCACAGCTTAGCCGAACGCAAACAAGGCGGATCCTCTGAGCTGGAGACTGTGTTTATTCCAGCACAGATCAGATGTTTCTGAACATGTCCAAAGGAGAGTAGGGCAGCTGAGCTTCATCCTATTGTACAGCACATAGGGGGGGAGGGTTGTAATTCCATATAGGGGCTGTCACATGTATGATGTTTGGGGCAAGAAGGCAGGCAGGCAATTTAAGCATTGCAGTGAGAATCAATACGCCATCATCCTGTCAGTGTGGCACATGCCCATCCTTGGGACGCCGAGTAATTTATGTCTTTTTTTTTTGCCCCAATGCAAACTAGACTGTGAGGAACACAAGCACATCGACGCAAAGAGACATGGAGATTCCCCCTCCCCCCGCCTTTGTAGCGTTTTTGGGAGGGACGAGGGGGTGGGGGCGTTATTCGTTAATGCCTCAGAACACTGGGGACCCAGATACCCAGCATGCATTAATTTACCCGGCACTAGAATGTTCTCCACTCTGGAGTATAGTTTCTAATATTGCCTAGAAGGGGGAATTGCTTGCTCCCGAAAGCTCTTCATCAAGCACGTCTCCCTATTTTATTATTATCATTGTTGGTTTCCTGCCAGGGCCTGTTTTAAATGGGAACAGGCACATTCTTATTCTGTTTACACTGCCTTGTCTCAGTCGTAAGCTGCTCACTGATTAGGACGGTCTTACCTTTCCCTGCACCCCAGGTCTTCTAAGATTTTCTATTCTCAAGCCTTGTGATCTTTTGCTCACATCTGCCGATGGATTGTGGCTCCGCCGTGTGCAGCTCCGGACCAGGGATGAGAGGGAGTATGTTCCCAGTTCAACCTTCAACATCTACACTTAGACCCAGAAATTAGAGTTCAAACTGTGCCTCACTGGAGAAAAAAAACCTCTGAAAGGGAACCTGTCAAACTGGTTGAGGAGATTTGAATAAAGTGCAGTGCCTATTCCTACAAGAAACAGCTTCCTACGTAAACAGCTGAAGACTGCAAGATAATTGGTCCCTGTGTATCATGCAACCCAAGCATCATAACTATTAAATCTAACCTCCTAGGAGTGGCACAGACTAGGGGAAAAAAAGAGAAAATAATAGAGATTAAGATTAGATTCTCTCTCATCAACACCACAATTTTGCATTTAATTATCTTCTTAGCTGACTTCCTTTTCTTTCCTCCAGTCATGTTCATGCTAGCACCTTCCGTCCGAGCTAGCCAAATGCTAGCACCTCCCGTCCGAGCTAGCCAAAATTCGGCAGTGTCATTCTCAATCAACCTGACTGAAAACTGTACATTTCTACATGCCTGTATTTTTATATTGTGCAGGAAAGGGCTGATGAATACATTCACTAAAGAGACGGATGAACAACTATTATGATGACATTGACACCACGCAACCTTACTAGCCGCAAGCTTAGTAGCAGTGCTGTATAAGTTATGAGCCTCACACTTCGTGTCAGAGGGGCGTATTTACATCGAGGGCTTCGAATGAAGTGTGAGCCGGTCAGCGGTACGCTTTGCGGCTGCTCACTAGACCCCCTCCTACCTGCCTCTGAATATCACAACCAAGCTTTAAGAGGTACTTTCAGTCTGTGCCATTCTGCTGCAACACCTTTGTATCCGAGTGTTAATCAATAAAGGAAAAAGAGGTGAAGCGGAACAGCCTGGATTTTCTCTTTAATCTCCTCAAGTGCAGAGTCAGCTCTTTACAGCCGGCTGCATCCGTGAGCACGGTGGCACCTGACGACCTCTCCTGGGAGGGCGGAGGTCAGAGTTTGGGGGTTAGGGGTTGTGGGCTCAGCGTGGCAGCGCCAAGCAATGCATCTGGGACCCAGCTCTGTATCGGGGCTGGCATAGGCCAGGGTGCAGGGAGCAGAAGTATTGACTCGGAGCACTGAGCACATCTACTAAGTTACAATGGTTTCGCCTTCCTGATATACAGGTACATCCCGGGCAGAAAGCTGATGCGACGGAGACAGAGATGCTGCTTCACTGAGTCATACTCACAAAAAAAAAAAAAACAACCAAAAAGTCAGGCTGCCAGGCCCACGTTGACGTTAACTTTGCCCACGGCTCTTCAGCTCTTGATGCTAAAGTTTACGAAGGTCACAGACCCATTCGAAATGCAGCGCACAGCACAACCGAACATTTAAGCAGACCTTTATCTAAAAAGAATAATAATGATGATAATAATAACAGCTGTATGGGCTCAGTGTTGGGAAAGGACAACCATATAAGTGAACGCAATCAGCGGTGGTGCAAACCAATGTCGTACGATGACACATCGCGGGCGGAGCAAGCCGCTGCCTTGGGGAGGGTAAATAAATCTGAAAACATGAGCTTGGCAGGGTAGGGCCGCTTCGGTCAGAACCGGAATTTTAAAAGGTGCGAATCCAGCCGCCCTACAGCGAGACTTAAATCCTGACAATAAGTTTCCCCCGGCAGAAAACCATGAGTCACTGCTGGTTAAGGCAAAGTAAACCACGGCATAATTCGACACAGGTGTACAGGACTTTTAAAATTTCACCTTGAAGATTTCTGTCTAGTTTAACTGCTTTATGTCAAATCTACAAATATCTACAAAAATCCTACTTGGGAGCAGGGAAATTTATATGTATACTCTATACAGCATAGGAATTTTAAATAATAAGTAAAGTAGGAATGAAACAATTTATGTTTATTGAGAACTGGCTCCCGGGATATAAAAAAAAAAAGTGAAAAGTCCGGCAGTGATTTCATTTGACGGTGATATGTAGTGAAATGCCGTAGATATTAGGAAGCATTAACATACACTGGGAAACTGTGCAAGGACACATACTGACTCAGGTTCTCAGGTGAATTCAGCCACACATCGGATTAATAACCACACTCATCACGTCTGGGGCAGTTAGGGGGGGCAACAGGAAAAGGCAACACCGATGTGTGTGCTGACAACGAAGGATACACGAGCCGGAAATGTTCGAAAAGCGATAAGAGGCATGAACACTACAGCGTTTCATCTGGTGGATACAAAAAAAAAGAGAAGCAGTTTGGGAAATCGTATCTGATTAGCCGTCCCGTTAAGGGAGGGGGAACAGGAGGCGTTATCAAGGGGGCGGCACACCAGCACGGAATGGCCCGGAAGCGAGAGAGTCACGGTGCATGTGCACAGCCTGGTGCCACTGCCCGCTTGTGCCGTAAGCCGGAGGGCGGGGTCTCGTGGGCCGGAGGGCGTGGTCTCGTGTGCCGGAGGGCGTGGTCTCGCGGGCCTCTCATGATTAGCCACCCGGCACTTAGGCCAGATGGTGCAGGGCCTTGTGGCACCAAGCAGGATTCCATTGGGCGCCCTGTCATCTATACCGCCTGCTCCGCAGAACATCAAATAACAACCGGCAGCGCCGGCCCGGTGATTGGCGAGGAGCCTTCGGCTTGAGGCGTTCGGTGGCCTGTGTGGCTGCTAAGACAAGCTAATTAGTCAGGACAACGAGAGAAGCGCGGCAGAAGCGGGACGACACCGCCAGGTTGGGGCCACCTAGCAGATACCGCCTTCATTCACACCACCAGTCGCACGGCAGTATTAGGAGGGACTGTATTGCACTGCAGATGCTAAGGATTTCACTGTCAATTAAACAGGCTCCATTTACGTAAGAGCAAATATAGATATAATTTACTGACAGGTGTCTGAATATGTGTTTCTTATAGGTGATTTTACAGTTTATCTGACCCAAGACACGATAGATAGAGGTGTCAGATATCTGGCAATGTGCTGTAGTTGGTAGCATATAAATTACGATTTTTCATCTCATTTTACCTTAGATTTACAAATGTTAGGTATTATCTACCTATTCAACTCCAATGGTGTCTTTAATGGATTGTTATGTCAAGTAAAGTGACTTTCGGAAGGAAATTATGCGGTGAAATGGAAGAATATCACCTTGACTTATTATCCCTCAGATCTCAGTCTTATGACTTTGGTGGAACCTCATGATTGACCTTAATGTCCATAATGCCTTCATTCGTTACACTCTCTTTGCAAAGCATTCTGGATCTTCTCACGTGTTCAACCAGTGATGGATTTCAGGAAATGTTACAGAAGTGAGATGACCTCTTGGTGAAGCTCCCCACTCTTTTTAGATGCGGCTAAGGCAGGTAGTACTACCCTAGCGCACCTCCAGGGCAGTGGATCTGAACCCAAATCTAGAGTTTCCCTGAGGTTAAAAGACATGGGATCTTGACATGAACGTTGCTGGTTTAAGTCCCAGGAGGGGCCATTGTTTAGTATCCGTTGTTACACAACATGAAATCCAGCTGCAGAGACGGGTTAGAAAAAAGTCAATTAAAAACTAAATGTGTATCGCTTAAGCGCCAAAAGAAATGTAGCTCTCTGTGAGCTGCAACTTTATTTTAATAATAAAAAAAAGAACCAAGCAATGGTTTTAGGGTCAGAGAGTAACACTAACAATCGCCTTACACAGTGCTAGTGTGGTGTACGTCAGTGTTCAATCGCAAATCTTAACCAGAAGACCATAGCAGAGTCTGGCCCATTACAGGCAAAATGTGAAGTGAAAATCATTGTATTTGATTGATGGGCCATTCCCTGCAGAAATAAGCCACCACTGCATTTAAAACAACTGGAAACAAAACTACTCCAGTGTGCACTTTAGCAGAGTATTATGTGTAATTTCTTTGAAAATCACACTTTTACATTGTGAAAAACAGCGGGCTCACACCAAGGGCACACACTGTCTGGCAGTGAGAGCAACATCGACTTTTGTGTCATTGTCTGACATCTCTTTAATAATGCAGTTGTTGTGATGAGAATTTATTGTTGTTTTTTTTCTAAAGCTTAGATTAGAAAGCATTGATTGCACTTGGAAAAGCCAAACGATGCTGGAAGTAGGCTATCATTTTAGGGAATTTTTCACAGCTCTCAAAATATTTTGTTTATGCATGAGAGGGAGGAAAGAATTATAATGAGTTTTAGAAAAACAACAATATCACCTTTTTGAGGATTACGGTGCTCAATGAGAGGGTAAGGTGGACGCATCAATGCGCGGGCCGACGGAATTCCTGGTGTTTAGAGATCTTTCTGGACGTCAACAGGTTCCGAAAGATATACGATTCCCAGCTGTGGATGTGGAGAACCAGGCAAATATCTCATACCTTGACATAAGTATAGAAGGGTACAGGCAGAGGGGTGAGATGCTGTCTGAAAATACGTGGTCAACAGGAGGTCCCCCACCCCCATCCAAGGCAGCGGGGGCTGAAGGCCGTGCTGGGGGTCTGATTTCTGTTGGCAAAAACATGCTCAAAGGCAGCCCAGTGGCCCAAACGCAGGGCCTGGTTTTACTTTTCGTACAATACAAGCCTATAAGGTGTGATGACAGGAGAAGGGCTGGAATGCAAACGAAGAAACGACATTCATTTTTCTCTCTCTCGCTTGTTAAAAGGCCTTTGTGTTCCATCTGACCCAAATGACACATGCTTCAGTTAAGATATTAAAGATAGGCCAAGCCGCATCCTGACATTTCCATTTAAAGATTCTTGTCTCTAATGCTGTGACACTGATTAGCAGCAGTGATGCCTCTGTTTAAACAGCAATCAATAGGAAATATATGCAGCGGTTGGCAAAGACAAGGACGGCCATCCATCGCCCCGCTGCTGCTCCGCGGGATACCGCCGGCCGTGTCACCGTGTTCTCAGAATGAAAAACAATCCTTTTCCCAAACTGTTTTCAAACAGAATTAGCGTACACGCGAGGCGAATGGATTTTCATCATGTCCGTGTGGAACGGACTGTTAATCAAGAAGCCCCTCCCACCCCCCCCAGCCGTCGATGGCGGGTGCGAGTGCATTTTCTGGGAGGCTGATCCCATGGAAACTGGATGACAATAGTATGCATTATTACATGCGTAGGCGGTGGGGGCGCATATGAAAGACAAAAGGTGCAGAAAAGATACACGAGAGAGATGGGATGCAGATTAGCACATGTGAATGACATTTAATCGAGGGACTACAGCGCAAAAACAAACATGGCATCCTGAAAATAGTCATGCAGCAGAGAACCAGGGGCTGATGAATTAACTCTGTTCTTCTCAGTGCAAACACAGAATTAGAAGGAAACCCTTTCTGACAAGTTTATAAATGAAAAGGAGGGAAGGGAGGAGGGTGGAAATACACACATCAAGCTGCTGATCTCGGCTCAGTCCAGCAAATTCTGTTTGAATATAAGAAATGCCCAAACAAATTTCGAAGAATGTGCTTTGGGTTACGGTGATTTTAAACTTCCCACCAGTTAATAGCTTGAAGGTCACGTCAGCAATACTGTGAAAAACGCACGCAGGCAGTAACTAACCACTGCTTTGTAAAGGCAACGCCTTAACATATACAGAAAGATTGCAGAACAGCGGAGGTTGGCAAAAAACAGTCAAAAGGGATGCGAAGGGTATTTACGACGCCAGTGTCACCGATCACACTGTCATTGTCACAGAACACTGTCATCAAAGGCTATTGATTTTCTAATCTGGAGCAAATGGCGATTAAGGCAGATTAGCCTCCTTATCTTTCAAATCCCTCCTCTTTCAAGATGAAATTTCCCCTCATCTCTGTGCTAACCTTTGGCAGGGGTGGGCATGTCCAGCACCTGGATCCTGTGCATCTTAATTTATAAACTGGATGCTTTCATCTCAGGACTTAACCCTGTCCACAGCTTCAAACCTACAGCAACTCACGGCTTAAATGAAATAGCTTAATATTTTCGGGCTCGCTAAGCCCTGTGCTATGTGGACTGGGGCCTGTACCTTATAAACATAACCTTCACATGCACAGCACATTAAACATACAAAAACACCAGATTTCTGGCATGGATGAAGCCTTTGAACAGTGGCCCCCCTCTCAGTACTACTCCTCAGTAATATTAACATCCATACCCCTCTCACTATGACTCTACCTGGGCTCTGTACACTATCTGCGGGGATTAATTTTTAACTAGGTGTGGGCCTCTGCCTTTAGGCCCTGCAGCTCAGCAACAACTCCACCTTTCCACCACTGTTTAGCTGCCGCTTGCTACACAATTCATATTAACACGACAGGAGGCACGGTCTTACTTTCAGCATATTTTCTCCTACGTTAACACACTGGCCTCTCATCCAGTTTCACTGCCCTTCGGCTCACGAAGGGAAGGCATGCCGGCTGCCCAGCGGCGTCCAGGGCTCTAGAAATCCCTCTCGCTTCCTCATCCAATAAAGGCTTCAAAAAGAAAACACCTCTCATTAAAAAAGAAAAAAGAATGCTATGCTTTACAGCAGATCCAAGATGAATAGGGGTCATTCTGCTATGGCGACAGGTGCTAGTTATGCTGTTTTCTCAGTTACTGCTCTGAAATTCAGAATCACATTCCTGCTGCCCTGACTGGTCAGTGAGGACTGATACTTTTAGTGTTTCCCCTACCATTATATTAGCCACCCCCCCCCAATGGCACCTCCCGCCCCCCCTTGAAGGTCAAGTTAATTTTATTTAATTTTATTTTCTATATAGCACCAGATCACAACAGAAGTCATTTAAGGCTACCTTTCCTATACAACAGGTCTATACATTGTCCTGTTATTTATCTTATTTACACAACAGCTTGTCATTTTTGTCTCTACACAGTCGTGCGTTTACGATTCTCTTCTGCTCTCTGCATCGCGCATGGCGGAGCTCCGCCTCGATGCATGTGCACAGACACACGGGTGAGCACTGCACACTTTGTGGATGATTGTCATAAAAAGAAATGTTGTGATGTTTAGTTTGGTTGTTATATTGACCGATGTCATTAAAAGAAACACATGAACATGATTAATCCTGTTGGTGTCCGTCTGCACCCCCCCACCAAAGTGCTAACCTAGGGGAGACAGTGACTTTATTACTGCTATTTTGATATCAATCAAAATAATTTTCTGTTTTGGCATTACATCAATTCATGGCTTTTTGAAAAATTGCACAAAGCAAATAATATTAATCTACGGCTGGTCATCATTTGGATATCCTTTCCCATCCATTGTAAGTCAAAGAATGATACTGTGCTGGAATGGCCCTGGCCACCCAGTCAGACTGGACATATGGAATAGCAGGCAGAAAATATTCACACCCAAATGATTATGTTCTTACTGTCCAATTCTGTAGGGCACTAAAAGGACTGGGATACTGGTCAGAAGAACTTGGCAATAAGCATAAGGAAGGAGAATTCATACACGCTGCCAGCCAAGTTCTGGATACTTGCATTAGACGTGCGATGCGTGAAAACGAGGCCACGGGTATAAATAACAAGGTTCGGTTTATATGGTATAGACATGCCTTGTATATGATTAATTTTTTTCTTCAGGTAATGACAAAGTAAACAATTCAGGGCTGCCGGAGCGGAAAACAGGCTGAGGGTATCTGTGACCCAGATCAGAGGCGACAAGCCTGGTGTTTCTGAGGGAAGTACTAATCTGAAGTTCTGCATCACTACCTGACAATGAAGACACATTTATGAATACTCCAATGAAGAGCTGCAGGGGGTGCAGCAGTGCAGCTCAGTCAATGCGAACAACTAATTACCCGTAGGATCATAGCAGAGCCGCATCCACCGCGTGGATCAGGGTTTCCCTTCACGGAGACCCCAGGAATTCTCCTTTTAGCTGAGCCCTCCATTAACATGGAAACAAATCAAAATGCAAAAACCCATTCTAACTTCAGAGCACAACCCGCCTTCCTCATAGCAGACAACAAACACGCACAGCACGTTTCCAGACAAGATAAATTGGTTTTGAGCTATGGTTACGTTGGACGCTACGTTTGTTCAGCCGCGCTACTTCAGAGCATTCGAAACAATGAGGAAAGGGGCAGGGCTAATTACAGGAGGCCTTGTCCCAACACAGAGATGTCTGTAGCATAATAAATGACGTGGTGCATTTCACCATGCTAGTCGGCACTTAAAGTCTTGGCTCCAGCAGAAAAGCCCATGCAGCGGTAGGTAGCGATCGCTTTCGGCAATCCGGCGCGCTTGCTCACAAAGGTCACGAAGTGGCTAACGTGGTGAGATGACCGGCAGAGAGAAATCAACAGTGCAGCCCCACTGCCATGTCAAATCATTATCCTGCGAGAACACTGCACTTCGGGAGCCAATGAAAAAGCAGTTTCACCGTACGGGAGGCGGCACACTGTCACCCAATGTGCTTCGAGATTCGGGAGTAATTACTTCCATTCCCCTTCAATGGATTATCGTGTTCCGTTTCAAATACATCAGTCTTCACATGATCTTCACTCCTCAATGGAATATAAATAGCTGCCATTAGTACCAGAGTTTGGATGGTAACGTAACTTAAAGAAATATTCAGTAATGTACCAAATTCACTCTCAAGAGCTTATCAAGAGCTAACTCATGGCAATGCCACCGAGGTAAAGATGGGATTCACTGTAAATTTTAGAATAACAAACCAATTTGCTATTAATACTGGATTCAATGACCCGTAAACTTGCATGACCTTGAGCCCAAGTCTGGGAGCCAGGGCTACATCGTGGAGTGGAGCAAGGGGGCACCGCAGGGCTCTCTGCGGTTCCTCAATCTCAGTGGGTTTCTGCCCGCGCAGGACGCGCTCAGCCTCCAGGGTGGGCAGCTGCCGGCTACTTTACATGGCGCCAATCAAGGATTAATCCCGTTTAAAGTAACAAGCACACCGGAAATACCACACGCCTGCCACCACATACTGTGGCCCGGTCTCTCGCTCAATGTGTTATTATTACATACAAAAGGGATGCCGGTAATCATTTATAAATGAGGAAAAGTTTAAACACGCCTTAATCAGTTGCTTGGCCATGGCGCTGCCTGCGGAGCTGGTGTGGCTCAGAAAAGGGATGGAGGTTCCCTCGCAGAAGCAAGAACATTTGGGCATGAGCCAGCCACCATGCGTGGCTGCTCTGCACGGGCGCGCGCTCACACTCGCGGCCGGTCCAAAAGTCAAAAGATGGCGGCTCTCATGTCAGACCCTGCAGTACCACACGGCACAGCGGGACGTTTACTGCTGAGTAAATACACTGGACGTGAATATAAGTGCAGGAAATAAAGCGACCTAAGCAGGTTTTCACAAAAAACCTCACCGGATGCATTATGCATTAGCGTGCGCTCTCGCTTATACATAATTTTCCATTAGAATTCTCGCCGCTGCGCCGGCGCTGAAAGCTGGACAGCTTTGATCAGAATATCAAAACAATTTGCGCCTTCATTGGGTGGAGTGCAGGCTGGTAATGAGGAAAATGTGGATCAAGGTTAAGCTGAACCCTGGACTTGTCGTCCCGTCACCTTGCTTAATCAACACCGGTAATTCCTCATATCATGACCGCATGTACCGCTGTACTGAATTCTGACACAGCAAACCTCTAACGCATTATGGGAGACGGCGGAAGCCGACCACCTGACACTCGACATAGAGGGCAAGCATGTGGGGAGGACCATTTGCTATGCCATATGTAAGGGATGAATGATTTCCCCTTGTGTGGGGACAGCTTGTCAAATTCCATTGTTCCCACTTTATTTAGCATGAGCTCTGTGTTACCCCTGCCATCCTGCATACCACAAAAACCATTCCTGCTGTTACGTTTCAGGACGGCCGGTGGAATAAAGATCCCCTGCATTTACAATCGGATACTTCATTTGTGTGAATATATTGCGTATATACAGGTCCACGTATATCACATATGCGCATACTACATTTGAGTTAACAACCAAATATTACGACCGGATTTCTAGACTGCAGGCCTCTTGTTAGACGACTAATGTTTGCATTACAGACACAGATACAGACACACAGATAAACAACTAACTCCATCCTGACATTTAACTGCAAACCTATCAGTCTGAAGAATAATTAATGCCTGAACTGGTTTCATAGCCTCTTCATTCATAGTGCTGCCAAGTAAGCAGGCAGGGAAGGCCAGTCAAGGACACCCTAATCTTTCTTCTTGAAAGGGGAGAAAAGCCCTCACTCCATGCAAATGAGCACTCATTTGCATAATTATTTTAATCGTTACGGGATTGAGCACCCCTGCATCCGCGCCGCTTTTGGACCCTTGTTTTGCATGAAGTTCTGCCCCCTTCGCGAAAACCCACCAACCACTGGACCAAAGCAATGTGAATGAACACCTAAGGGGGCTACAATTTACATCACTATTTAAATTTTAATTGTATTTTATTAAATTATTTTCATTAATTATATCATAATTATAAGTACTAACCATTATCAAAACACAGTTCATTATTTTTTTTAATACAACAAAAAGAGACCTGTAAACAAAATGCAGAATTTCTCCACGCAACAGTTAAACAGTCACAATATTTTCGATCAAGTGCCAAACAAACAAACCAACAAAGTATAAGAGCGACAGAAAAGAGCTGACTAATGGGCACCATGAACATGAAGCCTGTGCTGATTCAGAGGGTTATTACAACCTGCACCTCGTTCAAAGGAGGCTTCAGGACAGGCAGCTAAAATATAATTAAATCATACGGGAAAAGAAGTTTGTCCTACATTTTGTTTGGTACTGGCCAGCTGTAATTGGGGGGGGGGGTTGAGAATTCACATGATGTGCCCCCAACTCACATCGATCAAATGCAAACGTAAACAAAAACAAAACAGTGGAGTGAGCACGGTGGGTTTCAGATACAAATACAAATTTATTGTATATAAAGCCTAGGAGACAAATTGAAAAATCACTGCAGGGCTGGTCTGAACTGCACAAGGACTTTAAAAATGAGTCCACCAAAGAAATCTGTTATGCATCAGAGATGCTGAAAGCCACTGATTACAGCCCGCAAGGTCATAATCAGGAACCGTTTTCATCTTAAAGTCTGACCTGTCACTGCAAATATGGATTAGTTTTTGAGCAATATTCTCTGTGCAGTAAATCATATTCACAATATGATAGAATTGCAGTCAAAGGGTGGAATATCTCACTATATTACTGGAGAATTAAATAAAAAATTGTTCGAAGAATATAAATACCCAATGCATTGTTGTTGAGCTGCAGGAGAACGCAATAAGTACTGTGTTAACATGGTAAGTATGTTATGCAACAAAAATCGGCAATGGATACTGTGAGCTCGGGGGAGCATGGGACTAGGGGTTTGTGATTTCATGTTGCTATGGCGATTGATCATCCACCTCATGCCAACAGGCATTTCTGCTAATGAAGTCCAGCTGGCCCTGATAACACTGACTGGACTTGTCCAGACAAATGGAGCCAACTGGGTAGATTCGAAGGGCGAGGGGATTGAGAGCTAAGTGTGTGCCCTGTCTGTAATACAGTACAGTTTTACCATCTGGCTATCTTTGTGTTTCCTTGCTGTATTGGGGACTTTTCAGTAATATTTATTTGCTTGTTTAAAAGGGACCTCAGCCTCATTTGACATTTCTTATTTCTCCTTAATAAAGGTATTTCCTTTGTTTAAAGCCTGGTATGCAGTGTCATCTCCCCTCCCACGAGGACTCAGTGTAAATCGTAAATGCACATGGCACCTCTACTGATCATTAGTGACGTACAGATCAAGTAGACCTGTGCTCCCGTGAGAGAATGTCACTTTTGAGCATAAATCGGAGTGTTTGCCTGAACACGGAAAGTGGGAGACCACAGAGGAATTTATGTCGAATACACAGCAACTGGTTTCCTCCCAATTCAACCCAATGCCATCCAAGGCAAAAGCATATGCCACAGTGTGAAATGCCAGAGGAATTTCAATTTACGGTCTTTATGCAGTCTGTAAGAAGTTTGGTTCTCCCAATGATCATCTGAACAGATTAATGACTCACAAATGCACCTAATGAAGACGTCACGTCTGATGTGACATGAAGGTACTTCACAGGACGACAGAGACAAGCGAAGGGGGAAAGGCATGGTTTTTAATGTAAATCCTTTTGTGAAAATAATAAATGCCTACCACCACCCTCCCATTCATCAGTTAAACCACCTTCCTAAATTTTGACAATTCTGTTACAAATCCAGCCTTTATTTTTACAGCCTGCATTTGTTGTGTTTTCTTCGTTGCCCATAAAACTAAATTTTCATGTGAGATGACGAAATCCGCTTCACGCCCACACGGAGATATACTTAGACATGCAATATCTAATTATGGCAGCATAAGGATCATTGAAAGGCCAAGAGCAGGGGAGAATCTGCACGCTTCTACATGGTAACACAGCTCTGAGATCAGAGCGTGTTGTATAAAGCGCACAAATTCCCTTCATACACAAAAACGAAGGTGATTAGAAAAGTGCCGCCCGCATGACTCATCTCTCAATGCATGACGTGTTGGGGAGAGGAAATTATTAAAACCTGCGTTCATCCATGTATCATCTCCAGCCTCAAGCAGTGCTGTTACTCCAGACTGAATAAGTCCCAGCACTGATACTTTGATTAAAAATATGACGGGAAAAAATAACCTGCATCCATATTTTTCCTTGCTTTTTAATTGAGCAGAAATGAACGGTTTCTTTTGACACTTGAAAACAGACGTCCGTGGACAGACCCAGACAGACACTTTTCTATTCCCAAAATAAAAAGGCGCTTGTTACTAATCCAGGCTACATTTGGCGGTCGAGGATCAGCAGTTAGCCTGCATATAAAGCCTGAAACAGTAGCCACCACGATGGCAGACAAGGTCAAAGAAGGTCATGATTATTCCTGTTGGGTCCTGGATCATTCTTCTTTCCTTTACAAAGCCTTGAAAGGGTGCATGGGGGTTTGCTGATACCCATGAGCAAGAGAACGTCCCCACACAGGCAGCAGGAGCCAGGGCCCAGATGCGGGAGCGCTAACCTTTGCATTGTTGGAAGCTGACGAGCTGCTCGGAGCGCTTGCTAATTATATAAACTCGACTTTGAGAAATGTCCAGAGGCACATGGCGGCCGAGCTACCGGGGCTGCAAATTACCGCACAAACATATAAATTCACCAGAAAGGAAGTGCTGCGGAATTTTAATGGAGTGCCAGTGTTCCCGCTAAAGGACAAGCTGATTTGGGGTGGGGGCGTCGGGTGAACTCAACAGTGGCGATCTAACGAGCGGTCCAGTCCCGCACTGCAGACACAGCAAACTTTAGGTTTTAATGGGGGTGGGGGGGCTCACCCCATCCTAAGCCAGAAATTAGGCGAGGCTGGACCCGAGGAGACATCATGCCGGCCCAACCCCGTCCTCTAACTTCCTGTTTATTCCACTTTCTGATAATTCAGACATCCTGCTTTCTCACAATTCAGGTTCACGTTTCATTTGAGGGAGGGGGGACGGCAGGGGGGAGCCGTCTGCATTTGAGAGTCTCAGCCAGGTACTGCTATTCTGCCACAGTAAGTCCACAAGCACAAATATTCAGTCTTGCCGAGTCGCCGCCGGTGTCAGTCAGGCCGAGTGTTAGGGTACCTCCCAGTGTCTGTGTGCAGGTGGCACAGGAGTCCCAGGCGGAGCAGAAATTAAGCACAGGGCTACAGGATTCACATGCAGTCTGACACATGGAGGAAGGACAGACAAGACGAGCAGCCAGGTTTCCCATAATGAGGCACATTAGAGGAAGAACCGTTTAAAGTTACACATATCAGGAGAGCGGTACAGCCACTGCCGCATCAATCATCTAAGTCTTGGACATATTTTAATGCTGTTCAACACTGTCAGCCTTTGTTACAGCTATCCTACAACACAGGAAAAGTCCCCCCGTGATATCAGAAAACCGCCGAGCTGGGCGCGCTTCCCCCCGTCCAGCACCAGCACTTAAACATGTCAGAGCAATCTGCTCATCCTGTAAAATCTGGGCCAGCTCTGGAAATGCTAAGCAGCCACCGGGGCTTACCACAGACAGGACGGCTGCCGGCAGTGATGGAGATGCCCGTGTGTGTGTGTGTGAGTGTGTGTGTGTGTGAGAGAGAGAGAAAGAAAGAGAGAGAGAGAGAGAGAGAGAGAGAGAGAGAGAGAGAGAGATCGATCTACTGGTTAAGCTTGTAGATCGTAGCTTTGAGGGTTTAAACAATGGCGGCTTTTTCACAAGCATGAAGGCACCACGACAGGCAGGATGAATGAAGCACGTAACAGACAACAAACATGCATCATTATAGGTTTCAACTCCAGTTTTCCAAGGCTGACAATTAAATGAGGTGTTACTAGAGAAAGCCCAAACAAATCTGCATCATGAAGCCCCGAGTTGTCGATCACGGAGGGAGTCGTTTCAGAGGCTGGGATCCAAGCGGATGCAGATGGAATCCAGATCCAATGGATCGTTATTCCGACTGGACTTCTAGCCACACTCGGAAGAACAGAGAAAATGGTGAATCTGCAAAGCAGGCCAGTTCTGATGCATTTCCCCTGCTTAGCCAGTAGGAGGTTGATGCCCAAGAAGTCCACCTTTTAAGGGAGAGGGTGACATTCAGCATGTCACCTCTTGAAGTTCAATTCCACGGTCCCTTTTAAAGTTACTCCACCACGCTGTTCCCCTGGCGCACTTAAGGAGACGTCCACCAGGAATAGAACGAGCACCGGGTCCAGTGCGCGAGAGCTGGCTTCGTTTAAAGTCTGAGGAGACAAGATCTGCAGCTCAATTTGAGGAAACGTTGCGGGGCCGGGCCCTCCTCCTCAGGGGCCCCTGGAAGGTCCCTGCTCCTGGTGTGTGGCTGAGCCAAGCGACCAACAGGCAGGCAGCTCAAGCTGCTCTGCCATCCTGAATGGCTGCTGGCTCAGGGTACGGGACCGAAACGAAACATGAACAACTAACAAATAAGCTTAAAATTGCCAAGGAGAAGGATCCAGCTAATAAAGGTGGATAAGTATGATAATATATATTATTATGAATTATAAAAATGACAATCGTTATTAAGAGGAGATAGGATGACACTGAGTGAAGAATGCTACTGATGATATGAGAGACACTGAGAGGAGCAGTGGTTTTATTTTAAGAAAATAATCTAGGCAACACATCAAACTCACAGGAGTCATTAAAAAGGCGCTGTGAAATCACCTTGCCTCATCTCACCACGGCGCTCAAAGCAGCCGCGTCTCTCAACACAGAACAGAAACATCGAAACAGGGAACTGCCTCTTTCAGCAATTCTCCTGTTTTAGTGGTTTTCTCTTTTTTTCTTTTACTTTACAGGAATGTCCAGTGGCACAGGGCATATTCTGCAAAGGCTCCGATAGAAATCGATGCGATTAAATAATTAAGCAGCCCCAACGTCCATCACCAGTCCCTGAGTCTTGAGGAGACGTGGCCAGCGACCCTGCCCCCTCCCTTCCCACCACCGCCCTCCGCCCCCCAGGCCAACCTTGTCTCTATTATTTCTGCGAAGCAGTGAGAGCAGCAAGACGAAGGCGTCTGCCAAGGCATGCATATGCATAAAGAGCCACAATCAGGTGCTCATTCCTCTTATCTAGCAAATAAACCAAAAGTCTATTACAATGTACTCGCGTAAGAGGCTGACCCAGCTGCAGAAAGGTAGAAATCCATTTCTCCATCCTGAATAACTTTGCACTCCAGTGAACGTGTCAGGGGATAAAAAAGGAAAAAAGACACAGAGGGAAAAGGGGGGGGGGGAGTGGGGGCAGGTGTAGGAAATAAAGTCGAAGGCACACAAACTGAGTTCAATTTAGAAGTTCCCATAGGAGGTAAGGTGACCTGTATCTGCTACAACAGAGGTCATATTTGAACAGGCACTTCTGTCATAAGAATTTAGCGGGGGGGGTGGGGGGTGGGGGGAGAACTGTTGTCTAGGTGGTATATATCCAGGGGAGGAGGACTGAGAGTTCCTCATCTGCCACAGGAGTCCTACAGGCTCATTCTGGCAGGTATATGACAGGATCTTCACAGCAGCCTCAAAACATTAGGTAAAGGGTTTATTTCAGACCAAATGTCCCACACCCCCTTTTACAGCACACCAGTTTTATCTCTCCGGAACGATCCATCAAGGTCATTCAATTCAGATTAATCAGCTGCCCGCTTATGCAAAACATATATTCTTGGCTGCTGATTTATGTAACAAATTGCTTATGAAAAGAGAAGCGCCGCACTGTCCATCACGCCGGCGTGTCCCAGCCCGTGTCACCGTCAGTGGCCGTCCGCTGCCATCAGATGATTTCTCCTTCGTCGGCTGGAATTAACTTCCCGAAAGGTGGATCCAAATTAAAACATTAAGAATGATTTGGGCCTTCCCTGCTGAATTTTTAAGTGCATTAAAAGTCATGTTTGGGTATTTGTCAAAGAGACTGTCTTCTCTTTGGAGTATTGATTTCTATCTGAGGCATTTAGTCTAAATGACAAAACGTCTGCCAACTAAGCATAATAGATCAAATAAAAAAGTAAATACAAGACACTATTTCTGAAAAATAATAAAAATCAGCTTCAACTAAAAGCCAACCCACCATTATTTGCACGCAAAATAACATTCCTGGTTGACATTTTAACTCGCAGAAATCAACTGTGATGTAATCTATTAATTAACCATCACTGACAAGAATAAGCCAATAGACCTGAGTAGGAAGGCTAAATAAAAATGGGAGGGGGACTACAAGCATCTAGGAAGTTTTTGACGTCAGCCTGGCATGAGGATGGCGCAATGTTTCGCATCCCAAGGACGGTATTAATAAATAAATAAAAACATGACCTTTTGGTTTTGCTGAATGCCCAGAAGTACTTAATGAACACCAGGGGTACTTTCCGTTTAGCCGGAGCTATCTTAATTAACAAGTCATCTCAAGTTCAAGTCTTCTAAGACAGGTGCTCAAATGAACATCAACATTTCACCAAAACAGGGTTAAGTTCAATTAGGTAAAAAAGTCCAAACTGCAAACAGAACAAAGAATTTCCACAACAGACAACATAAAATGCTTTTTCACATTTCTTATCTACCTCACTGACTGCAATTTTGCACAGCATCTTTCAAATCCTGTTGCATTTTATGTCATTGTGTCTTGTCCTTGTTTAACTGCCCTGTGTGCCTTTAATTGCCCCTCGGGGACAAATAAAGTTATTTGAATTGAATTTGTTTAAAAATGACACTCATTTCAAAAAGGTAAAACGTGAGACACTAAGCTCTTTAGTTGGAATAACTCAATCAATCTAATCAGCATTAATCTAATCCTTAGAAAAAGAAACAAAAAATAAAAGTTGATCCAGGGAATAGTCCAAATGGTTCAGCTAATTCTCGTGTAGATTTAGCGGCTTACGTAAAGTGGGCGGGGCCAGTTGGCACTGAGAGTCAGAAGTTACAATGAAAAAAACTGAAGCTATCAGACTAACGAACATACTCACCAGGGCCCAATTGTGTGGAATTGGGGGCTGATGTAGCTTTGATTACACAATATAAACAAACACAGCGTTCCAGGAAGACACCAGCGCCAAAATGCCAAAATATAAACAAAAAAGAATAGCCAGGGAAACAATAACACAGGCTGTGGGTGCGCCTACCCCTAAGTGGACGGTTTGGAACGATGATTTGTCAGTAAGTGATGAAAACATCCACTTACTGAGCACATTTATCAATGACAGCGTCCACATTCGGATGCGATTAAGTGCGGTGCTCTCCTGAATGCCATTACAGGTAAAGCGAACTCTCTACTCACACTGAGAGGTATGAACACGGAGAAATTAAAAGTTTAAGCCTGGGCACGTGATCGAGCCCAGTTACACCGAAGACCTACACGTTCTGACGGCAGTCGGCTCGACTCTGGATACGTGCACGTTTTGTCAACAGAAATGAAGGCGCTGGGCTGGTGCTCCGTCGTTCAGACGGCTTCTCCGGCTCTCCAAGGACACCACTTAACTAAAGCTGTTAAATGAATTTCAAATTTTCTGATTTCTTTTAGTCACCTGAAGTGGAGCCAATGAGCTGTTTTAAGTTTAGCAAACATTTAGCTGTCATATAAATAAAACAAAAACCCAAAAGGACACGGCTTTCCACAGAATGCAGCCTCCCAAAATATCCTCTGAACATCACACAGCAAAAATTCAAAAAATAACTGTGCCCAGCTCTGGCACAAAAAAAACATCTATTCTGATTTTCAAGACTGGTTCCAAAAATTGCAACAGGGTAGTTTTTCTATGAAAAGGCCTCTCTCTATCTCTCTCTCTCACTAGCTCTCTCTCTCTCTCTCTCTCTCTCTCTCTCTCCCTCCCTCCCATGTTATTTTATTCAAGGCTCCTTAGAATTGTGGAGGTAACTTTTGGTACACATTACAAATCACAGAATACAATTCTCCTCCAAATAATCATAGGAGACATAAAACAAGAATAAAAAAGAGAGAGAAAAACAAAGAAAGTCAAGCCTGTCCCCCAAGAGTCCGTTTGATGATTACCATGGCATTCACCACTATTAAGCTCTGTTTTGTTTACTCTGCGTAAATATTCAGGCAGCGTTTTCCCAGGGTAATAGCTGTCGCAGTGCTAGCCTTGCTGCGGCGATATGGAGGACGTGCTTTACGGCTGCTGCAGCTCCTCACTGCCCAGGAAGGACGGCAACGTCGCCGCCGAGAAGCAAAAGGTCAGGAGCAGAACAATGAGCCCCCTCGTAACTCTCCATGGGAGATGCGGGCTGGACCTCCTCCAGCGAGCGGCGCTCATGGGCACTGGCTGGCCAGTACGGCTATGGGAGGACCACATGATCGGCACCGCGGCATTCCGATAAGGCGGCACAGAGCTTTTCATGTCCTGATGATTACAGGAGGAGCAAACGCACAGTCGCACAGCACTGCAGGACGTGCAAATTATACAAATGAGACACGGGATAGAATTCTGTTATAACAGCCCCCCCCCCCCCCACACACACACACACACACACACACACACACACACACACACACACACACACACACACACACACACACACACACACACACAGAGAATGACTACTATTACCTTAAAGAATAGAATAACTAGAGATATGACATATTAATATTCCACACGTTTAATTCTTGGAATCACTTCACTAGCTTGATATTACCACTAAACCAGTGATAGCTAGTGGCTAAAAAAGTGGGTAAAGATATAATAAATTTTACAATATTACAAGAGCATTTCATTTTTTCCAATGAAGACAGAAAATGTGTTTTAAACGACAATAAAAATTTTTGTAATTAGTTACTTCAAAGTCACTGGTTTCATAATGTATTGTCAAAATATTGTAGAAGGTATTACCTGCTCTACCCCATGACCTGGCCATCTCGGATGAGAACCGCAATGCATGATGGGCCAGTAAACTAAACCATATCAACACATGTCCAGTGCGTGACTGTGGCGGCCGGCATCTGTCCCCTGTGTTTAACATTCAGCAAACTGTCAATACTCTCATTGATGGTGCCCAGACAGGAAGCTAGCTCTCTGTCCTGACCTCTGACCTCCCTGACCTGTGTCAGAGGTCAGGGCGAGCATTGTAAAGGCCAAGGCTCACGGACTTTCAGTCGTCCACTAAACAGTGGGCTGGTACTGTGAGCAAGGTGTGTTCATGCCTGCAGGCTTCCATCTTATTCAGCTGCTCTTCACTGGACAATGGAACAACCAAGCCCTGATGTGGCAGCCTTGTCAACAATAAGGCACATTTCTACCGAGCAGCTAGTCTAATCAGGTCATCACATTAACTCAGGCACCGCCATGCAGCCGTAGCACACTTATGGGCTCCTATTGATTAGGAATTGAATGTCAACCATTACCATGCTCTTTATTTCAATGATTCCATTGGATTTTTAATCTGAGACCAAATCTCAGAGAAAAACGCCTCATGTTATGGGAACGCTGCAAACGGCAGAGGGCCCGGCCCCACGGCATTATGGGACAGTCGCTTCTCTAAGGGAGGTGCCAAATCCCATGAATTCAATATATTCTAGGGAAGCAAAAGAAAAGTAATTATAAATGATTACTTATTAGGCTCTGAAGTGAATGACGGAAGGGGAATGCGTCAGTGGGAGCCGTGAGCTCCGGCAGCCGCGGGGAAGATGGAGCGGAGCCCGGTATGAGCACGTACTGTGCAGGCAGAGCAGAGGAGACTGCAAATGCCCAGCTGGCCCACACTACAGAGGTGGAAGGACCAGTACAATCAGCACAGCCTCGACGGGCACTTCAAAACACCAGAAAGTCTCTAATCGCCGCTTTCTAGTCAAGGCAGAAATTTATTGCATTTTCTTTTCTTTTTTTTTTGCGTTTTATTTCTCGCCAACTTTTTCGCTTTTCCGCGTTGAAATGAAAATATAGTGTGAGGGAGGCCTTGTAGATGAAGAAAGCAAATATGGAACCATCTGGAGAAAAAAAGGCGAACAGTGAAGTTGGGGTTTGGCTGGTGGTTGTTGCCTTTGACTCTGAAGCTTTGACCACCCCCCAGATTAAAGTTACCCCCGTGTTGTTTGTTTCTTGGAAAAAAATGAGAGTTAAATCTCAAAATAAATGGTCAGCAAATTGCAAAGGTCACCTTAGCCAAAGCACATTGAAGAGAACCCGCTGCTTTTGACCTGAGAAGAATCTGGGGCAGCGGCCTCCTGAAGGGATCTGTGCCTTGGTTTATCGTACACACCTCGCACACACCTCACGCTCACAGACGCGCAACAAAGGTAGCGCCGTAAGCCTGTCTGCCACCTATGTCAACTACGAGGAAACAGACAGGCACATATCTGCTCTTGTTTTCATCTAATCTCAAAGGTAACGTTGTGCACAGCCACCCAAACACTTCAAATTAATCAAAGAGGCCACGGCTGTTACCGTGCTGTGGATGTTTTAAAACAGACATTCAAAGAAAATCTCTTTTAATGATGCTTTTTTTTTTTTTAAACACACTGTCATTTCTTCAGTGTTGAGAACTCAAATCTGAATAGGTCCGGTGGTGTCAACTAAATAAATGATAAGTTCATGACGACGATTTCATCGTAATCTGCCTTAGATCATCTAAAATCTGTGCGTCATGACCTGCATGCGACAGAGCGGCCTGCATGTGTTGGAGTGGCTCTGAACTGCAGTCATGCCGCCTGCACATGCATTTTCGTCACATCGGCTCGTGTCATTTTCCAGCAAATGCTCGAGATGCATTTCTGTGCACACTTATGCCTGTGAATGCACACAAGGGCATTGGCAGAATGAGGAACACATTAAAAGATTGCCATCAGCGGTGCTCGCCCTCTGCCGCTCATCTCGAGTGACTCGGGAGCGTCAGAATCCCGGCCGCGTGAGCAGGGACCGCCACTTCCCTGCCACCCATGCCACCGTCTGCCGTTGACGTACTCCGCTGAAAGGTCCCGCTCGGCCATGCTTTCTTTGCCTTTGTGCAAACCTGTGGCCTTACGGCGACCCCTCTCTCATTTTGCCATCAGGCACGGCTCGGTAGGAAACACGTTTCCGTCGCTGATGCGGTTATTAAAATGCGAGATCGGGAACTTTCCGAATCAGCGTAAATAGGCTACTTTATGCACATGCACGACAGCAGGCTTCATCTTTATGTTACGCTTAAATCTCATGCGAGTATGAATTCCGAAATCTATTTGGGATTCCGCAAAGGTATCACATATTTCACTGCGCTGCAGAAAGTCATCTGACAATTACCATTTAGATTCCAAACAAAATTAACAAATGAGCTATAATGTTTGATTTTTCCAACAAAAAAAAAGTGTCCCAGCCCCCGAATACCTCCCCACTACGCACCCCCCCCCCATTATCTCCCTTGACTTTAAGCCACCGCAGATCCGAGTCGACCCTAAGTCGATACTACGATACACGAATTCAGCATTGTATGTGCTTTATCATTTTTGCGTCAGTAAAAGTAAATAAATAAATGGGAATTCGAAGATGCTGAAACGGCCCAGCATGCAGCGGCAGAGCGAGCCGCCCGCCGCCCTTCTCATCCGTTCCCTGTGAGTCACGGTAGTGTTGTGGCAAACAGAAAACGGCCCAAGTGTCAGGGGTGAGGCCACGTCCCCCCATCCGCCCCCAGGGACGCGCATCCAGGCAACTGCTGCTTGAAGGTTAATCTGTGAACAAAGGTGCCTCATGCTTAAACAAACCCCTTTATTGGCTGCTGAAAATGTCTGCTTTGCTCGGAATCCCACCGCCGGTGTGACCCGCCGTCTACGCACATTTATGTTCAAAACCAGTAAAAAGGAAAATACATCAAACACGCATTTAAAAAAAAAAACGGCTTCTATATAACAAGTGCAAGAAACTTCAGTTTGAAGGCTCTTTTTTAGTAATAATGTTCAAATCCATATATGGCATTTCTCCACAGAAAACTGGTCACTACATACAAACTTTCTGACGCCGAGATCAAAGAGGGGGGAATCAACAACAAACCATAGACGTACCACTGAAGTGGGACATTCCGGATTTGTCATTCCTCGGTTTCGGCAGGGGGTAACCAACACAAGTGTGACAAGTGACTTATGATGTGGGATGCGCCCGCTATTTTTTATTTCCCCCCGGCCCTCTTAAAGGGATTTGTGACAGTCCTCCAGCTTTAAAGTTCCTCCCCTTTAATAAGTTTCAGAGGAGGCTGTTATTAATTAAAAGAGGAAGGAACGCCGCTAAGAAGTTAGGAATTACAAAGACGGCCGGTGCTTACTTTGTTTCCTGTCCTCTGATGATACTGTTGCCTGCCAGTTAATGTGCTGAGACTTTGTGTGCTTTATTGCGAATGCTCGTATTAAAAATGCAGTGCCTTTTTCTACAGGCTCGTGAATTTCCTTGGAGAAACCTCGCTATAGCAATCATTTAAAATCCCTGCAGCTTTAAGCAGCTAAATAATATTTAGTTCCAATCGCTTGCTGCTCCCACGTGGAATGTGCTACACCGCATAACAGACCGAACGTGAATGACAAATAAAATGTGGGGATCAAGGGCCATCGTCTCATTTCCATTAAATGATAAAGTGGGTGAAATGAAACAAAGAAATGGACTCATTCGAAAGAGTCGGCCTACAGGTCAAGGACGGCTGAAACAAAGCTTCTTCTTTGTATAAGATGACACATACAGGGAAAAAAAGCTACAAAAAAGCTATTTATGCAAGATGCTCGAGCTGTTGGGATCTATTGGCTTATACTTAGGTGTAATGCCCTGTTTACACTGCTCATACAATGTAATAGATGCCCAAGAACTAACCGCAGACTTTATAAATAGGTAAGTTACCCTTAAATCACCAATAAACCCATTTCCACATTTATCCCTTGCCGAGGCACGGCGAGAAATCTTCTTCCACAGATGCAAGCCAATGCCGTACCATTTTATTTAATGGCTAAAATCGCTCTTTGGTGGTTAGCGCCTAATTCCGCTATGTGGCCTTGATGCATGTATATTTTTTCTGAAGGGAACATTCACTCGAGTTATGAAATGGCAGGTTAACCAGTCACCTCCTGGGACCACAAAGTGATTTATTACTCGCACTCACTAACAAACAAAAACTGAAATATCTCCCAAATCGACCTTAAGGGAATAAAGGATAAAGGATATTTGATCGTGGTATTTCCACCGAGTAATGAATTCTTTGTCAGCATTCTGCTGCAGACAGATAGATCTGGATAGATGAGGTTTTAACTGTATACTGGATCTCTGTGGTTTTCTTTGGGATTTAGGAGCCAGAAAGTGTCCCCCACCCCACTGAGGGAACAGGCAACGGACCCAGGACTCTTGCAGAAGAAACATACATGTGTGCTGGGAATAAACCACACTGGCAGAGCGGGGCTCGTAGGGGCTCCCACCATCTTCCCCTGAACTCAGAGGAGGCGTCATGTGGGCGGGCTGCCTTTGCGGCTCGGCTGACAGCGCCCACTGGTGGCCCCGACCACGCAGTGCCGAAGAGCGCCCCCTACCTCATTGGTGTTCCACCGGTGGCGCTCCTTTGGCAGCGAGGAACATTTCGGCAGACATTCCAGCAGCTTCTTGGGCAGGTATATTTTCAAATGTCCGTGTTCATCTGAAACGGGAGAGACGGAATGAGACACTGATGGCAGAGCCAGCGAAAGTCGACAAGGCAGCTGTTGATGGAGTGGATTTTCTCAAGGGACGCCATGTACTGAATGCATTCCTTCACTTTATAACTACTAGCGTATATATATTGGTACGCTTAACGGCCCACATGCACACCGCCACGGGCATGCGCGCACACACACACACACACACACACACAAGCTCACCCAACAATGAGCCAGATAGAAAACAGACAGTCAATCTTCCACCGCTTTTTACTGAAAATATACAGGCATTAATGGTGACAGACTAACCACAATACCAAAAACCTCAGGGTCAAACCTTTCAGCCAGTCTGCCTGAGACTTAATGAAAGGAAAATGAAAATCAAGTAGACAAACATAAATGCATGAAAAAAAGAAAAGAAAAAAAAAAAAAACAACCGTTCACACGTTTAGTGATTCCAAGCAATTCTTCATGTAGTGCTAACTGGAAGCATCTGCAGGCCCAGCTCTCACACTCCATTCCCCAACACTTTGGTACACTTGCTCTTTTCAGTCCATGTTCTCTCGTTTATCTTTTCCTACGGTGAAAGTGCAGAAGTTATCAGGCTAACCTGCACCTACAGTGCCCGTGTCAGTTCATCCTCATTCCATAAACTGGTGTCACTAGGGCGTCCCCGATGATCTCGCCAGCGAGCACCGCCTGGCTGCATCCTCGGCCGTAAATGAAATCCAGTCTTGCCCACTTTTTATGGCGTCTTCTTGATCGCTTCTTTTCCCCTCTCGCAGTCCCCTGCAAGTGGGTTTTGCTGACGACCGCGAGATGCGGGCACATTAGTTTATGCCTTTTAATGGCTGACAGGTGCTCTTTATACAGTCCTCTCTTCTGTGCACCTCTCATTGGTATTATGATTTTGGTAAGAGATGTGGAACATTCTCCCAAAACATCTCATTTTCAGAGCCCTTTTTGTGAGCACTGTCAGAGCCCAGACTTTGCATACATATAGAAATATGGAGATGACCAGGATGCACTTCAACCCGACTTGAGACCTGACAGAAATGTTTTTTTCTTTGTCATTCCAAATTGGTTTCAGTCTTGACAGCACCGTTATCGTTTGTGAGGTTCTTGAAAGGATCTCTGGCTTGGAGCCTTCATCTCTGACAACTGACCCCAGCTATTTCTCAGCTTTGACTAATTCCAGGTTCTAACCGCTGACTTTGATCTTTGTGCCGGTGTCACTGTGTGAGGTGGTCACCTGTTTGGTCCTCTTATCTCTGTGCCCATAAAATGAAGAGGTTTCATCAAGAGACTCCACAAGGTTTAAAAGTTCTTGTACTTTCACAATGCCATGTAGGCTACTGGGATTATGCAGGCCTTGATTATGCTTCCAAAAAATCTGTACCCTTTGCAGACAGATGTTAAAGGGGATGGGCGAGTACAGACAGCCCGCAGTCTTGTTCTGAATTAGTACCCTATAATTCCTCTTATGAGAGCTGCTACAGTAAATATACTGAATCACCTAAACCTGATTTTTTTGTTGGCCAAACTGACAGGCAAACTAAGTGAAAGTAAGTGGGAAACAAATGCACTCAGCTGTGGTTCCAGTTTCAATCCCCCAGTCATTCTCCATTTCACAGCACACAGAACCAGTTGCCCCTTTTTCCCTGTCTGGTCACATGTCCTTCCTGCTATTTCTGTCTGACTGTGTGGCCAAACCGTGAATACCAACATGGACACAAAGACGGATAAAGCCAACCTATGGTGACTGACAGCTGTCAGCACCAGTGGCTCCCACACCTCAAAGCCGCTCGATATTCAGCCCTGGGGAGACAGCAGTTCTCTTCTGCGAAGAGGAGGAAGCCAACCCGCAGCATACCCTGCGGACGGGGGTGGCGAGCGCATTACCCCGGGGTAGATGCAGCGTCACCCACCACGCCACACCACTGTCTGCCTCTCAAACGCTCGCCTGCAGAGAGGCGCCTCGCGTCGGGGGGACGCCCGGCCAATGGCTCTGCGCGTTGTGACTAGGAGCTACTACTTGCCTGTTGTTTTTCCGAGTAAACAGAAAGAAACTTCTCAAATCAGTGTGCAAAAAGGAACACCTGCTGCGATGCAGTGTTATGGAGATTTGCATAGTTTCATCACATCTGCAAAAGACTCATTCTCCAATTAAAAATAAAGGCAACTCTACCCAGGTACCAACCACTCAACATCCTGGTGAACACATCAACTGAATGAAATGTGCTAAATTACAGACACAGTGCACTGAAGCAACTGATGAAGTATTAATTTGTTATTATTCATTTCAATTCTAAATCATTTCTAAATCCTATTTTTGAAATAACATCTCATTAAAATAGTATCTCAATATCTCATTCTGTTAGCCAGTAAAAAAAAATGGATGCTAAAAAATAGACACTAAGAATGAAATAATCCCCTCCCCACACTGGTGTTCTTGGTTTGATAAATTATTAATATCTTCCATTATTTGTAATAATAATTAATGTGATGCCCTTTGGGAGCCTTACAAGTTAAGGAGGGTGGTTTTGACGAGACCATCTCCTTCCCTCCAAGATACTCCACAATCAGCGCGTCGTTCAGCAGCCTGATTCAACAGATAGACTTTGCTCATGCCGACTGGCATTTGGCATCGATCTTCATTTTATATTTTTGCATCATTTTAATTGTTTCCATAAGAGCTCTTGGTGGACTTCATAAAGGCTACGCTCCAAATCGATACGCAAAACGGCATCTCGGCAAATGCCAGCTGGAGCCTCCGTCGAGTGCGATACATCCGCCGACACGCACGCCGTCATCGGCGGCTATTAAACCAGACAGGTAACTGGCAGCGCGAAGGGAGAAACTACAGCCAGAAGAGATAAACGAGATCGAATGCAGCGGATATGTGGAAGTTTCAGAAAGCATGTACCGGGGAACGGTGGCGACCATGATTATGCAAAACTTGGAGAGGTCACCGGAATGTCAGCGAGATGCACTGAAGGGCTGTGGAGGACGGATCATAAAAATGTGAGGCAGCGGGAAGGGGAGGGGGTGGGGGGGTGACGACATGAAAGCACACATAAACCTACCCTGCAGCAAGCTGCTAACAAAGACTTCACTGCTACCTGATCCGGGAGCAAAATCTCTGTGCGACTTTTCATACTAGAGCCCAGGTGGATTTTAGAGAACAAAGCAAAGGAAGATGATGTCCACCATGCAGCTAAGAAGGGATTCACACCCCCTAAACGTTTGTTTAAGGGTCACCCAAATTGTGTGCAATTATGATCAGTCTTTGGTTCCACAGAGCATCCTGCTCACAAGCATTGGTGGGTAATTGGCCTTCATGAGGAGCAGGCCAGTGACAAGCGATCAGGGAAAAGCTGTGGCGAGCAGAGGAGAAGCGAGACAAAGATGGAAATTAAGAGGAGAAAGTGACGGATGTGGCATTTAGGTACAAACAAAACGAAAAGCTCCAAGCAGATTTGTTTTAAATGGTTACGAAGAAGGAAAAATTAATGACACAATAAGAAAAAGAAAATCTCAATATAGAGAGAAAAAGATTAATTCCAAGACTGAGAGGGGAGTGAGCTACTGGATAAACATTTATTTCTGCATAAAGTAACAGAAGCAGAGGGCAAGCAGAATACCAAAGATTTTTCCATTGCAACTTCTACACTCATAAAGCAAGACACTAATGGATAAAACATTAGAACTATGCAATGTTGGAGGAAGAACACAATTTGTCTAATTTCTTCTTCTATAAAGCACATAATTTCACAACTGTTAAATGACATAACAGCTGAGCTAAGAGGAGAACCCGTACTACTTACTATATAGCTGACTGGAGCATATTTTGAAAGAAAAAAAGAATAACGTTTCTACCACCTGTTTGAGTGTGATCTTGTGAATTATATATATTACACACACAGACACACACACACAAATTATGGACAGCTTCACAAGCAAAAACTGGTAACCAGACCTCTTTGTACTGAGACAATATTATATTATATTGGATGCTGCTTAGAACATGCTAATAATGGCAACAAGTCACCAAAGTAATGAAAAATTTATGTCGGAAATGCACTTATAATGAATAGAATTGAGACGAAAACAATGGCTTAGTAAGAGACTTCAGCTGGACCACCGATAACTGCCAGTGACAAAACCCCTGGAAAGAGCCAGCAGACCCTGTACTTGAGTTTCATGTCTCAGACGGCCTTTGCCAAGACGTCCACTCACAGCAAATCAATCCAGCGCGGGCGGGAGCGCCCGCTCGCCATCTCCTGTAATTGAAGAGTGCCGCTGAAACTTAAATTTTAGCGTAATTGACTCCGAACAATCTCAATGATGACATCATCCTTGGCTTGGACCTTCAGAGCAGGATTCCCTCTAGGGCTCACTTCCATTAGGCTGTTTGCGACCCAACATAAGTGCTCTAGAAAAGCCTCTTGCTTCCCCTCTCCCGTGTGCGAAAGGTTCTTGTCTGGTCACTGCTATGTGAGTAAGAGTGGTCACTGGCTACAGAGCACGAAAAAGAACCAAACTTCTACTTCATATGTTATGGGGCCTCATTTCCAACTCCCCCATTTATGTGTTTACCCTTCATTGGTATTCAGGCTGTTCCCACAG
Source organism: Brienomyrus brachyistius (assembly GCF_023856365.1). Taxonomy (NCBI): domain Eukaryota; kingdom Metazoa; phylum Chordata; class Actinopteri; order Osteoglossiformes; family Mormyridae; genus Brienomyrus; species Brienomyrus brachyistius. The sequence goes on along the minus strand of NC_064538.1, from coordinate 1,568,717 downwards.
TTTTAGCACATCCCTGATTAGTCTTCAAAGGCTCTTCCACAGATGTGGGGAGAAGCTTGTTTTTAAAACGACAGCTCAAGCACTGAGCGATGATAAATGCCAAGACAAACACGTCGGCTGGGGGGGAACATGAAGGGATCTGATTGATTGAAGCTACGTCCTGCAAACATCTCACATGGGAATGTGATGGATGGAAGAAATAAAAAACAAAATCTGAAGTGATTCTTTATGTGACGAACTACATACCACTACAAAAAACAGGTAGAAAGTTATCTGAAGGATATTCATCCAATGTAATGCACCACATGACATATTTCAGTTTTTAAAATCTGGACATTAGCAGACGGTCATAGGAATCTGTTTTTCCATGCAATAAAACATTTAAGGCAGAAACAAAGCCTCCCTCTCAAGCCAGATTACATGCTAATTAATTACGCCTGAAATGTTACACAGTGACAGCTCCTGCCTATCCCTGTAACGTATATAAAGAATATAATCCAGCAGGGATTCCTTACCTAGTGGTCAAAAACGGGTCACCACTTTCTAATTTAGTGGTAATTAACCATAAATCTGATTAACACATTATACATTATTTAGTTACCTATTTGCATTTTGACACTCTTCCCTAGTTCAGTGTTTTCCATTTTGCATTAATTATTTTGAATTATTAAGTCTCAAGCAGGAGGTTCATAAAAATTATAGTGTAAAGACATTTTCTTTGTATACTTTTGGTAGATGCAAAGTAGCCTTTATTGAATATATTACATTATTTTATAATATATTATTTTTATAATTACCTGTTTATTATGATGACTGGTTATTACTACTATTATGATTATTACTAATATTACTTTAAAATATGCTTCTAATGACAGAGGGTCATTTTCACTCAGGTTAAGCACTTCACTACTACCCAAGAGCTCAACAGCACAGCCCCCTACGAGAATCTGAACCAGGAACCGTTCAGTCACATGTCTCAGTTTTTTTTTTAAGACAGGAACCTAAGCTGCAGCCCGCACCCTAACGTGCTCTGTAGTGCGCCGAGCTGCACCAGGACTGGGCCGATTCCAGTGAAGAGGAAGCCTCCTCTGTAGCTGGCTGCCGAAAGCACCATCCTGCCTCCCACATGGGGGCGATCCTCTCATTAGGAGTCCAGCTCAGGGCCCGTGGAGCGCAGAGCTGCTGGGAGCGCACGCAGACAGGCGCATCCTCACTCCCGCTACGCGCCCTGCGCAGCGCTGACCTGGCCACCGGACTGTGAGGCTCCCTGGTGCACACCCGGACGCTGGAGGAGGCCAGAGCCCTGTTCGCCGCTCATCATGGAGTGTCTGTGGCTGGAAACAAACTGCTGTCTACATAGTTCTGCCAAAATTTAGTTGGGTGTTGATGTCTATTATTTTTTCATGAGTTTCTTGAAGCATATTGACTTTGGCATAAAAAAAAACAAATGCAGTCAAGAGTGGAAGACCAAATCTGCACCATGAAACCTAGGTTTCTCCTGCTGACTGCATTCAGGAAGACTATTTACTACTGCATCCTCCGTTGTTTTTTAATTGGGAGAGCCAACTTTGTAGCCATAAAACAAAAAAAAAGCAAAAACTGTGGTGACAGGGTAATGAGGTAATCATTGCACCTCATTCCCCTTTTTTCCAAACACAGTGCGTAGTGTTGTTCTTGTAAGCACTGCCTGACACCCTCTGGGGCATTGTGATGCAGTGTAAGGTCTCTGCCTATAGCATGGCAGACTTGGAGTCACACTGGAGCTGTCCTCCACAGAGCTGCTACGTTGTGGAGACCGCATGAGCCAGCAGTGATAAAACTGTGATAAAAATATACAGCGTAAGATCTATAAAAAAAGAAGAACACCCTGGAATGGCAGGGGTTCGAGTTGCAGCACTGGACCGTCAGCAGCGAGAAATGAAGCCATGACTGCTTACAGGTGGGAAGCAGCCCAGGGACTGACTGCCCAACGTGCCCTAGCTACGGTCCTCTCCAAAACTAATGACATTATGAAAATATATTTCCTATACAACTGAATGTCGCTTGCTTACATAGTCAATATATTATTGAATAGATGCACATATATATTAATTAAACATCACGTTAAGATTGATTAATTTAAAATAAGAGATGTGCACCATATAATTTGCCAACATTTCTACGCTGCAATACTTGGGAGGTCGAAGTTGAAACACACACATACGCTCCTCTACTTACAAACTTTCAACTTACGAACTTTCAGACATACGAATGAAGAGGACTGCAAGTCCAAATTGTGTTCATTCGGCTCCCGTTTCCTGTCCGCAACATCAATTTTGTTTTTCTGCGTGCCAATTCCGCTTATTACGACTACTGGCCGCTACTACCGCCGTGCAGCAGCGTAACATGCGTACTCCCGGCATCCTATTTCTTTGTACTTGTGTATAGTCTTAAAATTATGTTGAATAACGACTTAGGAACATTTCAAGTTACAAACGGCTGTTCGGAGCGTAACTCATTCGTAAGTAGAGAAGCGTCTGTACTTGCTTCGAGCTCAGCACTATAAACCAGACATTGCATGTCTGGGCGCATGGTTCAAGTTATCACAATTCATCTCATGCTGCTTCCAGTACCTGGTAAGCAGCGTAAATTTGCACTTCGAGGACTGAAGGCTGGAAACATGGCTGAGGGCTGTGGATGATGAAGTGCGTCTGCAAGACTCTCATCATTCTTAAAATTCTCATGTATGGATGCTGAGATTAATTCTGTAGGGGTAATAATAATAATTTTACTGCATATTTTTATTAAGTAGTAATAATAAGTTTTTATTGTTACTGTTATTAGTATTATTATTAGGATTACAACAACTCCTTGCCCTGGGTTACTGTACAGTGCCTGAAGTGAGGGTGTCGATGCGGGGCTTTTCGCCAGTGGCTTCCATGAAGTGGAGCATTTAGACGTCCCTCACACTGTTGGTCATGCTGGCTTGCCCAGGCATCACCCAAGAGACGCGTGCAGGTCATAAAACTCGAGAGGGCTCACAAACAAATCTTAAAATCGATACTCTCCCTGACGCAAACCCTCTCTCCTCTGTCTGTGAACAAAGTCAAACAGCTCTATTTTAATCGCTGCCCATCAGGAAAGTTAGCCGGTAATACCAGGGTATGACACTGTCACAGGCTACAATACTACAAGGGTTGGAAAGCATAATTGCTCATTATTATAAAAGCGCGCTTATGACAGGCAAATGGTACAATGATATCTGTTATCAGCCTGAGCAAGAATACCTGCTCATTTCATATAAAATCAATCCACTCATACTGCAGACAAAGGGGCCATGGAGGAAACAAAAAAACACAGTGCTGAGGCATAACAGATTACATTGTTGTTATCCAATCCAATTTATAACACAAATTCACCTGAAGTCAGTTCCAATCTTAGTTTCACATTCATTTCCACAATTGATCAATCAATTCCAATTCAATTTGAAATCTTCTTCCCTGGTTAAGGGCCAAAGGGAGAAGAGAGAAAAATAATCCAATTATTACTGTTAAAACTACAACTTTTTTTACTGACTCTCCTCCCCAATCACCCACAGCACTACTATCCGCTTCCCTCTAAATGAACAAGAAGAACCCAAATCTCAGATGTGCCAAGGAGGTTCTCCGCAACCTGCACCCTTAAGGCTGCATAATATGCAAGTCATCCGTGTGACACTTTAAACATTGCTTATTTATTTTCTGTCCAGGATGAATGTCACTACTATTGTTTGAAGGCACGTTCTTCCCTCTTCCCCATTGTTCTCCAGAGAACACAGGACTGGACAGCACCTCAGGGCAATAAACAACTCCAAGGACCTCCAAAACCTCCAGTCATCCAATTTAATCTAAGACTTTTCTGGAGCTTGGAGGGGGGGGGGGGGGGACCGGCATGCCACGTGCTTCTGCATTTGTAATGTCTAAGATCTCAAATGCCTCTTGAGGCTTTGGCCAGCAACAAGTTGGTTAGCAAATGAGCCAAGTTCAGTGGAGAAGGTGTTAACAGAGGCTCTGGATCAATTTAGGTACAGCTGAGGGCCAAGGACTTTAGATGGCTGGCACACAAACACTTAAACACACGCGCACACACACACACACACACGCACGCACATTTTCGCCCACCCAGCACAAACACACATTCTGCTAGATAAAAGCACATACACCCACGAAAGAGCGCCCAGTTAACAGCTATCGTTGCCATTGGTGGCAATCATTATTGCCTGCAAATTGTAATCCAACAATATTTCATCAGACTGTTTTTACTTTTGAGTGTGGCACTCAGCAATTTGAGATATGCAGAGTGGTTGTGCTGAAACAAAACGCATGTAACAGCTCGCTTACAATTATAGTGCAGAGCTTTCTGACTTAGAAAATATTAATATATACATACGCACATGCATCACTTATTTACAGTGACTTAGTGGCTAATAGATAATTTACATTTTCTATAATATGTTTCTCAACTTCACTTATTTTGGAATGATGCTACATTTTAATTTAAACACATCTCTGGAAAATGTACTTAGACCACAACTTGAAGGCAATGCATTATAAGAAAAGTTCATTTTTTCTCTAAAAACAACATTAAGCAGCTGCTCACATGAACTCACATAAACACGCAAACATTATCCATAAAATATGTATAGCCAAACCAAACAAACAGAAACAAACAATGAACAACAAACCAACAAGGAATCTATCATTATGCACGCATTAAAGCAAAAACAACCACACAATCAGTTTGCAGAAACATAACAAATCACATCATGCATTGCGTAAACGCAACTGTATGGCAAAATAAATAAATAAATAATAACAATAAAAAAAACTAAAGGTCCAATACAGGCAGACAGTCTAAATATAAGAAAGACCAGCTAATGCATGGGGAATATAAAAAAATAACTAATAAACTATTTAGAAATTCTAAGGCCTGTTTACAAAGCTGACCACAAAAACCTTAAGCTCTTCATAAAAGAATGAGTAAGCTACAAAACATAAACCCAAATCTCTCCTTCAAGTTTATCCTGCCAACCAAATAACCAAATAATATTCTCTTTTTTCTCAGAAAGCTTTAATTATTAACAGAGCATCAGTGCAATACAAACCTCAGTTTATATTTAGAGCATCTGAATAATACTCTCTCAGTTCACCAATCTTAAGCCAGAACAACCTGATATTGGCAGTGAAAGAGCATGAGATCCCCCCAAAAAGCCAGAGGCCACATTATCAAGCACGGAAACTCCCAAGTCAAGTTGCAGTCTCTGCACGTACATTCTGTTGCTAGGTGATCACAACCAGGACTGGAAAAATAACCACAAGTGAAGCACAACAGTAACATTGAGATTCGTCAGCCAAGATGCAATAGCTGGTTAATTAACATGCTGGCAATCAAGCATGCTATGGTATGACAGATGCATGGAGAGATGGATAATCTCGCATGAGCCATTTTCAGTCCTACAGCAGGACACAGGACAAACTATGCCTCTCCACAAAAACCACATTTCTATCATAATAACCTCGTTTCTAAATTTGGCTTATTTAAAGCAGGACTATGGGGCTTACATTCATCAACTTTGAATTACACTACATAAGTGAATTAGTACCATCTTTTAGTTTTAAAAACTGGAAAATCTCCAGCTGACCCTGTCGCTTTTGATACCCCATGTTTTCGACTGTAGAACAAATGATGATTAAAAGTGTGCTTCTGGTTTGCTTTTCTAGTGTGCTGATCATGGCCAATGGTCGGCAGTCACATGAAACTCCCAGGATGCACTTCATCTTTACTATTGTTTCACTTTCGTTAGGACTATGGGTTCATGGCAGAAGGAGGGCTTTTAATGTAAAGATCAGAATTAAGAACTACAGTTTTAAAGGCAGACCAGCTAACTACAATTACAAATTCCTGCTGCAGGTATGGATGATGCGATAAAAATATGAGCAGTTGCGTGTCTACATTTTACACAGTACAGAGAGAAATTAGAAAATATTTCCATGGCATGTCAGATTGCGAGCAATTTGAGGAAACAAAACAGGAGTTATCCCTGGATCTAACACTTTACTTTGAATACAAATGGCAGCATCTTCTGAACAAAATAATATCAAAACTACTTCTGAGTGGAAGTCTTCAACAAAACAGCGTTTACATTAGATGAGAAACCTACAGTGCGGCACCTAAACCACATGTGAAAAGCACCAATGTTATCGTTTTTCAGGATGAAACTACGAGAGCAGTAAAATAAGTGTTTTTGGAGTTTTTTCAAGTGAGGCTTCAACATGGTAATCTGCTGCTGAGCTTCTATCTCGAGATGATGATGAACACTTGTCCATAAGAACAATTTTTGTGGGATATATCTTTTTTTGAACAGTTCAACATAATTCCTTTGCTCAAGGTTACAGAAGAAGTGGCCCAAGGACATGAATGGGCAACCTTTTGGAAGTAGCCAGTGTGGTACCTCAAGTGTAATCAAATATGAGGACAGTGACAGAAGTAGACATAATATGGGATCAGGCATGGAAGCTGAAATTGGGGGGGGAAGAGCAATATTCCCAATAAAATCCCAGCACATTCTAACATGATTACAGTTAGGACAGCCTTCCACCCAGTACTGTCAGCCACACAGTCTGAGATAAGCACACTGCCGCCTCTTATTTTACATCTAAAAGCATGTTCATTAAAACACTCTACTTTGAAGCAGCATAGATTACTAATTAAGAAGCATAACGGCTGAGTGTTACGTTAGTGGAATGGATCTGATTTTACTTCTTTACAGAATTACACCTATCAGGAATTCACTTAATTATCCAGATCAACCAATTCTTTGGTAATTGTTAAAGTATATAGTGTGCTGATTAGGCATGACAACATACCACAGCTTCCAAATAGCATTACACAAGAATCCCACCACATGAATAAACATGATTTGTAATGGACCAATCAAGGCTTTTTCTGTTTTTGATTAACCACTTTATTAAAATAACACCCATTCATTTTTTTGCACTCACAACATGTACTAAAATCATTTTATTAGAATACAGCAATACACAAGCCAATTATGTTTTCTTTTTTCCCTCCATCTGACAAATTACAGTTGAACACAATGGATAATGGTCAGGGCTAAATCAGACTGACAAACCATTTCCACCAGGTCTGGCCTGTTCCTTATCTCTTGGCTTCCACCTTTTCACAGCCCCTCTTAGTTAATGACAACGCTTGTGATATTGACGGCATGCCTCTGTAAAGCAGACACTTCAATCAACAGAGCATGCTTCAGGAACCCCTTCCAGAGGAAGGGGGGGTGCAGGCAGAGGAGGGGGGAGAGGTGAATTCAAGAAGAAAATAAATGAATTGATGAATGAATAATAGATCACCCAGCTAGCGTTCCCTTCGAGCAATACCACAGATGCAGTATTAATAACAAACTCTTACTGTTCATCTCTTTGTCATCACCGACACCCTTAGGGGGGACATGGCCGGCATAACAGACAGCAGATCTGTACATTCGATCCGGATTACGTATTTTCTTCAGTCCTTCAGGAAGCAAAAAAGAGAGCAGAACAAAAAGAACATCTAGGAGAAGCAGCACTTTTTCCAGCTCCACAATTCCCACATGCACAGAACAGGATTTTCTCTTAAACTTCCCCTGCACGAGCATTAGCAGTGAACGCTCCTCCCTCCCGTGCGCGTCGTCATGCACCCCAACGCGTTCCCATTGGCCGGCTTGGAGAACACCCTCCATTGTATCTTCAGTACTGTCAACGGCTTATATGCATTCTGCAAGCAAGGATAACTACAGCTGTTTAAAAGCCATATGAAGGAAGACCCCCCCCAAGGTCATACAAAGGGCGGTGTGTGCAGCGCGTAGGGGAGGTGGGTTATTTGCGACTTGCCGTTCATCAACCACGATCTGCCTGTTAAATGGCTGAGTAATAAAGTATTAAACTCAGTATTAAAGTGTTGAGTGACTCAGCTTGCTTTTGTGAGTCCCAGTGGAGCCGAGCGAAAGAAGCGCAGTGACTACAGCGAGTCTTGTTTAGCCAAGTATTGGAGACAGAGTAAGGTCACGAAGGGAATGGCTTATGAGCCAACATAATACATGACAAGAGGGAAACAGCGAGAGGGATGACAGTCTGTTCCCACACACCTTATGGGAGCTGGGCCAAAAGGGTCAATGATCAGTTTCATCAAAGTGCTGCCTTAGTTTGATTTGGAACAATGCATCATTCATCACCAGTAAGCTGGATTAATCAATCGGATCAATACTAAACACCTTCTGAGGCAAGTTAATCTTATTAAAGGCAGGCTCAAGTACTTATCTATTTATATGGCCCAAACAGGGATTGTGATTCCATAAATCTTGCGCATTGAATTAATGTAAAGAACAATACGGATCTACCTTCATCTTCTGCCGAAACATGATAGGTGACACATGCATGCTTTTAACCTAACAAAAATCCCATTGTGCAGGTGAAGAGCACCAGAGTCTAATTCTTCAGGTAGGATTAACAGGTGCTGGTGACAGCCTGCTGCTGGGAAACTGTTTGTTCTAATGTACAACGTTAGCTGCTGGATACAGAATCCCCACTGCACCTCACCAAAACCTTCTCTAAGGTTCTTCAAGTGCTTCAAGGACACAGGGGTCATGGATGAGGAATGGTGGTTTTCACAATCCAGCATTTTATACAAATAAGTAAATGTATACAGCAGCTGACTGTCCAGGGGCTGTTTACCCAGAGATATGTCATTCCACTCTCGAAAGTGGAAGATCACCCTAATGGGTATTCTGTGGATGCTGAATTTTGGGGGTAGCTCCTTAATATGGGACAGGGTAAAAGGCCGTTTCCTAGCTGGTGATGAGTACAGGGGAAGTCACTTTTCTAGTATAATGTATCACCTGCCCCTCCACTACTGATAGAGCTCTAAGGCCAGAAATAACTCCACCCTCCTTGCACTGAGAGGCTCAATTCACTGCTGAACACTACATTAGCCCATCTCTTGTACAGGTGCAAGTCTTTGAGAATCAAGTGCCCCAAGGGAAGAGAAGGGAGGGAGACCAAGTGACCAAACTGTCTGTATGCATGACATTAAAACTGTTATTTAAATAAAGGGCTATGTCTCTTTTAAATTCCAGAAGTAGACATGTTTGTCAGTAGCATATGCTAAGATAATGCTCACTTTTAAAGCTCAACACCGCCCTCCTGTGGAACTTTGATAATAGAACATTTCTAATGATGTTATACTGGCTCACAGTTGTTTCCTTAATTTTTTATCGCTACGTTGTTGCATACACGTTTTACATGTAATAAACGTTACATTACAGTACACGCAATGCCTAATGATAAGCATAAATAGACTGTGATTCAGGTATGTTTATTTTAAATTCACTTTCCGAATAAATCAAATATTAATGCACGAGGGGGATCAAGTCAGCTTAATGACCACAGAATGAGCCATTTTAAATTATGGTTTTTCTCCCCGCTGCTCCATACTTCGGCATCTGTTCTCAACATACATCTACCAACCCCCGATACATTTTTAATTTTACTGTTTTATCATGCTTTGACCACGACCGTGAATTCTGGTTAATTGCAACGAATGACTTTGCCGATGATTTTTACAAGTTAATGTCCTACTTTCGCCACCTGGTGGTCGTCCGCATATCAGATGGAGGAACATATTTAGAATTTCGAATTCCTAGGCGAAAATTGAAAAGGATTGCCTATATCAATCGACGTTTTTAGTGTTCGGTCCTTGCATTCATTTTCTCTAGCATCTTAAAGCGGCCGGAAAAAAACGAGACCACAAGTCCGAAACTGACGACGGTGCATACCCGTAAACCACATTCAATCACATACAAACACAGTGACCCGAATGGTACACTAACCTTGTGGCGTCCATTACACTTTAGTTTACTATTAACATCTCAAAGTGAAAATGCGTCAGATTTTTAAAATGCGCGTTTATTTCACTCTTCGCGGTGAAACCAGCGACTGAAGGCAGGACGCCTCAAATTATCGGAAACCGCTTTATTTACATAAGCCGTTATTTCAAGTCGATATCGCCCGGTAACGTCTTCCTTTTAACAGCATTTTTCAATCGTTTCTATTCTCAACATATGCCATGCAAACGCTGGACAAGGTGAGTGAAATTAACCTCAGTTCAGTTACATCGACTGCCCAGGAGGTCACATTGTCAGCGCTCGCCTATTTCCAAACGTCTCCCGGCTTTGAAATATTCCGTCTATCACGCGTGTTTCTCCTCACCGTAACGTCGCAATTACCCTGAAATTCGCGTCGGTTTTGAAACAGACAATTTCGCGAAGGATGGCGAGAACAAACGCTGAAAACAACGCGCGTCCATGAAGCCGGAGATGTGGAGTACTCGCCGACTCTTAAGCAGTATAAATGTCGCGCTTGGTTTTTATTGTAATTTCACTGCTTACAAGGCACTCTATTGTCCGGTTGTAAAAGGACAACACGAGTCACAGGCGTGGAGGGAGGGGAGAAAATCACGTTTGCAGAGCCGACACTTTAAATCACTCCTCCGGAGACTCTCCGCCGCCTTGTGCCGCTCCGCCGAGCACAAAACCCAGCGTGTGGACATCAAGGTTACTGTACTTTCCTCTTCAAACGCTTTCAATTTCTATTATAGCTACGACTACTGCAGTTGGGAATGGGGGGGAAGCGAAGAGGTCGATCTCTACTTTTTAAATGACGGTGTGACAGCTGCGCGCTGGCGGCATCGCATGAAGTTTAATACATTAAACAGCATGTCGCTACCTAGCGATACTGAAGTGGGCATCCAGGCTACAAAAATATAGCTAGCTGGCTACATGCGGGAGAAGTTCGTGGTCGGCGGAGCCACGCTTACGCCAAGTCCGCTTGCCTGTCAGTTGGTTAGTTAGCGCTCTACGACGAATATCAAACGTTAAAATTGGAAGGATTTTTTATTCGGATCCGCTTGGTAATTCGGTCCCTCTGTTTTTACATGGACATAGCTAGCATCCTAGCGTGCTAGCCCACAACGTTATCGCGCTTGTTAACCGTTTCAGGATTGATATAGGAGCCGTATGACTTTCAAAGGCACCTCGACTTCGGCCGCCCACCCTTCCCAATTTTGTTTTTTAAATGAAGACCTTTACATTATATATAGGTACAAAAAATTTAAATGGCGTAAATGAAATCCGTTATTTCTCTCTTACCTTCCGGCTTGTTTTCGGCAGCCATTTCCCCTCCGCGCGCCACATCCTCCTCCTCTTCGCGACCGGGGGACCACGCGCGTGCACGGCGAGGACAGCCGAGGAGGGGGCGGGACCAACGGAGAAGTCCGACGGATGATCGGCACGCATTGGCCAAGAAGGAATGACTGGCAATCGAGCTATGAAATGCAGTTTCCGTACATGAAATAACATCCCGCCTCCAAAGCCTCCCTCACTCACAATTGGCCAAAGTTTATATTTAGAGACAGCTAAGCGTGATATAAACCAATAAGCGTTGTAGAAAACGTGTCTTGCCCACTCGAAATCAGAGATGCTTAGTGGCTATGATTTTGGGGGAGAATAATTGAAATGGTGGCTCTTTCATGTGGTCTCTGCTATTAATATTTGCCATTACCTTCCATGTAAAAACCAGTGGAAACGCAAATAATAGCATGACAAGTGAAAGTAGGTGTTACGACTACCCCATGATAAATGTTGCTGTCGATTTTAGAAAAACGCCATTGTTATACATGAAACAAATACGTTGAGCAACCACATTGATCTACAACGCATTGTTGTGCGACGCATGTTTCTGTGAGATACTCGTATTCTTTATTCAGTCAGTTGGGATGCCCTTGCATGCATTTGTCTTAGTGAAATCCTGGCTTCTCAATTCTGTTACCTAAACCAATCAGACTGCGTTGAAGCAGCCCGGTAGGGGCAATGTTCTCGCTTGGGCAAGGTACATACCGCGGATGCTATGATGCTGAAAGTGACGTATACCAGATAAAAAAGGAAGAAAATAAAATAAAAAAGACAAACTGTGATTATTAAACGATATTGTGCCTCGTGTATATATGAAATATATGTAACGCTACCCAGATGTAAGAGAGACGTTTGTAATGTTTAGTATTCCCATGCCAGTTTACTGGTTTATAACGGGATGCGTTTTCAACTCTTCACCCGATACTTCTGAGGCGAAGGTTGTGCTGCGTCACCTAATGGGTGTTACACAACTGTGGCGAATGAGTTGACCCACCAACAACATTTCAAAGTGCAATGAATAAACATAATTTTTCACTATTTTTGGTTTTGATGTTAAAGACTACAACATGTTAAATTTAACAAAATGAATCCCGCTTCAGCTTTACGTTTCAAAATTATTATTCTATACTAACTGAAACATCCAAAGATTTTTCGTTTTTGTGCCATTGTAAAATATTGATACAACGGGATTACAGTACGTGCGTAAAAGAGCATACGATTGTTATATAAATGACATGTGTAAACTGATTTTTAAGACTTGCTGGAAGTTTTATAAACAGGAGCACAAGCTGATCTAAATGCTCGTGCACGAGGTCCCGCTGTTCTTTTATGAGCGCTGTCACGCGGCAGTGGTGCTGAAAAGACAGACACGCGGCGCGCGGCAACGGAGCCCCGGCCCAGTTTACATGCCCGACCACTGCGACCAGTTCCTAAGTACGTGGAACAATGGAAAATGATATGTACTGATAGTCCATATATTGTGTACCTGATGGCATAATAATGTTTGCTAATAGTTCAAATAAATAGCATAACCTTCGCAAAGAGTCATGACATGTATACATAGCTACATGTAAACAAAAGTAAAAGTTCTGGTACGGTAAAGAATGTTTTATTATCGTTTCCAACATAACATTTTTTATGTATTATTAGGTGTGTTTGTATGTCTAAGTGTTGTTTTGCTCTGTGTTATTTATGGCTCCTAATTGCAAGACAAATTCCTCTTCGGGGTAATAAAGGTTTCTTTCTTTATTACATTAGATTACGTGTACATTTCGGATATTTCAGTTCCTTAAAAATGGATGACAACTTGCATGGCAGCGTCCGCTAAAATCCACACAGCAGCTCATGGTTCCCACGGTCAGTACAAAGACGCATAGTCACCTTGAACATGCAGGGACACAGTAACATGACAAGAGTTTCTCAATTCAGTTTAAGACCCAGAAACTATTGTCTGAAAGTGTTTGTAACAAAATGATATTTAACCCACGTTAATAACTCAAGTTTCAAGTTTTGTTTCATAGGCAAGCATACGCTGTACGTGTGTAGTGAAATTCAGTCGTAAAGTGAATAGGCCCATACTTTTTGAAGTTAAACTATAGAGCAAAAGTGGGGAGCTACTTCCACGATATTATATTATCCGAAAACATTTACAAAATATATATTGCAAAAGGACCAACTAAAGGAAGCAGTTCGGAAATAAACGTGCTGCATTTCTGTAAGACACGTGGCCAGTTATTCCATATGTATATATATAGATATTATTTAAAATTTTCACTTAATACTTTCTAACGTTTTCATGCGTAACCATAGTCTGTCTACCCCAGTTAATCGCCAATTTTAAATCTGAAACTTAAAAGAAGCAAATATTAAGTCGATCTGACCAACATTTTCCTTGTTATTTAGATCTGGTTCACATTATCGTGACATTTCTTTATATTTTTAAATTTCAGACGAAATAATTGAATTCAACATACCAAAGACGTGTATAACATGAAAAGATGCAAACGCTCCTTTTAAAAAGAGCTTTAGCCTACATCTGCCAGGAAAGAAAATGAATTTCAGTCTGAACAGCTCACTGTCCTTGCGAGGTCTCAAAAATGCATTAAAACTTTTACAGTTTAACCACAAGATACTAATACTCCCTGTACTGTTTAACTGAGAACAGTTAAATGTTTTCGGTTTCTTAAATTCAGACATATATACATAGCAAGGTCAACCAAATTAACTTTTGATGTACCGTAAAATAAAAATTACCAAGCAATTTACCACCAATTGACCTCCTAGGTATATAGCTCAAGGATACTTTGATCGGCACAGAGTAAATTCTGAAATGGCCGTTTACGTCTCTGTTGAGAGAAACTTCCAAGCTGGGAAAATCATGACAGCTCATGACTGCAGTGCAGCTTCGAGAAAACACAGTGAAAGGCTAAGACGAAGCTGTACGTAAAATGGTTTCAAATACAAGTTTACATATATTTTCACATTACATTAGCCAGTGCAATTAGCTCTTATTATGTTCTAAGTAGTAGTTAAAACAAGAGTTGCAAGTTGAAAAGGCAGACCATTCAGCACACCCTTAGGAAAATAATACTGACTGGGCAAATTTTAAAGCGCCACACTACACATTTAGACATCCAGAAAAATAATTGAGGATTTAATTGTAGTTAAGTCAATTCTGATTGAAAATGGTTTCACGATAGGGTCCTGTACAAGTTAAACTGGTATTAACAAGGCGGCTGAACGGAGAACTGTCTATATTTTAAGGACATTTTATAAAGTATATGGAAAACGTATCCACAAATTCTGCATAAGTTTCTATATAGTTATAAGTTCGGGTTTATGGTGCTGTCGTAATATCCATTTCCAGTAACCGATTAATCGACTATCGCACACTAAGGGTAACTTGCAATATGCGACTTCAGACTAAGGCACCAAACTGGAATACATGCAGAAGGAAGCCTGTGGGTCTGAGGCTGTCAATCTTCCAATTAAATGGGCCTACTTTATAAATGCCATATGTTACCGTATTGTTTCGCAACTCTTAATTATTATGTGAAGCTAGGCTGGTGGAAGAGTGGAATCCAAAATCATCACTGTTGGCTAATTGCAATAAATATTTCAAGCAATTTCTGTTTCTGCTAGGAACGTGCTTGACTGTCAGAAACAACAGTTCATGTTTTCAAACACTTTCGTGCTGTTTCTGTGTCACGCGGAGTCTCACTAAATAGGCCCAAGTTATTCTTACGAAGAAAACTAAGGCAATTAAGTTAGTGCAATTTTCGGTAAAACCTAACACTTTCAATCACAAATAAACCATCCGAATACGGATCCCTGAATGTGGACAGATCCCTCTTCATGTAGTAAATCGATCAATTCATTCATCTGGGTACACATAAAAGCTTGTATGTGATTCACAGTCTGCAATATAACTAGATATAATAACCCACTGATAAGGACATCTACTTCCGGAGCATCACAAAACTAGAGAATGGATGTAAGATTCATACATCATAAGCCTAAAGTAAGTCATTGGTTTATTATTACTGCGACGATTGCAAAGCGATATATATATATATTTAAATATATAAATATTCTACATTTGTTTGACATAAGGTTAAATAGAATATTTTCTCATTAATTTCAAACAATGAAAAGCTGTCGCATATAGTATAAAATTGTTATTAATACTTAAAAAGTCAAAAATGAGGATATCCTTAACAGCTTACTTCGAGAATATTGAAATGAATAAATTAATTTTTGCAGCCATGGAAATAAAAGCGAAGAAATTCCTGTCGAAATAACACTTAGCATGCACCTAATATTGGGCAAGGGAAGTGACTGCAAACCAAGACTGATGTTTCATGTGAATTTAAATAAATAAAAAATGAAACCTATGTGTTTGATGCGGCTATTGACAACATATTACATGTTTTTTCATTTTACCAGAGTGTAAAAACCTGTAAAATCGTCGACAGACAGTAGTAGTTCACTGCTTGTAGCTAGGCCTAGTATATGTTCGTGGATTTGAGGCACAAACAAATTAAGTACTTTCAAATAAAAGCAATTGAAGTGTCTTGAGAATCTTCAACCACTTCTACAGTATATATTGATGCTCTTGTCGCAGAACTAGAAGGAAAAGAGACATCCTACCCAGCAGGTGGCGCTAGCAGTTACAAAAGGCGCCAGTCATTACAATGCTGCACAGAAACCTGTGAGGCGGGACTAAAGGTTGGAAACATGGCGGCTGCCTTGGAAGAAGATGAAGTGGATAACGATGATTACTACTCTTTACTCAACGTTAGGCGTGAGGTTAGTGACCCGAAACCACGTGACATCGGCAGATATAGAATTAGTATGATGCGATTTCTTTGTCCGTCTCAGAAAATATTTCTTTAGAAAATGCCTCCGCCGAATGAACGGGTGACCCTTGCTTAACATTGATTTTACGTTGAAGGGTTTTTTTTAACTCTCCTACTAAGAGGTAACTTTGACACACCTCGCTGTATTTTAACGTAACTGTCACGTCTGCTTTTAGCGAGGAGTGCATGTAAATAATTCCATATGATAGTATAAGACATTTGTTTCGTTGGTCATGGATATCCCTGCTGATGCTCAGTTCCCACCGGCGCGATGTGACGGCTGCTCGCTGTCTGCTGACACGCGCATTATCATACATATACACCACAGTGGACAAAAGTCAAGCTAGCTAGCTGTCAATAGCTTTTTATTTTGGGCTATGGGAGGACAGACTTACAGTATGTCAACTCCGTTCATTGATTCTCAGTTTGTTCGCTAGTTGCCTAAAACGACCCGCTGATTGAGACCCTATGCTGAAACTAATAATCTGTAAGCAACCTGGGAAGAAATCTTCTAGTCACATTCTTGGTATTTTCCTAACTGTAACGATATTTAATTTTCAGAAGGAATTTGTCTGAAAAGTTCTTATTCAAACTTCTTAGAAATGTCTTTTATTTGACTGAGTTTTATTTCGCATCTGCCAGTACTGTTGGTGTCACAATGATTCTGTCCTCTTCAAGCATTTTGATCACACTTTTGAATTTGAAATTTGTCACATTTGATTTCTCTTTACACTTTTGCTTATGCACCTGTGCTCTTGTCTTCGCGATTGTGAGCTCAGGCGACGCAGGACGAGCTGAAGGCTTCCTATCGACGGCTTTGCATGCTGTACCACCCTGATAAGCACAGGGACCCAGAGCTGAAACAGCAGGCAGAGCAGCTTTTCAACCTTGTGCACCAGGCCTATGAAGGTGGGATGTGTCCTTAATCCTGTAACCCCTACATCTGAGATTATGAGTCTTCTGGATGTTCATTCTGTGTGGTATGACAGGCTGACCTTGTAGGTAACATAAAAAAGTATTTCCTGTAAGTGAGCTGGTCCTGACTGGTCAGTTTGTTCAGCACTGGCATCGAGTGCCAGAGAACGCAAGAAAGATGCGAAGAAAAGAAACTCAGTTGTGATGTTATTTTCCCATCTGTTACAGTAATTAGTGCTCGTTTTCGTTCATGTGAATAGACCATGTGTTGCTTTGAACTCATACTCCATTCTTGCGCAACTGTTTCACCTGCCGTCCTCCTATTTTCTCTTTAAGTGTATATGAGAGTTACAGCACAGGCTGCCATCAAAGACAGTGGCTTCCCGCTTTGGCATATGCTCTAAACTTTCTCTTCTTGGCTCCCTGTCACTGCAGTTCTGAGCGATCCTCAGTCCAGGGCCATTTACGACATCTATGGCAAGAGGGGGCTGGAAGTTGAAGGATGGGAAGTGAGTTTTATGTCTGCGAGATTCTTTGACATCAGAGCTTCATGTTAAGTAGACATCAACCTGCTGTATTCCTCATGTTAAAGGAAAGATAAAACACTATATACACACCTCACACAGATGTTGGATTTTCAAATAGATTGTGGGCCTGTTTAATTAATCATTGACCTGCATATTTAGTAGTAAATATAGTGGTAGAAAGAGAGAGAGAGACTTTATTTATCCAGAAGGAAAGTTAGGTTACGTGTCTAATCCCTTTTCTGATAGTTCATTGGTCATTTATGTGTTTCCCAAATCATTCAGTAAATGTCAGATGTAATGGTGACAGAGCTGTTGAAAATGCGTGCCAAGGCTTAGAGAGACACAAACAGGTATGTCCTGTTGACCAGAAGTTTCTGGAATAGTTCATGGTTAAGGCCTCCTGGGTTTCCAGGTGGTGGAGCGACGGAGGACCCCCGCTGAGATCCGGGAGGAGTACGAGCGCCTGCAGAGGGAGAGGGATGAGAGGAGGCTGCAGCAGAGGACCAACCCCAAGGTTAGGCATCGGGAGTCTGTGTTGCCATGGTGACGCCAGAGCGACACTACCGCCTTTACTGCAGTCGTCCGTGTTTTTTTCCCACTTCCACCTGCAGTTAAGGCCAAATCATACTTCAGTTTTCACTTGCAACAGCTTACAGTGGGCAGTGGTGGTTTAATGATTAGGGAAGTGCACTTGTAATTGAAAGATTGCTGGTTCGAATCCCCGATCACTGAGGTACCCTGAGCAAGGTACCGCCCCCAAGCACTGCTCCCTGGACGCTGAATTAGCCGCCCCCTGCTATGTCACATTGTCACATATGGGTTAAATGCAGAGGACACCGTTTGTTGTTGTACTGTGGTGTGTCACCAGCGTTGCGTCAGATTACTGGAAATACCTAATCAATTATCCTGCACATGCATGATCAATGCGCATATTTTCCGCTAGATATAAAAATCTTGGCTACACATGCTCTGACCGCAGTTGTCCGCAGCCAACCCCCGATAATGAAATTAATGTCACGTCCCCTCCTCCTCCTCCTCAACCACAAGTGCAAAGCGGAGTATGAATTGGCCTTTACTGTCACTCCTATCTCACTCAGGGGGTGATTAGCGTAGGTGTGGATGCCACAGATCTCTTCGATCGATATGAAGAAGACTACGAAGACGTGCCTGGGGGGGGATTCCCACGCATTGAGATCAACAAGATGCACATATCGCAGTCTATAGAGGTAGGGGCAATCTTATTGTCACACACATTGTGACGAGTGCATTGTGATGTCAGGCATTCGGAATGTAGGCTGTCCCTCCTGAGAAATATTTAGGATGGATGTTACTAGTTCCTTGGTTTTACACAAAACATCCCGTAAAAAATTCTTTTTGCCAAAGCACTAGATGACCCACCATGCAATATGTATTTGACCATTGTGGAGGTGTTGGATGCGACGATGAGGATGTCCGAAGCTGCAGTTTATTTGCACACAGACGCACATGTGTTACTAATTAGCGTGCCACTAATGTTACAGTGTTACAACTTGTTTACAACAAAGTGAATACTGTTGTCTATTTTAGCAGTATTATATTAAACATTACATTCACTGTCTCATGGACACAAGGAGAGCCCCTGAATGTGTCAGTCCATTCAGAATACAGGAGATGTACACATAGAAATTTCTATCTCCTATTGGATAATGAATGTGATAGATGGCTATAGGCCATTACTAATTGGCTGTTAGGTCATTTTGTGATTTGTAATTTTAAAAAAATATAAAGTCGGGGATGGTTTCTGCATGATGAGTGTGGTCTGTAGGGGGCGCCCTAACCTTTGTAGTATGGACAGTAGGCAGCAGTATACGGTGTGGTCCTGAACGCTTGTGCCTTTGTCTCATTTCAGGCTCCTCTGACTTCTAGTAACACGGCCATCCTGTCCGGCTCCCTCTCCACGCAGAACGGCAATGGAGGGGGGAACATCAGCTTAGTTCTGCGGCGGGTTACCTCTGCCAGGGGCTGGGGAGAGGTCAGACGCCATACCCTGCCGTGCATGTGGGCCTGGCCGGGCGGGCAGTGGGCTGGGACAGTGTATCTCAGTAGAGTGTAGCACCAGGCAGGACCACGTGGGTGGGTGGGGGCTCTGTCTTCCTGGTTACATGTGCACTGTCTTCCCGGTTACATTTTTTGCAGAAAGAAAGAGCACAGGTTGACTGGAAATTCATAGTGCAGGAAAAGAACATATAATAATCATCATCGAGAAATACGTTAGACTGTAAAACTGAGGCGACGACTTGTCAACTTTATTCTTTTCTGTTTTTTTTTATTTTTGTTTATGTCGCAGATCCAAAGACTAAATGTCCAGGCTTTTCCAGTTTAGGAGAATTAAGGGCCTAGGCAGAAGGGAAGCAAAGGGTTACAACTTTTGATTGTGCTTTGGATAGATGGGGACTATCTGGCCCCCACAGAGCTGCCCACAAGAGGGCGTGCTTCCATTCCCGGTGTCATGTGGGTCTGTCGCTGGTCTCTGCAGGTGGAGTTTGGTGCAGGGGACACACACGGGCCCCTATTTGGACTAAAGATTTTCCGTAATCTGACGCAACGCTGGTGAGTGCTTCCTGGTGCATAATTTAACAATGGGGGGTTCATCTGGTTCTGCTTTGCCTGCAAGTTTTTAAACCCCCCCCCCCCCGATAGTATGGGGTGGACATCCTTCATGGGGCAAGGTCATTTCAGCTATTCCTTGTTTCCCTTTAGTTTGTACTCGGCCCAATAAACATACCTGGACCCGAGCACCTGACCCAGCACACATGTAGTCCCCCTCCTTGGTGGCCCACCTGCCCAGCCAGCTAGGATCATTGGTGTTTCCCCCCCCCCCCCCCCCCCACTGCTTCTGCTACATCAGTCTCTCCTCCCATCCTCGATGAAACGCCCTTTTTCCTCCCATGAGTAACGTGACTGTCCTCACGCCGCCCCCATCAGGTCAAATGCTGCATTACATTTCAACTGAGAGCTACTCGAAGTCAGAATTCCAACTTAGGAAGTCGGAGGAACCTCTACAGCTCTGACTTTGGCATTTAAGATGGCTGCACCTTTCACAAACAGACGTGAAAGCTGTATATTATACTGTTTATTAGCACTTATACATTTTTTGTGTCTGATTAAATATGTCGTACACGCAGTACTATCCATCTGCTATCTGTGGACTTGTGGCTATGGTGTTTGTATGCACAAAATACTGTGTAATGCCTTGTGGTTAACTGGTACTGCTAAGAACTGTCAGTGTGCGGTGTGGCTCGGTTCTTGGTGGCATGGAAAAGCACCATTGGTGTTTGGGGAGCTTTGCCACCAACGTTGTTCCAGACACAGCTGATGTTCCTTATCAGAGAGCTGGCTACCATCTAGCAGGAGTGTGCGTTGCCATGGCGTTCCCACAGCATAGCTCAGGCAACGGGAATCTCAGAACTGCAGGCTGGATCTTCCATTGAGAAATACAGAGATACAGTAAATAAGCAACATCAGTGTCGATGGAGGTGTCGTTTTTGTAATATGATGATATGTGTGTGTGTGAGGAGGTTGTAGATAACAATAAAGTATGTTATCTTATCTTGTATACTGCACTATAAACTATATTGATCCCAGGGGGAACTCATTGGAGGACAGTATTTAGCAGTGTTTCCCAACCCGGTCCTCAGGGACCCATAGACGGTCCACGTTTTTGCTCCCTGATAAGGACCCGGAAGTGAACTGGCTGCAGGTCCTCATGCAGGACCGGATTGGGAAACACTGGTATATTATACTTCGTTAAGGATCTGCAGTACTTTCCTGCTTCACTTTATGCTTTGTGTGCCTCCCCCCACCCCCACCCCATTAATCTGTGCTCCTCGACAGCTTCATGACGGCGCAGTGCGGGATGCAGTTCTCGTCCCGTGGCGTGCGGCCGGCCATGAACACTGTGCTGGCCCGGCACCTGGACAAGAATACCATGGGTTACCTGCAGTGGAGATGGGGTACCCAGTCTTCCATGAACACCAGCATCGTGAGGGACACGAAGAGCAGCCACTTCACATTCGCCCTGCAGGTTAGCGCCTGGGGGGACCGACACTCCACCCCATACCCAATAAACTGTACCCAACCTGCAACGAACCGGCAGGGGATTAATCGCAGCTTGAGGCCTGCTTGAAGTGTTCACAGTCCATTAAGCTGTGGTGATTCTTCAGAAGTGAAACTCGGGTTTAACAAGCCCTGCTTGTTCTCGTTAAAACACCACAGAAATTAAATTAATGAGGCATACCCCGAGGAGTCTGCAATGCCTGTCAAAACACCGGTTCACAGTTACCTGCTATCCAGCGCCGCTGATGTTAACAGGTTTTATAGAGCCATAGCTACGTCATTGGTGACATCATGTGTAGGTGAATCCAAGGAGACCTTATTGACTGGGGAAAGCTTGTGAGTGTGGCTGGTCATCTCTGAGTGCCTGGCTCCATCCACTCTGCCCTGAATTCTGTTCACAGCTGGGCATTCCTCATTCCTTCGTGATGATGAGCTACCAGTACAAATTCCAGGATGAAGACCAGACCAAGATCAAGGGCTCTGTGAAGTAGGTTATCCCGTATCTCTTTGCACCCATGCCACCCTGTTGATTATATGCAGATGCATTTGACTGAAATGCGAAGTCGTCGTTTGTGTGCTCCTACCCTTATTTTGCAGGTCAGGGTTTTTTGGCACAGTGGTAGAGTATGGGGCGGAGCGGAAGATCAGTCGGCACAGTGTGCTGGGGGCTACAGTCAGTATCGGTGTACCTCAAGGAGTCTCCCTCAAAATCAAGTATGTTGGCATCAGCATGTGCACAGTTCTTAGCAGGGCAACTAGTATTGTATCATAGTTATTTATGTTGCTCTATATGTTTTTTTTAATATGTTCTATACAGGCTGAACAGGGCAAGCCAGACATACTTTTTCCCGATTCACCTGACAGACCAGATCCTACCCAGTGCGATCTTCTACGCTACAGCCGGACCACTGGTGTTCTACTTGGCCATCCAGAGGCTTGTCATCAAGCCCTATTTGCGAGCCCAGAAGGAACAGTAAGATCAGTCCCTAGACCAGTACTTCATGCCACATTAATTCACTCCATCCTACAGGGCTCTCAATAAAATTTATTGATAGAAGGAAAAAGAGGTTTCACCACCCCCACTGGCTGTGATTGGCTGTTGACATCAGTCAGTGAAAACCAATAGAAATCAGCCAGGGGGAACAGGGCTTTGTGGTCTATGGATAATCCTCTCCACCTTGGGTTTTGAAGTCTCGGCTATCGCAGCAGTGCAGCTAGGGAATAGCCTAGCCACTGATGATGATCAAGGTCAAAGTTCTGCTAAACAACTTGACCCCTGACAGGCAGTTCCTCTTCTTTGCACGCAGAGACCTGGAGAAGCAGCAAGAGACCTTGTCCTCTGGCATTGCCCGGAAAAAGCAGGAAGCAGAGGCTGCCGTACGTAACCGGAGATGACCAACACTTTTGAAATGACCACTTGAGACTGTGGCTGAGAAAATGGCTCAAACCCAGCAATCTTAATAATGTAACTATGTGAGAAAGTTCACGTGTCAGATATAATACTGACCTTCCGACCCTTGATCGGCCCTTGATCGACCCTTGATCGACTGGGGGTACCCTGCAGAACCCCCCACCCATGTATTCCAGCAGCAGCATAGTAGTGGAGCCCCAGTGGGTTAGCGGATGTGTTTTTGGGAGAACAGAAAAAATAGGCAGACTTTGTCCCTCGTTTTGCAGGTTTTACTAATGCAAGAGTCAGTACGGCGGATCATCGAGGCTGAGGAGTCCAGGATGGGTGAGTAAGCATTAGCAAGTTGTCTGTCTAAAGCAGCGTTACTCAGTCTTGTCCTTGAGGACAAGATGCATACATCAGACGATCACGTTTTTGCCACATATCGGGGAGCAAAAGTGTGGACTGTCTGGCAGGGAGCAAAAATGTGGACCATCTGTATGTCCCAAAGACCGGGTTGGGAAACTCTGGTCTGATCGATGGTGAGATAGATCACGCTGGAAGTGGTAATTTGTTTTCTCTCTCTCATAAGGCCTTATCATCCTTAATGCCTGGTATGGAAAGTTTGTGACTGACAATAGTAGAAAGCATGAGAGAGCGAAGGTCATCGACGTGACCGTCCCCCTGCAATGTCTGGTGAAGGACTCCAAACTCATTCTCACTGAGGCCACAAAGGTGGGCATATCGGAAATGGGCCTAAATAATGCCACACGTTGGCCATCGGGATTTGGTCATCATGATCATTGTTGAGATCTGTGTTGGTTTGAATAATCTCAGTGTAATGTGGTAGTGATGGGAGATAAATAGACATTGACCTGCCTCTCTTTTTTTGGTCAGTGAAGCACTGTATCCCCCTCCCCCATGCTGACTAACATGTGGTGACTCCTCAGTCGGGCCTGCCTGGCTTCTACGACCCCTGTGTTGGGGAGGAGAAGAGTCTGAAGGTGTTGTACCAGTTCCGGGGAGTGATGCATCAAGTCCTGTCCGGTGACATGGAGGCACTCAGGATACCAAAACAATGTGAGCACCTCCCTTATAATGTCTAAAATCTCTTCTGCTCAGTTTTGCAATCAACAAATTCTTGTTCCTTGCCTCACCCCCGTAGCGCACCGGATCGATGCAGACACCTAGACCGTCTACTGGGATGGATAGAGAATGACAGATCAAAGACAGGCAGGGATCCTCGTTTGAGACCTGGAAGCCCCTTTTGCCTTGACAAAGTCGCCTATGTGTGTCCCTCCCCCGCTGTGGTTTTTAACTTGAAATATGAAATCAGTGTGCCCTGTGGGTGCCCAACCCTGTCGACTCCCTGGCACATGGCAGTGCGTACCCTACATTCGGTCAGCTGTCTGAGCCTGCTGTGAGGGCTCACCGTTACACTTGACCCCTAGGTTGCTGCCATGTCAACTCAAACAATGTATGGGAACCTTTCTGTGCTGATTAAACGATTGACTAAATAATACTGGAAGTGTGGAACCTCCTGTGTGTCCACTGACCCCCCACCCCCCCACCGCCAAATGCCGCACTACTGAGATCTGCCTGCTAGTCCTGTGCCCTAAACTCACGGACGAGAACCATCTTCAGTACTATGATGCATGTGTACTCTATACATACTTCTTTCAGATTTGGGGTTATACCTAATCTCACTAGAACTTGTTCAGTGCGAGACGGTGGGTACAGCGGTATGTGCCCTATTGCCATATGATTAAGGCTGTTCTATTCTAGTCCCTCTCAGTTGCATAATGAGTCCTATCAGTTGGTGAGCTAGGAGACTGTCTATACTCAAAGCAGCTCACTTTAAGAGTTGGTGTGGGGGAGCATTTCTGTTATAAATGGTGCCAGTTTGACAGTGGCGTTCAGTTGCTTCAGCTAGCTGGGATGTTTTGCAGTCTCTTAGTTCAGCTGTATTTTGTTTCTGTAAAAGAACCCCAACTTTCCATTGTCGGTTTAGGTTAACGGGTAGCGAAAGGTCACTATCTGTATAATTAGTGATTACAATCAACCTGTCTGCTTTTCCTGAAAATATAAGGGAGCATTTCAACTTTAGGAAGTTATACACTTGGCGTTTCTTCTACTCCATGCCTCTTTTTTTCTCTTCTGAACTAAAACGGTCATGAATGTTTCTTGAATGACTGTGTTTCAAAATTCTGGTGTTTGGGGACAGGTATTTTCAATCTGGTCAACTGAGAAAGCGATTCGTTTTTAAGATGATGATGTGTTTTTGGATGGGTGTAGATTCATGAGACTCTTTTCAAACAGTAGACCTGTGATAAACCTCAGAGTCACATTAGGAGCTGTTCCCCTTAGCAACTGAGGTCAGGCACTGCCAAGCTTGAGGTCACCTGTCACCTGGAGCCTAGTGCCACCAGCCCTGATGGTAGCTTCCGGGAACACAGCTGCTCTGCTTAACGTGTTCCTGTATTTTTAGCATCAGAATCATATAAAAGCAGGTGTGTGTGTGAACTTTCCACCTTTGACTTGTCAAGGGGACTTTCATTACTAAGAAAAAGTCATTGTTTAAAAATGAATAGATTACCCGCTGTCAGTATTGCGCCTCCATGGGCTTCAAGAATAGTGGAGAAACAGACCGAATATAAAATGGGGGGGGTGGTCGAATGTTGTTTCAGAAAAAAAGATGTCACGCAAATGTCTTCATCCTGCTTTCTCTCAAATGATTAAATATGAGACAGTTGAAAGAACGCTGCCAGAAAATGTGCTTGACATTGACGCTCCCATTGCAGTGTGTGGAATAAAACTTGGTTTGATGAATTTCTTTTTATAAACTTTCTCAACATGATGACGAACTTCAGCAAGTCGCATACAGACACCTTCGCCTGAAAATGTGGAATTAGATGTCTTTTTACCACGGATATATTTATTTGCTGCCCTGGTTTATGTAAGCCACTTTTCAAACCAATGTTACGTTTCTATCCCTCTGTCCCTATTGTGAAAGTATGAAGATGAAGCATTTTATGCAATTAAGTTCAAATATATTAAAACGTGAACGTTCTGAGGGGCAACTAGTGGTAAGGTGACGCAGGCACAAATCTGTGATGCGAAGGTTGTCCCAAAACGTCTAGCTGCTGTACCCTTAAATAAACTGTCCACTGGGGGAAGACATTTTGCTTTGAATAAAAGCATTAACTAAGCAACTAATTATGTTCCAGTTTTCTTGTATGACTAAAGTGTTAGATTTGACAAAGACGACAACACAAATTTTGTCCTTTAAAAGATGAAATGTCATCATGGCCTTTTTTAAATGACAAAAGCTGATATACGGACATATAGACAAGGTCTATGGAATATCATCACATACACATTTTGTAAAATATACTTCAATTATAAATGACTGATGTCTCTTGTTTCTCAACTGAAATGTGTGACTGAAACAGACTGTTACCAAATCTTTCTTCACCCATTACAGTTTCAACCTTGTAAAAAAATCTTTTTTCTGCTTCAATGGTCACTGGAATGGAAAATATCACACTAATGTTGAGTAAATCCAGAATCTGGGTGAATGTGTAATGCAAATACGGTAAAAGATGAGATAATCCTACATACCAACTTCATACTACTAAGCTTCTGAACCAATGTTAGTCTAAGCTAACGTCATCTCTTCGTCATGATGTTGAATGCTTGTGCTCTCCCTCTCCTACATTTCATAAGCAGGACATCCTGATTTTCATCTGTCCCTGGGTCAACAAGGAAGGGGTTTTCGTTTCACTTTTTTAACCAATCACAGTCTTCACTGCATCACTGATGACATCACTGCATTGGTCCATTTTCCCCTCATTTTCAGACTAGAGACATAAAGCCACCCAGCTATCAGCCTAGGGGCAGCATGTGGCTCAGCAAGCGAAGCCTCTGTGCTTGTGATTGAAAGGCTGCTGATTGAAGGCCTGTTATTATTGTTGTTATCGTGAAGAAATAAAAAACACACCCTTACATTGCCTCGTAGAGCCTTTGCAGGTAAGCATATTCTAATGTTATTTTTACCTGTGACATGTCCTTTAACAAAAGGCATACACAATAAAACAGGTGCACCTTGCCACTTAACAGAAAACACTGGTTTTAATTAATGCGGTGATGTCATACGATGAAGACTGTGATTGGTTAAAGAAGGGAAACGCAAGCCCCTCCCTTGTTGACCCAAGGACACATCAAACTGGGCAAACTCAGGATGCACCTCATAAGCATACCAAGCAAACTGAAATCAACGTACACCAGAGCCACAGTCTTCCTCCACTTGCCGATTCCGGAGTCCACTGTCCCGTGTGGCCGCTGACAGGCCGGGCGCCCGTCTCTGACCACGCAAGCTCACCAGCTCCCTGCGAACGGCACGCAGCTGCAGCCTCATCATCTGGATCACTTGACACTTGACCTTTAACCTCCTGCACAGACAGACAATGGCGTCGAGGGAGCGGAAGAGGCGAACCTTGGCTGCACAGGGGCCGGCGAGAGCATAGCTGTGCTCCGTGGCCCTGAGATCCTGGGACACAAGCAGACAGAGGATGCATTCAAAGCCAGGATATGCGAGTCATGTACATACTTTGGCTATATTAAGAGTACAGAAAAAGCAGGCAAATAGCTTTATTTATAAGGATAAAATAGTTACACAGTGTCTTAGATACCCACCTGAAGATCACAGTTCAGCTGTCTTGATTCAGCACCTGTGGCCTCGTCAGTAGATAAAGGCTCAGGTTGTCTCGCGTTCACGTCTTCCTGTCGCGATTCCAATAACTTCAGTGGGATCTGAGACTTCTCAGTGCTCAGCCTTTTCTGAGATTTCATTCTCTGGGGGGGGGGTTAACATTTCATTACCTTATCTCCCTCCTCCCCTACACATTTTTAGTCATTAGGATGACACTGACCTTAGGGCTGGGGGGCGAGAAGGAGAACAGTGTGGGCACGGCATTCCACAGGAGGTTCCTGCGATTGCCCAAGCCACTGAAGCAGTCCGGTGTGAAATGGTGCGAGCAGATGACCATGTGCTTTTTGGGCTGAAAGTCCCGTCGCCCTATGTTGTCCAGCCACTCCTTCAGCACAGAAGGCTTACTTAGGGGAAATCTGTGTGGCCATAGAGTTTAATGTCTCTAAATGGATGCAATATGTAAACGCGTGGATTTCGTGCATTCAAGGACTGCATTCCAAGAGACAGAGTAATTCACGTCCTTAGAGATGGACCAGAGAAACAGTGTAAACAGCGTAAATGGTGGTACGGCGTATTCTGTGCAGATACGTGAGGGATTTACCAGCAATTAATGCATGAAAATGCAGCGGTAGGTGCCGCTAAAAAGACTTAATAATTGCATATGGCCTGTATACCTAATTATACACTTAAAGTGAGGACTGAAGGAAGCCGGTCTTATTCTAAAGCGTCTGGTACCTGTGGAAGGTTAAGTCCGGATTCCTTCTACTGTACCTGCTCCTGCAGTTATATGCGGAGCAGCTCTTCGGCATCCCGCCTCCCGCTGCTGTTTCTCTGCCCCGAACAAAGATGGCGACTCGTTTTACCGCCCCTCAGTGTTTCAAAAAAAGTGTGTTATGGAAAAAAAAACCAAGAAAGCGCGTTGGGTCTATTTTAGGCAACGCAGTGCCTGCTCCACTTTCACGATACAAATAGCAGACTGTCGCAATTAATTTAGCAGTAAATAAATGAGCATGTTTTAAGGAGTCTCACCCTGACTCAAACAATAAAATGGCAAACAAATTCGTGGATTTATGTGGTTTCGCTCCTCGTTTTGAAAGGACGCACTTTGCATTTCCCGTGCCTCTGTAACATCTGCTGGCGCATAAATTAATTCGAAAGTCCTTCGGTGCACCTATCTGTGCTTCCGAACTGACGCTCATCGCTCTGTTATCATCTGCTATTCCTTTCTAGGCTGGTAGGTGGCGCCATGCTCATAAGGCGTCTACAACACAAGCGAAGAAGAACTGAACAGGAAGTAGTTTTAGTTTCGTTATTAAAAGTGTATGTTAACATAGCACATGATTAAATGCTTGTTTCCAGTAAGTAAGTAGGAAGAAAACTGTGAAAGCTTAATGTGAAGAAAGAAATGTGTTAAAGCGACGTCTCGGCCACGGTAAAAAAGGAATATCAGTTTGTAAGAGATATTGTGTTGGTATGACTTTTTACAATAGTCATTGTTTATTGCTTGAAATTACCACTTGTACTATGAAATTATTGTATTATTATTATACTATGTTTAGTCAATATAGGTACGGGCTTCTGAGTTGTGGAGTGCGGCACAGGATTCTAAAATCATGAAAAATGGCTTGTTTTCTTCTTGTTCATGATAACAACAAGAAGGGCAAATTCTGTGTGTTGTTGGCTTTTGCACTACTGGACTTGTCCCAGTTCGTTTTGCTTGGGACTATATATCTCACCCATATTGTATGTCTGTATTGTTCTCCAGATCCAGGGTTCAAGTGGAAAAAGACTCCTTGAGAAATGGGGCAACAGGCAAGTTTGGTGAGTAATATTCTTTTGATGATTAGGACTGTCACTATGGATTATATCAATAATCGAGTAATCTACTCATTAATCTGACCATTCAGTAATCATGAATATAATATAATATAATACAAAATACATTGCAATTGGCAGGAACCAATGACATATTGCAGGGTGCACACTCAGTCACACATACAGTCAGTTTCAGTACTCCATTTCATTTGAGTTACGTGTTTTGAACAGTGGAAGGAAAGATCCGCCGAAAAGTCACGCAAACACAGGGTGAACATGCAACCCAGTATGCCACCTTCAATATTAGGCTTGCACAATGTGTTCCTGAGTTTTCTGAGTTCCGAACACTAATAGGAAGTTTATTCCATAAATGATGAAAATTGTTACAAAATGTCCATAATTGCCTCTTTAGCTGACAAGGAGGCACTCATGAACGATCCACACTGCAGTTCACAGTGGCTTATGATTTTGTATCTGATGTGATCCCTCGGACCTCGGAAATGTGCAAATTATTATTTTACCCAGATTTTATTCTGCACTGCATTTTCTGTACCACACACCAGCTGTTTGCTCTGTCCCACCTGTGATAGGCTCCAGGCCCTCTGCAGTCCAGACCAACAGAAGTGGTTAGAAGATAAGACTTTCTGAATTTCATCTTTGCTACACAGAATAAAAAAATAATATTTCTCTGGAATAACTAACATTTCCTTTCTTGTATTATTTGCAGCTGCCTCCAATCCCTGATACAGTCCTAGAGGAAGTGTTTTTTTTAATCCCAGGCCAGGATGTAGTTTGTGTCTTCCGGCTTGTTTGCCAGCAGTGGAAGGAAATAGTTGACAGCATCTCCTACTGGAAAGAGAGGTGTCGGCGGGAAGGACTTAAACCATACAATGACAAAAAAACTGCTACAGGCTGGTGTCAATTTTACATCCTAAGTAAGAGGAGGCAGAACCTGATAAAGAACCCCAAGGCGGACGGTAAGGGGGGATAGAGAAGGAATGGAGACAGAGAATTGTCTGCGTTTAGGTACTTTCAGACTGATTTACTTAGTGCAGTTGAAAGTATTCGATGGACACCCATCCTTTTCAATATGGGAATTTCTACACATTTTTGCAATAGCAATTAATACTTAGTATCCTCTTTATAGACTAGGAAAGGCTCTTTTGGGCAGGCACAAGACGCCATGCATGTGGGTGGGAACATGCTTGCTGACTGCTCATGTTTTTCATGTGCGCAACTTTGTGGATGTACATGTGCAAATGTATAACCCCGCAGCCTGTACAGTGACTAAATAACTAGCAACAAATATGTCAGTGCATTACTATTGTTAATTTGGTGTTTTTATTTTAAAGTTGATTTTTCACAGTGCCAACATCCAAATATATTGTCTCCATATAACGAGGGGGTTTATATGTAAATATTATGCATCCATGTTATAATCCGTATACTTTTGGTGACCACTACATGGTCTAATTTTACCTTCCATTGCATAATATGTTACATTATAATATGTATTTTAATTAATTGTTATGAAAAACCCCTAAGTAAGAGAATAGCACAGAAGAAAAACACAGCTGGCATATGAAGGCAGTTTGCAGTTGATGGATGGAATGAAGAAATTAAGCAAAAAAAAAGTCCTGGCTTGGGTTAATATATTTGATTTCTTTTCTCATTAAGGGGGCTTCAATAATTGGCAAATAATCAGGAATGGAGGTGACAAGTGGCAAACCGGATCTATATCTTCATTCCCTGATGGACGGGTGCAAAAATACTTTGTAACCTCTTATCAGTCAGTATTCAACTTCTGCAATGCATCTGTTATCTAAAACTAATATGTGCATAATACTGTGATGTTTTAATACAAATGCCTGTGTGGAGCTCAGATGTTATTCCCATATTTTTGAAGAATGTCAATGTCATGTTATATTGCATGGGTTATTTGTAGGATAAACATTTTCACCTTTCTCTATTTCTTTGGTTTTAGCTCCTGCATAAAATCCCAGGTAATAGACCTGAGTAAAGAGGGGTATGGACCATATCTAATGGATCAGATTCAGCCTGATATAGTAATATCTGACTGGTGAGAGCACCTCGTATTCCTGTGTTTGTTGCTATGGTTTTTTCAGGGTACACTAATCTTCTGGTTTTGTATGTGCATGACAGGTATTGTCCCCGCGATGACTGTGGAAGTCAATATGAGATTTGTGTTGAGCTTCTTAATCACAAACGAAAAGTGATTAAGCAATTCCGTCCAAATCGTGTAGTATTCCCTCAGTGGAACGAGATGCAATGGCAGCAGGTGAGTGAGTCTGAATGTTCCCACTGAGCCTGCATGGAAGATTGGCGACTCACTTCCCCATAGTTTGTGATTGTGTGTGCAAGAAGTGTGTGCCCTGCAAGAGCCTAATGTAACAGGCAGGGCAGACCTAAGAAAAAGCCAGCTGACAGAGGTATCTTTACTGAACATGTGCAATCATAAAAATTCATTAACTACAAAAAAAAAAAAACGTACGTTTGTATGTTCAAATCTATGAAGATTAATTGATTTTTTTGCCCACAAATTTGGCTTTGACTTAAAAATAAGTATAGAATACAAGTTAAACATGAAAAAGCTAAATCTAACAGGTCTGTAACTATAGCCTCATGGGACATAAATGTTGGGGGAATAAAATCATTAAAAATGGCTCTTCCTGACACGATGAAGCTCGGATTTGGCCCTCCACAGGAAATCCACCCTGACCCAGGGTGTGTCCTGCCTCATGCACTTTGCTGGTTGGGTTAAGTGGTTAATGAAGATACCAATGATTAGCTAAGGCTTTTGTTTTAAACAAATCAAAGTTTATACTCAAAGTTTAAATCTGGAGAAGTACCCCCTTTGAGGCTATTGCAGACTTCCTTTCATGGGACAACAACCAGCAATTGTTACTGAAACACACATTTTATTAAAACTTTTCATTTCCAGATGGCATGGTGACTCATAGTGTAGGGTCGTTGCCTCACACCTTCAGGTTTGGAAGCTTAAATCTCGCCTCTGGTCTACATGTTTGGGCTTTGTGTGTTCTCATCGTGTCACTAGGGATTGTTCCGGGCGTTCTGATTTCCCCTGCACTGTCCACAGTTAGACTATTCGACAGCACCCTAGTGTGTGTGCTCTGAGTTTGACTGGCTGCCATCTAGGGTCTGCCTTGTACCGCTTCAGGACCCCATTGCTGCCCCGCCGAGGATAAGCAGGTGCAGAGGTGGACATTTCAGGTCCAGAAAATAAAAATCCAGACCAAGATTTTGTTTCAGCCAAAGTATAAAGCGTCACAGTCACAGAGTCCTCAACTGGTTGGTTGAAACAAAATCTTGGTCTGGACTTTCTGGACCTGAACTATCAACCTCAGAGCCATTGGAAGATCGATGGGTTAAATATGTCATTGAAATATTTTAAATTCATGTTCCTGTAGAATTTCTTTTGCCACCACAAATGCTGCACTTGCGGCAGTTTCGTTCAGTTTTTACTTTTGAATATTAGTTTTACGAAATCATAGCAAATTGCAAGTTAAAGTCAGATCTTATACATCAAGCTTTACTGAGAAAATCTGTTAGTGCAGCCGCAGAAGAACGATGCTGACTTTGATGGTAACATGGTCATTGGGGTCTGCAGCACCTGCAAACAAAATGAAGTGAGCTTCCAGTCTAATGTGATCTTGGTGTTTGTGTGACAGTATCAGGGAAAGCAGTCAGACCCGCTGTTGTGACCTGTGTTTCAGATGACTCATGTATTCCGAGATTACGGGCCAGGCGTCCGCTTCATCAGGTTCACTCATGGAGGACAGGACACCCAGTTCTGGGCGGGCTGGTATGGGATCCGGGTCACTAACAGCAGTGTGGAGATTGCCCCCCCTGGAGAAATGAAACCACCTGAACCATAATAATTATTATGATGTATTTAATAAATGTTATTGCCCTGTCCTCAAACCACCTTTTTGTTTTGTAAATTAAACTACTACCATAATTTAGTATTAATATTAAAGGAAAACATTTGTTTTTGTCTATATACAGTGGTACCTTGGTTTGCAATTCGTTCCAGAAACGTGCTTGTGGTTCGTTCCACAGCCCAAAAATATTCATATAAAAATTATTTATGCAAAATATAAAGTAAAAATACATAAAACAAATTAACCTGCACTTTAACTTTGAAAAGAATCATGGATGGTGGGAGGGAGACGCGATAGGAGAAGAGGAATGTTATTTTGTAGGATGACTTTCACTCCTTTTGTCTCCTTTTTGATTTTGTGGAAATGTGACATTGTATTGTCGGTAAACACTGCACTGCTACACCCTTATTCGGGTGGTGTTTTTCTACTAAATTTTGACGAGCGAGAGAGACCATCAGCTCAGTTGTGACCACGTGACGCTTGGCAGACAAAGCGTATATGTAATACTTGTATTGCAAGACCTGGCTCGTTTATGAAGTTAAATTTTATTCGAAATTTTTGCTCGTCTTGCAAAACACTTGCAGACCGCTTTACTCGAAATCCAAGGTCTTACTGTATGATATATGGAAGTGTTTCAGAAATCATAAATGTAATTTTATTTTTAAATAATACATAGTCCATTGAATGCTGTGTGTGCACTTTCTGTACATTACCTGTCTGTATGAAAATCACATAGCTTTTAATAAAAAGTTTTTGGCTTAAGAGACATTTTATTGTTTTATGCATATTCTTCGGTTCCAGTACGAAATATAAATGTGTTCAGCAGGATATGATCATGATACAATGCAATTAATAATTACTACAGGATACAGTGGATGTGTGTTTTGGTTGCATTGGCTTACTGACTGACTGCATTGTGCCAGCTGTACAGTGTGATGGAGGAGGGTTAATGGTATGGGGTTGTTTTTCAGGGGTTCCAGTGAAGGGAACTCTTAATGCTTCAGCATACCAAGACATTCTGGGCAATTCTATACTTCCAGCTTTGTGGGAACAGTTTGGGGAAGGTCCTTTTCTGTCCCAGTATGACTGTGCCCCACTGCACAAAGCAAGGTCCATAAAGACATGGTTGGGTGAGTTTGGTTTGGAAAAACTTGACTGGTCTGGAGAGCCCTGACCTCAATCCTATGGATCACCTTTGAGATGAACTAGAATGGAGAGTGAGAGCCAGGTCTTCAATATTGCCTGACCTCACAAATGCTCTTCTGGATGAATGGGCAAATATTCCCACAGACACACTCCAAAGTCTCCCCAGAAGAGTGGCAGCTGTTACAGCTACAAAGGGGGACCGACTCCATATCGATGCCTATGGATTTATAATGGGATGTCAGTGTTACTGCGAGTGTAATGGCCAGGTGTCCCAATACTTTTGTCCATATACTGTGCATAACATGTTATTTTGCAATACTTATAAGAAACTCTATGGTGGGCAGATGTCCAATTTTAGGTTGAACAGTCAAGTTTCTCAGCTCAACAGCCTCCGTCTGGCGTATATTCTGGGTGGACTTATTGGATTATTAGAGGATCTGAGAGAGCGAGAGGGTGAGTAGGGAGTCGAGGGAGTTCACTGAGGTAGCAAGGAGTGAGGTTATGCAGAGCTTTATAAGTGAGAAGCAATATTTTGAGTTTGATACAAGAGTGAAACCAGTGTAGCTAAGACAGGATGGGTGTGAGCGGATCGTTTCGTGTGAGTGAGAACTCTAGCAGCAGATGTTACGATCCCCTAGCCTAGGGGTTTGGGGAGTAACAGAATAGGTGTGTGTGTGTGCGCAGAACAGGACACAGGAGTCAGAGTAGCATAGTAAACCTGGAAGTGTATTTACAGAAATTGCTGGCACCGTAGTGTATTTACAGTACTCAGGAGTGATACGCCAAAACAACAAATAGAGTAAGTGAACACCATGAACTCAATCTACCTTTCCTGGGCGAAGCGGCAGTCACTCCCTACATGGCCTCTATCACAATCGCTCTCTTAAGTGTCAAAATCGAGGGCTGGGCTTAATCTAAGTTGAAACAGAAAATAAAGTTACAACAATTGTGGGTGTACTTGCTGCAGGAGAGGATACAATAGCCCCTTTCTGCACCGTACCACTGCATGTATCCAGGTCTGGGGGGGGGGGGGGGGGGGGGGGTGCCACACCCTACTGACATGGGACCAGCAGTGTGCCCATACTGCAATCGCTATTGTGCATTTGATCTGATATTATAATCATTGTGATACAGTCATATGACCTTTCACCTCGTGCAGATTCATTTCAGTTCCACCACTCCGTCTGCGTGACTAACTTTTTTGTCACTGAGTATATACACACACACACACACTATTGGGATGGACGGAAGACAGGGACAGGAGATCAAAACTAGTATGAAGTGTAATTTTTATTTCTTTACTTCCCTTAGAGAGTAAATCTAAATTAACTGTACAAAGTCAATCAAAACGAAAATTCTGTCAAATGTAACTGTAGTAAATACACATCTTTTTTTTGTTTTAAAAAAATGGGGGTTGTGGGCTACAGTACTTATCCTGCGTTCGATTACTACTCTCCGAGTCAGAACTCAATAAAGAACGTCACTTCCCATCGGAAACACGCCTCTTTTATGACGTTGATGTGGTTTGACCGGTTCGTGTTTCTTGTTTGTCTCTCGGAAATAATAATCTTACTCCAAAACTGCTAAAATATAACGCGACAACACACAGCAGAGTATTCATAGAGGCAGCCATGTTTGTTCCGAGCTGTGGTAGCTCGAACGGAGATTGTCGGACGTGATGTCACTGAACTCGGAATTTCCGAGTTCCGAGAGATAATCGAACGAACCAAAATAATCGAACGCAGGAGAAGTGCTCGACGGTTCGAATAACATGCTCTTAGTGCGATGTCTTTTAACATCGGTTTGGATTAAATAACAGTCTACAGTAATAACTGGACGGAAACTCCAACGACAAATAGCCAGCTTTGACAAGAGCGAAGGTCGGCATAAAGAACAGACAGAAGGAAATCTATGGAAGTGGTAGATCAGGTAACAGAAACATCATATAAAACAGGGCTTCAACCTTTCTTAAACCAAGAGCCTCCAAATGAAAATAAACCCGAGCTTGCAACCATTAAATATTTTCACTTCCGACCTGGAGAAGGGGGTCCCCCCTTGCGTAAACCATTTGATTATACTCCAGTAATGATCTACAGACCTCTGATATAAGGTGTTCGAGACTCGTTTATTGGCAAGTAATGTTAGTAATGCTAACAGAATTCCTTCCGAGAACAATAATACTTTCGGTTTAGTGTTTCGGATATGTTGGCTAAGTTTTAATATTACTGTACTTAGTCGCTTCAGTCACTCATGTGAGTGGACTTAGTGCTACTTTGCATCCGAGTTTCACGCCGCTTGACCAGCTGGTGACCTGTATCAAAACATTCCTCAGTTTTCACATAAGCTACCTTATTCTCTTATGAGACACACTGACACAGGTGAGGGCAAGGCTTGGGGTCCATCTGGTACAGTTTTGGGGTTGAAGTTCTTGCTGAAGAGATCTTATTATATCTTATTATAACTCTGTCAGTTTCAGGATTTGAACTAGAGACTTTCGAATAATTTGTAGAGCCACACACAGCCCATAATTATAGCTAAAGTGGTACTGGACCTCATGACTTACCAAGACCTTTGTACATCATTACACCTATGGGTGGTGAAAGTAGGTCATATATGGAATAATCTATTGGAATTTCCCCCCCACCCCACCTCTGGAGGTCCTGAGTGGCCCTTTGCGATTA
The DNA here is from genome assembly GCF_023856365.1 of Brienomyrus brachyistius. Classification (NCBI taxonomy): domain Eukaryota; kingdom Metazoa; phylum Chordata; class Actinopteri; order Osteoglossiformes; family Mormyridae; genus Brienomyrus; species Brienomyrus brachyistius. Next base: position 1,531,398 of record NC_064538.1, on the reverse strand, counting down.
CACAAAATTTACCAATACTCTGTATTTACCGCGGAATTTAGGTGAACTCAAAAAAAGTTACAGGACATAAGAAAGCACTCTGGATGTAGAAAAAGCACCATATTTCAAACAGAAAATAAAAAATTCAGAACTCTGGAATTTCATAAAAAATAATAATGCAAATGCCATTTGTTGAATTAAAATGGAATGACTTGTATGCTACTTAGAGGTTTAGATAATTGGAAGTAAAGCATTCATTTGTATTTTTTAATCTATCAAATTAAATCTCATGATTGCTGAAGGGGACTAATGATTGGTCAAATTAATTTACCTGAACGCTATTTTTAATAAAACTATTGTTTCTTGTTTATAACTAAGTTTCATGCTTTGTTACTGTAGTTCAAGAATGAGTTTTAACAGCACTGTTTTAGAAGACATTAAATATCTAGTTAAATTTAAGTCAAACTTTTTTTTTCTCATGTTCCATGTAAGTGTCCTAGGCTGAGAATATTTTGAAGGTATAGAATTACAGTGTGTAACTCGCAGTGGGACAGAAATACTGTCAGTCAAACAGGCAATGTTTTGGCCTTAAATATTCCTGTAAGATAAGTGTTACAGATTCCTCTCAATATTAACACAAACCAGATGGTAGACTGTAAACCTATTTTTAAATAGTTCTTAAAATAACCAAAATAAATGTTCCATACTTTTTCTGAGGAGCAACTTCTCACATTTTTTTCAGGATGCTGCCTTCGCTCCCTACTGCAGTGCTAGAGGAAGTGTTTTTTAACATCTCCGCACATGAAGTGGTCTGCATCTGCCGACTTGTTTGTCATCAGTGGAAAGAAATAGTCGACAGCACCTCCTACTGGAGAGAGAGGTGTCGGCGGGAAGGGCTTAAGCTGCGCGATCGGAACAAATGTCCTGAAGACTGGAGCCAGTTTTACATCTTAAGTAAGAATAGAAAAAATCTACTGAAGAACCCCAGGGCTGATGGTAAGAAATGGATGGAGATGGGGATGGATTATCAGCGCGACAAAAGGTTGGAGGGGAGACGAATTAAAGCATAAACAAATAACATTGCCTGCTCCTTGTTAAACAGATTTTTGTTTCTCTTCCAATCATTAAGAAATGTTCACAGGATGGAGAATCATGTTAAACGGAGGTGATGGGTGGAAAATTGAAGATGTAGCTTTAAATTTTCCAGATGAAGGAGTTAAGAAGTATTTTGTTACTTCTTTTGGGTGAGTATTGAACTGAATCTCTTAAGTAAACATGTTATGGGATGTATGTGTGCATCTGTCTTCAGGTATTTCTGAAGATTTATACAGATTTCAGTTTCCCATTATATTTCATGGTTCACATGGGTCGTTTAAACATTTTCACCTTGTCCTGTTGGATTTTAGGTCTTGCAAGAAATCCCAACTAATAGACGTGGTTAGCGAGGGGTATGGACCACATCTAATGGATGAGATTCAGCCTGATATCGTAATATCTGACTGGTGAGAGCACCTCGTGTTTCTGTGACTGTTGCCATGTTTCTCAGAGAACTTTAATCTTCTGCTTTGGTATGTGTAAGACAGGTTTTCTCCCCGCTGGGACTGTGGATGTGTCTATGAGATTTGTGTTGAGCTGCTCGACCAAGAACAGCGAGTGATTGAGACGTTCTGTCCAGATCCAGTATCTTTCCCTCAGTGGAATGAGATGCAGTGGCAGAGGGTAAGTGGCAATGCCTTACACAACTAAAATCCAGGTAAACACTGTTTGAATTGTGGTTGCTACTGGGGTTAGTTTATGTGGATTAAGTTTAGCTGATTCTCTGAAGCCAAGTGCCGTTTTTATCTTTGCTACCTGCAGTGCTGCGTGTTTAAAGCACCGCTGACAAATTTCTTTTGATACATGCAATTATTTTGTTTTCAGTTCACTTGTGCTACTAGATTCATGCACTTATTTAAATATTTTTACCACAGAAAAGTTTTATCTAAATATTACCTTATTGGATTAAATATAAGACAACCCCTCACTTTTTGCCAGCTATTTTTAGAAAAAAAAGTTTTTTGGAATACCAAATCTGCCGTGACCCTCGCGCTTTCAGACTCTCATGCAAAAAAGTCTTACGGCAAATCTATATTTCAGGAAGTCAAAATACTCATTACATAATATCGTATTTGGAGCCATCTGTTCCAAATCTGTTCCTGTTTTTTGTCTAGACCCTGAATACAAGACGACACCACTTTTTCAGATGTATTTTGAGGGAAAAAAAACGTATATTTGGGTCAACACGATGGGTTATAAAAACCATAGTAGCAAGGCAGTAAAGTCTTTCACGCCTCAGAACTTCCTCCAGAGTACAGCACAAAAACAATGAATTTGGCAGTAACCAGCTCGTGGGTGTCTTAAAATCTTAAGCTACGACTTAATCATCTTGAGAGGACTTCTCCTGGGGAGCGTCCCAGCATGCCGAGCGAGTCACCACCACCCAATTCCCAGAATTCCTCTAATTTCTCACTCTTACTAAACACAGTCTGAGCAGAATCCCGTCTCCCTCTCTTTTTGGTGTTGATTGGTTTGTCAGAGTCTCCCTGGGGCCACTCAGCCAGCGCTTTTCCACTGTCGTACAGGAATAAGGCAGTACCCGAGAGACACTAATTACGGTGCGGTTCCAGCTCGCTTTCGTTTTCCACTCCAAACAGGTCGGTGCGGTAAAGCATTGATGGGTTTGGTGAGCAACAGTGACTAAAAACAGTAGCGATGCTTATTTACTGTTCCTGCGGCGCAGATCATGATTTGCTGTGTTCTAATTACCACTAGCGCATCTGTGAGAATCATCGTGTTATGTTAGCATGAAACTTTAGCGGAATTAGCATTAGCTTTTGTAAATGTGCATTAGAAATCCATTCCATTTAGCTGTTCTGTAGTAATTTTTTAAGTAGGAGGTTGGAAAGTTGTAAGTTCTAAGTTATCAGGAATGCATCAATATATTTCAATGTGCGAGCGATACTTCTAATAATGAATTATGTATAGAATTCATAGGTACAGTTCCGCTTTTGGCTCTGCTAGCCAGCATGACCATGCAAACCTGGGTATGGGTCGGGCCCGGCCTCCATAACAACCTTGGCTGCAGCCCTTGTGGGGACCCAAGAGATCCCTGTGCAAGCTTTGCCCTGCCTTTCTTCAGCCAACAGTCCTGCTGAGAAAACCAGTATAGATGAGCATAGCTGGTTACCAGCATGACCAGCATAATGCATGCTGGGTGTAATCTGGTAATATACTGTTGTAGAACACAATATAAATAACTATTGTATGTATAATATACAATTGAAAATACCGAGTGAGTGCTGTCACTATGTTCAGTGTTAACGCCGCTAGCTGTGAACATGCCTGACCTGGTGGGAAGGGGAGGTGGTGTAGGAGCAATAGACATTGTACGGTGTTGGACCTGCCGTTGTGACCTGTCTTTCAGATGACCCATATATTCCGAGATTACGGGCCAGGCGTCCGCTTCATCAGGTTCACTCACGGTGGACAGGACACCCAGTTCTGGGCGGGCTGGTATGGGATCCGGGTCACTAATAGCAGCGTGGAGATCTCCCCAGCCATGCTTTCAGAGTGACACTTTCATCAAGACCAAGCTTTGAATGTTGGTTTTTGCAGCATGCGACTGTTTGCAGGTATCGAGGTCCATAACTGTCTGTGACCTTCGTCTTGTCTTGCCCTGTTTGAGAGAATCTCTGTTGTAGTTCAGTGTTCGTTTTCTGTTTCCGAATGTCTGTGATGTGAAGTCAAAGGGGAGGGAAAATGGTAATGGTGCCCCATCACGGTTGTATTTTGGGATGGGAGAGTTACGTTATTGGTGAGTTAGGCAACTCGAGGAATGGCAGAATGAATGTCGATATAATCAAAGGGTAAATCATAAGTCAAAGGGTAAATATATAAATCACTAGTTTTACCATGACAAAAGTAAATTATTAAAATAAATGTTGTACTCTAGGTCTGCATTCAAAGGTCTGTTTTTTTTATTGTCATAACACTGACATGTTAATGAGCTTTTTAAGACACAATGGCTACATTTATATTATGTAACCAGTGCAATATACCACTAACGGAACTAAACACATTTGCAACTTGTCAGATGACAGAAATAGCTTTCTATTTCACAATAAATGACAGTAACATGATAGTTACGTATTCTTGTTATTCTAAAACTCTCATGCTTTCATATATATTTACTCTGTTCAAGACATTACTGTGCTGTGTGTTTTCTGTTTAATTTGAAACTGCTCTTGAATAGAACTGTTTTAACATTGATGTCAACCATTGATGCACTCATCATGTTGGTCACAAGAGGTCAGCAATGTAGCATTAATGCAACTTTATGCTGTACCCAACGTACTTGGCGTTTAACCAAAACTCATTCCACATGAAGCCATTCATGCTACTGGATGTGCTGCTGAAATCCAGGCTGAAGTGCTTTGCTGAATGGTACAACAGCAAGTTCTCCACTTGGTACTTCCGGTTACAAGTGCACTTCTTCCTCCACTGCCCCGTCAGTGCCTTCATCAAGAATGACGATGATAATGATGCTTGCGGAAAATGGACAGTTTTTTTTTTTTTTTTTAAAAGAACTGATTTCTACTTATATTCAAATATATTATGAAATATAATTATCAGACTATAAGCGTAAACGTTGGACATAACAAACGTATTTAATCATTTTTACATTGATGGATGCACCGGATGAACACCCACCCTTGAATTTACAAACATTTTCTGTCAGTGCATTTAATTGAGAATCATGCGAACACTCTGGATATGTGGGCCTATACTGTGACTTGACCATGCATAGATCCAGGAACATCCAGGGCTTTGGTGTCCTGCTTATCTTCAGCTCCTGTTCGATGGTCCATACAGAGACTCCTTTAGGCTAGCAGCAACATATCTGACTAACTGCACTGGAAAACTAATAATGGAGGCCCTCATTAGCTGAATTAGATTAGTTTGCTCAGGATTGCAGAAAATGCAGAGGCTTATAGGTCTCCAGAACTAGTATGTAAAAAGCCTTAAAATCAGCTAACTGAATGTCATGTGACATAGGTAAATATTTGTATTATTGTGTTGAATTCCATGGGACTCGTAGAGGTATTTACAAATTATCACACAAAATTGCTGTCCTCTAACATTCTGTTGTGTACATCGATTTTAAGAAAATGCTGGTCTGTTCCATGCATTTCCTCCTTTCTTGTTAAGCAAGCATCAGTCTTTTAGTCTAAAATGATACCCACGGAGTGGAGAGTTCCCAGAAGATAATCATAGTCTGAATATGTTTTGTTTTGAATGGAATAGGACTCTGTGACCAGTGTCTCTGCACTGGTTTTGTGTGTGGAGGTTGCCTGTTCACATGGGTTTTCCTCAAGGTACTCCAGTATGCACCCCCAACCCCCGGGCTACAAAAAACAATCATTGTTTCTGCTGTAAGGAGATAAGCTAATCACCAAGAGAAAGGAGGTAAGGAACATGCACTGATTATAGTGTAATGCCACACCCACCACATGACAAGCCACCTCAGGGATGAGAACTTGAGTGCAGCCCTGTGGTGGGTGACACCTCAGCACCACACCAGTCCAAATGGATGGGAGTGAGTCCCCCCCCCCCCCCCCCGGTGGCTGGAGTGCCAATCCTTTCACCAACCCCCTCCCCAACTATTCCCTGTACGTTGGAGGACCTTCTTATAGGGCTGGATAATTAACATCATACATAGGAAAGTGATCACAGGTTAAGGGCCCAACAGAGCAGAATCACTCTGGGTATTCATGGGATCTGAACCAGCAACCTTTCCGATTATTGACATAGATCCCTAGCCCCAGGGCCACCACTCCATCCCAAGAGGTATCTTTAAAATCGTGGTTGTAATAAAAAAAAAAAAACGTGTAGAAATCTCTAAAGTGACGAAGAGGCAAAGGAACAAAGATCCACTGTCGCTGTCATATATTTAGCTGGCTAATGATCATTACACGGCTAATGAGCATTACACGGTATTTTGACGGACCGTGGCACACGAAATAGTGAAGTATGATGCAGCAATGTTAGCGCTGCTTGGTGGTGATGTCATTTTACACAATGCGTTAACAATGAGGTGTTCCTAATGAACTGGTGCATCATACAGTGAGCAGGTATAAATGGTAAGTCGCGTTGAATTCTCATAAGCAACATCTAATGTGCTTTAGCTGTACCTAGCGATGGTTTCGGTGGACCTTGCTTTGTGAGTTTTACGTACTAACTTATTTAAGTATTGGTGAAAGTATAAGTAATAGGAAATATAGGGGCAGTAAATGTAAGGAAATAAGTGTGATTAACATACAATCTAACTTGAACATGATGTATTAGAGTCGTAAAGTGACTGGAAAATGATTAACAGCTGTCTGTTATGCTCAGAAATAAATTGCCAGATAATGGCTCAGAAATGGCCTCTGGGAGCAGGTTTCATGGTCACTGCTGTGCCTGAATGTGAAAAAGCTGCCTTCTGTGTTATAGCCGTCTCAAACATTCCAGCCTACAGCCATCATGATCGGCTCGACTTTCATGCTGAATCATTGCGTCTCTTATGTTGTGTGTATTATCTCATCCTGTTTTAACTGCTGCTGCAACACTGATATTAACCTTCATGGGATTATGCTGCTCTAGGGCCGGCCTGCTCTATAGGCAACATAGGCGATGACTTATGGAGCCATTTGATTATTATTATTATTATTAATAATAATAATGTTCCAGCGCCAGGGAGCTGGGACCCACAGAAGTAGCACAGCCAGACTTGAACCGGCAACCTTCTGATCACGGCACAGACGCTTACCCTAAAACAGAATGTGTGAAAACAATTATTAGAAATATCTCTGGTTGCATTCCATAGCATTACAGTTATTTAACATTTCACTGGTTTTCTTATGAAGCAGTTTGCTGATTATCAGCCATATACCAGATGCTGAGATGTTTTTAATATAGCAGAATCAGCCCTTGGCCACCAGAACACCCAGGGCCTCAATGTGCTTCTCTTTAAAAGAAGAACTACATGGAAGAAGAAGTTTTTATTAGTTATGCTTGAGTCTTATCATTTGTGTTGTAAAATAGTGAAATAAATGCACCTATTTGTAAATATATGAAGATGAAATCTGGAAAACAAATATCGAGGTATATACACCTTCTGCGTAGCGATGACTGAGTGCATCCAGTGTAACGGCGATTTATACCATAGCACACAACTGCTCTGCTCTTCTTATTATGTAGTGTTATTTTAGTTTGTACCCCTCTGGGTTTCTGCTTGGTGCCAGAACCCTAATATTTCGTTAAGAAAACGTTAACATTGAACTTTTCAGACCAAAAATATCTCGGCACTTCTGAAGGCCAAAACAAGCACAGCACCATGGCTGCGTTCTCCACCTGTGCTGTGGCTGCCTCGCGTTCCAAACGGCCGAGGTGAGGGAAGGCCGTGTGAGTGCGTTCATGATCCTACGAAGAAACGCTCGGCTTATACGTGATGATGAAGTCAGTTCAAGGCCCACTTGTCAATGCACTTTACATGGAACTAAAAGTTCCATTAGATATCATGACCAGGGCCAAGCATGTAATGTACATTAGAGATGGGACTAAATTACATTACATTAGATGAAAGTAGGGTAGGGTAGGGTAGGGTAGATAAACTTACAGCAGCAGTTAAAACAGGATGGGATAATACACACAACATGAGAACCAAATATCAGCCAAAGTGTAAGGCTTGGATTGTACTGTACGAAGTGAAGAATATGTCAGAATTTGTAAACAACAGACCGTGAGCTTAGGTGGTTCAGTGGCGAGGTGAGTCACATACCAAAAACAATAGTGGCAACAACCACAACAGCAGCGATAACAGTAATAACAGTAATGGTAGCGGTAGTCGTAATAATAATAACAAGTATCATAATAATGATGACAATGTACCCCTGCAAAACGGCTCCAGAGCAGGACAGGCATGATTAACACTGAAATCTATGGGATATTTCACTCCATCTCAAGGTTGCAAAGCAGAATTCACAGATTTCTATGAATATAAGACAAGAAGTTTTAACAAATTAGGAAGCGACTCTCCTAACATCATTACCTGCTTAGCACACATTTTCATATATATGTGTTTCTGGTGTGCAAATCACTGTCCATGGATTCGTCCAGTATGACCTAAAAATGTGGCTAAACAAACACAGAAGGAATCAATCTTTAGCCCTTATTTCCTCATCTTTACCTCCCCTTAATTTCCAGTGCATGATATGCTTGCCTGAACGTGGCTAGCTCTCATGGCCGCTGTCGTGTGTTCAGACTGGTGAACAGTCGCCCTTTCAGGTGAGGACGACAGGCTTCCAGTGTGAGCACAAGCTCTGGCCAATCCCAGGGTTCGGCCTCTTAACCGGGAGCTGCCTGTCATTATTTGTGCTTGTGTTGGCAGCATTTACATTCTTTATATGGCCACAAAGCACAGTATTTAAAATATTTATGTTTGGGCACCAGTTACGATTAGATGTATATGATCATTTACAACATTGTTTGAGCCAAATTACTTTCAGGAAAAATAATGAAAGGGAAAAATATTAAGAAGTAAATAACCTCTTTTATTTTATTTATGAAATCCATTTCCTGTGTGGAGTGTGGGGCACGCCAGTTTTTAAGTTAATCTGTTTTCAATTTATAAATAATTCCTTACATTTTCTTACAAAATTACATGAATGGATTTTTGTGAGAAACAGAAACATGTTTAAAAACCAGGAATGTAGATTTATTTCTGTGTAGCGATGCAGAAAAGACTGAGACCCGACAAGACAGATCAAATCTAAAAATACACTTATGAAACATATATTTCAGTAAGAAATGAAAACACATGTGCTGTTTGCTCCTCTCAATACAAATAATACCGGCACACCTTTTTGACATTCCTTTCATCCAGTAGCTTGATGACAAAATATTTGTACACAAACCATCACCACCCCCATCTCTACTCAGGTTACAATCTTTAAAAAGCCTCCATTCTCTTCTCCTGCTCAAATAAACAAACAAGGAGAAGGTAGGGCCTGTAATTCATTAAACCACAATTCCTTTACGCCTTAGATTTGGAGGGAAACAAAGACCAAGGGCCTGTATCACAAAGTGAGGTTTGCTGGTTGGTCAGATAACCTGTCATATTTAAGGCACTCCAATTGAAATTGACTTTATCTTTGTTCGCGTATATTCAGCCCAGACTAACTTAAATCTAACAAGTTGTCTAGCTAGCACAAAAATCCAACTTTATGATACACATGAGAACATTTTCAAGCAATTCAAAAAAATCATGAAAAATCCCGCTACAAGTCTACCTCGACGACGTGTGAGGTCACACGTTTCAAATCGTCTTACTTGTGATGCTGTTTTTTTTTTTTTTTTTTTTTTTACTGGACATTCAGTCCTATACAGCTGCCATGCCATGTGCTGTACAAGCACAAAACTGAAGTCAAAGTGCTTCCCATTGCGGTCTGCAATCCGGCCAAGTTTTCTAAAGTCCAGGTGGTTGGTGTAGAAGTTATGGTAATTTTTAATAGTGGCAGACTTTGGCGGTCTTTATGACTGCAAAGGTTTATCCAGTTGTGCTATGTGCAAGTCCTGAACTTGACCAGTTGCCAATGTAGCAATGAAGGTTAACGCTGCAGACCAGGAAGCTGAACTGTACCCCGAGGGACAGCTCTTACGGCATTGGCTGGATCCCAGCCAATAGAGAGCTGCTGTGCCATAGCCCATGCTGGAGATGAGCTGGGTACAGACCATGAGCTGTAACTGAGGGACGCTTTACTGCTGCAGTATTTTTTCAGTAATTTCCTGGTTAGCTTTTATGTATTAAATGTCAAGTGATCTCTCTTTATATAAAGCAAAAATCCAAGTTTTGAATAAAATAAGCAGGTTCTGGTGAGTAAATCTGTTTTACTTTAATTTTCCAGTGACTGTTTTTCCATTTTAGCCTATCAACCCTGCTAGGGCACCATATACATGTTCTGTTCAAGGCCCTTGGTGCTTAGATACTTTTTGAAAGTGTTTTTTTTTTGTTTTTAATGACAAAGAAAGTACAGCAGAATGGCAGAGCAGCAAGACAGCGCAAACTTCAATATGAATTTTCAAAAATCAGTTTGGAGCAACCAAGCGAATAGCTGGAGTGGGTTTTCGGCAGAGGAAGGTACTTCACCTGGAATGTTCTTGAAAAAAAATGTCCAGCTGTATAAACGCACTGCATAGATTTGTGACTGACCTGGGACACAGGTGTTAACCACGCTAATGACTGACACCAGTATGATTAGCGAGCATCTGTACAACCCATTAATGTGTTTATTTATAGCGTTGTTTACATGAAACCGGACAGAATGGACTTGTGGTACTAAGCATTAGTTTAATGCACTGAGATCCGACACGTTCATTCCAAAAGACATATTTGTACCCGTAGCAAAATGGCTGCCAGCCGAGAGTTTGACACTCATAAGGATTTTTCCACGACTAAACTAAGATTGAGTGAAATCCCTGACAAGCGCCCAGTCCCTCTCTGTTCTGCAAACTGCACAGATACCAATGCAGCCGAACGCTACGCAGCTCAGTCCCATGGGACATGGTAAGCTTGACATCATTAGGGATGCTGTTAAACAAACCAGACCCAAGCAGCTTCCACAGTAGTTTGGCTGCTAGACTTTGAGTACAAACTGTGGCTAGCAGTCAGAGCTGCCGCAGTACAGACACGGAGTTGCGAGCGAGGAACTCCACAATGCGTAGCGTAACAAAACAGACAGGCCTTGGTGTCGCAACACTGTGAGAATGAGGCATGGAATGCGGTGGGAATCGCATGAAATGCACAGGAGGAAGGGAAGAAAAATCCACATTTGTACACCAAACAAACAATGAACCTGTTTGTGCATGAAAGTATTGATTAATTTAGAACTAAATGAAGTTACTAGTAGAATTCTTAAATAGAATTTTGTGTTTGTGTGTGTGTGTGTCACGCCCACACCACCAGATGCAAGGCATTAAGTGTGGCGACCAGGAACATATAAACGGTCAAACAACCCCTCATCCTTGCGAAGTATTGAGCCAATGTTTACAAGCCATACTAAGCGTTTTCTTGTCCTAAGTCTTCCCTTACTACCGAACCCTCTCTGTTTACCTTTTGTCCATTCCTTAACCTCCTTCCTTTTCTGTTCCAGGCCCATTCCCGATCCTGACCCGCTTGTCCCGCTGAGCCCGGCGCGTTTCGTCCCCACTCCCCTGTTGGGTCCCGTCTCGTGCTTCTGTGTAGGACTGACCACCCAGCTACTGACCTTCTCGCCCGTCCACCGACTTCTCTTCTTGAACGTCCCTTATCTTACTTGTGCTTCACCAGAGCAATTTAACCAGACGCTGGTTTGCAACCCTGGACCCTTGTCTTTCTGTCTTAGGCCGCCTGACAGTGTGGTTATGTGTATATTATATTGTGGGGGACCAAATGTGCCCAAAATGTGTTAAAAACCTGCTACCCTTACATAATGGGGACCATTTGTTTGGCCCCCATAAGGGGAAACTCAATTTAATAAAAAATCTGTGACTGCAATCAAAAAACAAAAAATGACAAAAGTCTTCTATTTTGTTTGGTTACTTATGGTTAAGGTTAGGGCTGGGTGGGGTTTAGGCCGTCATTGTTGGGATTGGGGTTATGTGCATAGAAATGAATGGACAGTCCCCGTAAACATATGAACACAAACGTGTGTGTGTGTGTGTGTGTGTGTGTGTGTGTCTATGGTTTGCATTGTATAGCGATACCTGATTATACAACTTTAATTCCATCCATCCACATATCCATGCATCTTTCCATCCATTTTCCATAAGCCTAGTACTGGGTGACAGTGAGCTTGGGGCTTATGCCAGGGAGCTCAGGGTATGAAGCAGGGGCCACACAGAGCCCAGAGATAAAAAGATGGGAAAATGACCTAAATGAGCCAAAACCCCCTTGGCTGCAATCCTCTGTGCTGTATGAACTGGCAATCATCCATCCCGCACTGCACATTTCAACATAAAAATGGCAATAATCAGCTGTGAAAACAGCTGTTGATTTTTCTAGTGGATAAGGATTAATTATAGCTAATGACAGAATGGGAGGCGTGCCAGTGGACTTCACCAGAGATTTGATTGAATAGATTCTGCATTTGATTCTCTGATTTCTGCTCTGCTGGTGGCACTGAGGTGCAGTGAGCAGCCCCGTGACCTCACACCTCTGTCCTCTGGCTCCCAGTGTGTGGAGTTTGGACGTCCTCACCCTGTTTTTATGGATTTCCTCCAGCAACTCAGTTTTCCTCCCGTAATCTAAAAACATAAAATTGCCCGTGATATATATGTGCGCATCCTGTGATGAACTGGCATCCCAGTCACCTTCTGCTTCCAGGGATGGGATCCAGGCCCACAACCACCCAGTACTGCATGAGCAGTTATGAAAGATGGATAGATTGCTTCTTTCAGCTTCAGCATGGTAATCCATCTTCCATCCCCTTATCCTGGCCAGGGTTGCAGGGGGGCCTGGAACTGGTCCCAGGCAGCATAGGGTACAAAGCAGGGATACATCCTGGATGGGATGAAATAATTTTTCTGTATTATATGATGTTTATATTTTCAGAACTTTCTATTTTAGGTAAAAACTACTAGGTATAATATGTGAGTGAGACTGAGTACTCTCATCACTTTTCACAGTCTATTAAAATTATATTTAAAAAGGAACTTAAATAGAACATAACCGTAACCATTGAATTTTCATTTAATAGCATGCTTGCATGGTCATTTGGGTTGATTTACAGCACGCCGGCACGTGATGGTAGAGTGCTGAGTTCTGCCACACCCTGAGACACAGCAAACCACGGCAGAAGCCGCACTGAAACTTATCAAAATAATAAGGCAGGTGATTTACAGGAGAGCCTATCGTACGATCAGTTCGCTGTCAGCAGTGTACTGTTAGTATGCCGGGCTCATTTACTGTTCCCCCCCCGTCTCCCCCAAGGGAGATAGGCCAATCCAGAATAAGGCATGAATTTGACTGCGTTCATCTTCTGCCCAGACTTCAGGCAAATTACAAATGTGTTATTTCAGGCCAAAGTAGCATACGTAAGAAATCATTAAATTATGTATTTAATTACACGACGTCAACAGCAAAATTGCACAGTCTTTGTGAAGAAGAAAAAAATGCTGTGTAATCGGTAGGCATAATGCTGAGATCGTACTGTGTAACACCTAAAAATAAATCTCACAGAAAAATCTGGAAACTGGTTAACCTGTTAAAAAACTGCTAATGTGCAGTGAAAGCTTAACTAGCAGGTCAGGACATGCCTTATAGGTGCCATTGGTGAATGACAAGCTATGGACTTGATGGGATCGTATAACAAGATTCTTGTAGCTGCTGAAGATCTGCTGCACTTTCCATTAATAGTACCCAGGCAAATATGTCTGAATATGTTTTACTTGCATTTTCATTACAGTGGCTCTTAGTGTGACTCAAAATAACTGGACTGGCTGAGCTCACCGGGAGTGAATCCCAATCCAATTAATCTTTCAGAAATACAGGCCTTGACATTATAAGAATCGGGCTACATCAGTATGAGCCTGCTGACACTCGCAACTTGTGCCTGCTAATGTGACTGCAGTGTATTTAGTTTAGCGATTAAAAATGTCTGTTTGTCAAAAATATTTGTGTTTATCTCGCAAATATACGTGTTTTGAAAAACGCATGTTCAGCAGAATGGCGCTAATGTTGGTGCAGGCGTTTGGTCCATTTTGCTCATGAAAGAGAGCTGGGGATTGCCTTCTTGGAGCAAAATGCATAAACCACAGCACAGATCGAAATTACACATCACCAGAAAAGTTTTTCCACTTGCATTTACCATTAGGGATATAAAGCTCCTTTCAGTTTGCTTAGTTTATGTTAAAAAAAAAGGTTTGCACCAGTGAAGAACATGGCAAAGAGTGACAGCGAACCATTCAGAGACCAGTCAGTGTTCAGCTTATCTTCTCATAGGAGAAACACGCAACACAAAGTTAGTCAAGTGTCTTTATGTTATGTGCGCTGAGTGTGATTGTGTGCATGCCCTGCCTCGAGCCTAATCTTCCCTAAGAATGCCTTATGTCCCTCTACAAGACAAACAGGTGGAAAATGGATGAAAGGATGATCTACAGTAAACATGCACTGCTCGCCATCAGCGTGTGGATATTTTATTATTAAGAAACTGAATTGATAATCTTTCAGTGCTTCTTAGCATTGCATAGATTTGCCCATTTGCAGCAAATGCTATACATTGGTATAGAACTTGCTATACTGCTAACGTAGCATTAGACCAAACGTGAAAAAAACAGTACAAGCATCTATTATTTAATTATGCATTTATATGAACTTGGCTGCTTGAACATCAGACCCACAGGATCGAATGTTTGTGTGCTTTAGAATTAGCGGGAGACAACTTTGTGGGTTTGGTTATGCTGATTACAGCGACACTAATAACTTCCAAATGGGATTTTTGCAACTTTTCATTAATGCAACATTTTGCGCAGACTTTCTGGTGTCGAATGACAACGCTGTGATTTTGCTGGGCCTCAGCTAACTAACTGATAATTAGGGAAACCACTTTACTGCATTAATAACATAGGGTTGTCTAAGTCAATGATTCTCTGCGGTTTTTATGTTTTTGGCCACATTACAACCAGCTTCTGAGGAGTTTAGTCCAAGATAAAGAATCAGTCATTTTCAGCTACCAGGACTAGAGTCCAGAACCACTCAGAAACGTAAAGACCAACAGTAACACGACATAGAAACTGCTGAGAAGAACTGCCCTGTACGTTTCTTTTACTAAGAAAACAGTATAAAGACTTTCTGTCAACTTTGCAAAAGTTGTCGGGCACAAATTGGTCCTGAATAGATCCTCGTTCTTGCCATTGGTTCTCGGCGTGTGCGTTATTGTATATAAGTTTCATTCGTTTTTAGCGGCTTGATTTTGAATGAGCGGTTGGACAACAAGTCACTGAGAAGCATCCCACTGAGACGCAGGCAGCATTGTAGTGATGACCGCACTACAAAGGAAGGAACAAACCTCCCTGCAGAGGGCGCCGTCTCCCCAGTCGTATAGGGACCAGTGGTGGCTGTTTCAGGGCCTCCCTGCATTCTTGGCGCCTGGCCAACTCAGGAAGCCATAAGTGTGGGGAGGTTCAGGCACAGCTGACCGCTTGGCAAAGGACAGTCACATCTATTCCCTCACAGGATTTCAGAACACCCCCCCCCCCCAAGCCCTGGACTCAGGAAGGGGCTCGAGACTGCTAAATTGTTAGCCAAACTGCTTATAAAAAAGACACAAATGGCAAAAGAGAAAATTCATCATTTTAACCCAAGAAAAAATGACGGGCTAAGTAGCCCAGAGGCAAATCGCCAGTGGATGTTGTTCCTGTACCAGTGGCTTCTGGTACTAAGCATATTTAATGGAAAAAAGTAAGAATATATTCTGAGGCTTTTCACTGTTACTAATTAACATACATTCACAAGTCCGACGATGGTTCCTCATGCCCGTCTAATCAGGACGTATCCGATATGGAATTACAGTCCAGGTTGTGATGGTGTAACTCTACCTTTTTTGATTTTCATTTCATGTATTAGATGTGTATTGTCTCTCTGGATGGAGAAGGTGGTCTTTCACAGGCTTCTGTATACTCATGTTGAGTTTATCGAGTGGCTTCCCAGGCAGCCCCCCTCATCCGGAGCTGGGGGTTAGATTCCCACACATCTGCGTGTGGGGTGTGTATGTCCTTCCCGTGCTTGCAGCCTGGATCTGTGCACTGGCGTCTCTAATTTGCCATAGTGTGTGTGCGTGCCCTGTGGTGGACAGGCTTCCGGTGTGGGCCATCCTCTGACCTGGGCTTCCTGGAATAAGCGCTGTGGGCTATAATCTCCGACTCACCACAACCCCGTACTGGATAAATGGGCGGAAGGCGGATGGGAGTTATATACAACAGCTTTTACGTCATTTACAAGATATAATTCACCTGGGCTTATGCAAATTAGGAGTTGTTCAAAAGTGGAAAGCTGCACTCCTCCCAATGGGTGTTTTTTTTTCTCCAAGCATTATTTCAGCACCTGGCTAAATGGAGAGTCATTCTGAGAGCAAAGCGTGACCCGTCCGTCAGATGTCTCTGCCCTGCTTGCTTTCCTTACCGCTTCATCTTTTCTCGTTCTTTGCATTTCTCAGCTCAACAGACCCACTTTAAATAGCGTATTTTATAGGTCACGCCTCAGTGTGATGCAGCCTTACTAAGCTATTCTTAGCTGGGTCTGCTTCAGGGCGGCAAAAGGGCAGTAATCAATGGTACCCATGTTCTGTGCGAAACTGAACCAAGTCTCTTATATAAAATATGCATAAACACAATGAACAGGTGGAAGTACTCAGACCGGCCACTTTAACACCTGTAATATCTAAAACTCCCTTTACTAGCCTTTCCAATAACCGCATTATATAAGTGTTGTGTGTCTATGAATAAATCATTAATTGAGCACAACAGACCATTGCCTAAGGTTCTGTAACTGATACATTAAGTTATTAAGCTGAGCTAAGAAGGCAGGGCTGTGCTGTACAACACGGTCAGTTTTATTGGTTAATTTTCTGGCATGAAATTATTGAAGTGAAACAGTGCAGGTCTGTGCATTGTGGTCGCTACTTATCTGAGGTTAGCCGGTGCTGAACTACAGCCAAGTGTGGTTACGCCGAGAGCCAGCATCTGCCAAGCCAAATATTCCACTTTCTGCACAGACACAGATGCTGCAATCAAATATTCTTTCAGCACCATAATTGGTTTTTTTTTTCCCCCCCTTTCGGATCAGCGGATGCCAAGATACTCAGGGAAAGTGTAATGTAGCATATATATTTTTTTCGTGTTGGGCTTTCTGTTTATCTAAAGCCCCAACTAGCATTTCTACAATACATAACCTGGAGTTATATAGACGTGCACTAAGAATGTTATTGCAAGCTGGGGTCGAGCGAGTGGTGAACTAATGAAATGGTCTAATATTTCCTTGAGATGAAGAATAGATTAAGTCAGGCCCGCATCCACCTGCCAATAGTTCATTATGAATGCCATGTTTGGTGACATTTCTTTGTTGAAGGTGTTCGTTTTCACTTACGTGTCAAAAATGTAGAATAAGCTGCGAACACTGAAGATTATGCCGGCAAATTGATCTTGATTGAGTCAAAGGCATACAATGAACTTTATGTTAGCCAGGTAATTAAACACTGTAGTAGAAATACTGTATATTTTCTTTTGTATTTCAATTAAGGTAATGTCACTAAATTTTGTGTGATGCTTATCTAATATATCATATGTTTTATAAATCATTCTGCATGTGGAAGTGACTGACGTTGTAATGTTAAATTCAGCTTAGTTACATTTGAAATGCAGGGTGTACTAAAACATATGCAAATGGTTGGAGAGCAACACTAATATTTATTTCAAGTTACCATATGCTTGAATTAAGCCATTTCTGGAAGAATTAACTCATTAAGTTCTTCAAAACTGTTACAGCTTTAGCCTTGCTATCTCAGATTCACTGCTTGTGCCTTTGTTGTTCATTAGAAAATTTATTATCATATTATATGAATACTAATTATTTTTCACCTAAAATAACCTACTGTGAACAAGGAAATGTGACGTATACCATAAATTCAATTAAATACATGTAGATTGTCTATCTGTCTTTCTGAGATTTTTAATTCAAAGCAATTGAGCAATTGGGTAGCGCTTTACATTAACTGCACCTTCATGATGCCTTTATAATGCATTCGCAGAACATTCATAAGCAGTATGTAACTATATCTTAACATCCTAACATGCCTTAATGGCTTTGAAACACATTAATAACAAAATTATACGATTATAATGCTGGTTATTATCATATAACGTTTGCTATTAATGAATATTAAAGCTATAAATGTATTTTAGTATGGTAAGGTATATTTACATGCTGCTTATGAATGTTCTATGAATGCATTATGAAGGTGCAGTTAAGGCATTACCGGAAATCCCACATAAAGAACGAATAAGTGGAAAAATGAAGGACACAGTTAAATAAAGGTGATTTCCATGATTGAAATGAATGTGTTTGGTTTTGAGGTACATTGGTATGTAGTGACACAAGCATATTTATTTTACTTTGGTTACTCACTTTTGACAAAGTGTAATGAACACAAACCATAAAACACGTTTTGATGACAAAAATGCACCCCCCCCCCCCCCCGCAGGATTTTCAGATTTAAACCATCTAGAGTAACAGAAACTGTAAATTAGAACAGCTATTAAACCAGTGTCTTTCGCCCTTTTGTAAAATATTTTTAGGCTTTTTAGTTGACCACGTCCACAGAACAGTAATTTTTCTCTGATGGTAAGCAAGCTGATCCCTCAGGGTCAGTTAAATTAACGTTCTTGAAGGTTAAGTGTTTTTATAGCAGGAATTCAGTGAGTCTTTGGGTTTAATTACCAAGCTAAGACGTACTATGGGTTGTTATATCAACATAGACAAATTGTCCATGCTTTGCAAATATTTTGCCACAGTCGATGTAAACCCTGCAGGGACGTTGTTTATTTACTGTCCTCGTTTTCTACATGTGTTCCGGAGCTGGAGTGGTATGTAGAGCTAATTAATATGAACACATTCAAAATTTGGTGGCATCTCAAGAGTCTTTTGTATATGATGAGTCTGCATGTTCTGCTGTGTTGTATGGGTTTGTCCTGGGGGGGTCCTGTTTTCTACTGGAGTAAACCTTTACAACCTGGACTAAACCTTTACAATACTCATAGTGTGTGTTTGTGTCCTGCAAAGGCCTGGCAGGTCTTACAGCGTATCTTCCTGCCTCGTCACCTGTTCTGCCTGGTCTGGTCTCCAGCCCATCGTTTGGATAAATGTTAAAAATATGGTATCTGATGAATCACCAAAAAGTTATGAGTTTGTAATTTTTTGCAACACAGCATATGTTTCATCATGAACACGTTTAATCTCTTTATTGCATTCACGTAGCCCGGCCACATTCTTCTCGTCTATCCATGAAGTCATTCCCATTCTAGACGTATTGAACGAGAGGTTTGAGGTTGTCAGTGATGTTCCATGGCAATCTGGCCTCTTCCTTCACCCCAAATAGGTCGCACATGTCGTGCCAGTGCTACACCTGGCCAAAAAATATTATGACAGTATCATAAATTACAACCCCCCCCCGCCCCCCCCAGTGGGTTGAATCAGTAGTTTAATACAGAGGAGAAGGGTTACTACGTGATCCCTACTGCTGTCACATGATAAACTAGATGTTTCTCTCATTGTTTTCACATGATTCCTCCACAAATATGGATAGCAGCAAATGCTAAGAGATAACAAAGTCATAGCAGTGTTGTATATCAGACACCGTATGGGACTATGGCCAACAGCGTTGGTTTCCAAACATGTCCTTGAGGGCCTGCAGCCAATAACAGCTTCATTAATACTGCAGAAATAGGTTAGTATCAAAAACCCCACAGAGCAGGATCCACCAAAACTGTGGCTGACCTCAGGAAACGCTTATTAGGATTTAACATCCACCCCTCTTCCAGTCACTTATCCTGTGAAGGTCACAGACAGCCTGAAACCCATCCCAGGAAGCCGAGGGCACAAAGCAGGGGAACACCCTGGATGGGGTGGCAGGCCGTTGAGGACTTCCGGGACCAGCCTGACAGATACCAAGAGATTGTGAGAGTGTTGAGAGTGTTGCTAGGCTCAGCGTATACAGTAAATTCAGTTACTGTAAGTCACACGGGAAAGACGCCCGCTTGTGAAAGCAGCCCAGGGGCTGATCTTCCACTGCCAGCCATCCTGGGTGTGGCTCTATTGACCTTTTCCCTTCCAGGGGATATTGCTTCAGTTCAGGCCTAAGCTGACCGGTCAGGTGGGAGCCGGCGGGGGGGGGAGAATAGGAGGTCACCAGCGCTTGGGCAAATTAAGTCCCCCAGCCTGAGAGTCCTGGGCAGTCGCTGCCACCCAGCTTCTCTCGCTCTCCCACCCTGCCCACCCCGGGTCGGCTGACTGATGGGCGGGGTTTCTCTTTTCCCACCGCGCGGTGTTTGTGCTCGCTTATCACGGAGCCTTGCAGCAGCCTCCCTGGGTCTGTTCTCACGGCGGCGGTATCCGCGACAGGTGTAGCTCCCGCTGTAAACAAACAAGGAGACGCGCTGGAAACGCGGCCCTCTGCTCGACCCGAAACCCGGCAAAACCAGTGCAGGCCCAAATGCAGCACCTCCATACGCATCACGTGGTTTGACTTTAGTGTATAAAAATGCTCCAGTGGTCTGCTGACTCTCAGGGGCACCACCTGAAACAAACATTCCTGTAACAGCACATAAAACATTCAACAATTTTTTTTCAGCACAATAACCTGGACTTTTATTGGCAAACTAGCATTGCATTGGCATTTTAATAAATACACAGACCGTATCTATGTAAAAGTATGGAAGCTTTAAGTTACTGCGAATCTATTCATTTCCAGCCTGATCTTTTTCACCACCTGAAAAACAATTCAACTCTTTTTTAGTGATGGAAATTATAGATAACATTTGCCTTAAAATTTCATAACATTTAAAATTTAACATTTGATAATATACGAAAAACAGAAAGTACGGACCGTTTGTAATTTTACTTTGGGAACAATAGATTAGAGGTGGGTCCCTGCAGAACCAAATGGGATGACAAGACAGAAAATGTACAGATCCTAGCCTTGCTTTCTCATGTCCTCAGGACTCACCGCATACCAGCCTTCCCAGGAATTTGAAATGTTTTGCCCTTTCCTGAGATTCTGGGAGACTGACGTGTCCCTGCCACACCTGGGCAGCAGCATCCCGTAAAGGAAACTGCACCCCTCCCTGCCTTACCCCTCAAATGGGCTGAAACCAGGGAGAGTGAGAGTCAGACTGACATATCAGCTTGTCAAAGGTGACACTGCAAGACACAAGGGGCTGTTTCCACGGCAACACCCACGGCCGTGATAAGATACATTTTCCTGGAAAAGGTTCAAATAAATTAGCTTTATGTGTGTAGCATATCCATAGTCAAAGTTTAAACTTCTGTTAGTAAAAGAATGGATATTCACAGCATATTACTACTGCATAGGAGTTATTGTTTGAAATCATTGTACACTGATACAATATAATATAATAATTACAGTAATGATCAATTTAATCTTAATTAATCATGCAACAACAACAAAACAACAACAACCATGATATTTATTTATTTGCTTGCTTACTTATTTGCTTATTTATTAATTTTAGTTGAATTGGTCAGGCATTGTGTCCTGGACTGGGCTCCAGACTCCCCAAGACTCCCCCAGACTCCACCCTGAATAGGACAAGCGATTACAGAAAAATGATGGATGGCTGGGCGGATGGATGGATAGATGGATTGGTGGTATGGATGGATAGATGGATTGGTGGTATGGATGGATGGATAGATGGATTGGTGGTATGGATGGATGGATAGATGGATTGGTGGTATGGATGGATGGATGGATTGGTGGTATGGATGGATAGATGGATTGGTGGTATGGATGGATGGATGGTTTGGTGGTATGGATGGATGGATAGATGGATTGGTGGTATGGATGGATAGATGGATTGGTGGTATGGATGGATAGATGGATTGGTGGTATGGATGGATAGATGGATTGGTGGTATGGATGGATAGATGGATTGGTGGTATGGATGGATGGATAGATGGATTGGTGGTATGGATGGATAGATGGATTGGTGGTATGGATGGATGGATAGATGGATTGGTGGTATGGATGGATGGATTGGTGGTATGGTGGACCACCTCTGCTCTCAACACATGTTCTTCATGTTCTTCTCGTGTTTCATCCTGTTGCCTAAAGCCAGTGAAACGTCTCTGCATTGCCCTTATTAAATGACTGTGTGTACATATGTGCCCCGCAATGGACTGAAATTCCATCCAGGGAGCACCAGTGCTCTGTACCCTGTGCTGCCTGGAATAGGCTCCAGGCAACTTGACCAGGATAAGTGGTTGGAAAATGGATGGATGGATGGAGTATTATTTATCATTCATCCATCCATCAGTCTTCCAGCCGCAGGAGACCTGGACCCTGTCCCAGGCAGCACAGGGCACGTGGCAGTGCTACACCCTGGATCAGATGAATCATTGTAAATAACCCTCTACATCAGTAAAATTAACAGTGAGTAATTTTCTTTCAACCATAAGTACAATACGTTTATTTTCATAAAAATATCTTAAATGATGCCTGAGAGCTCTTGTCCTATTGCTGATCCTATTGCTGATCCTATTGCTGATGCTACTCGGGAAAGATGCTCAGTCTAACTATAAGCAGAATCCCACGCATCTGGCGTGACACTCACGCTTTCAGACTGTCACGCTCAGGCAGGGAATCCTGTGGCAAATCTATATTATCCCATTGCAAACCTAAAATGAGCTACATCAGAAGCACTGAGGCAGTTTGCAAACCCTACAGACTATTTACAAGGTAATAAAACTGCGAATGTGTATCCAGCCTCATCTCGAATTGAAATTCTGAACTGAAGTTGGCAACCTTGCTGAAAGGGCTCTGTGTGGGAGCTACACAGGGCAGGGATGATGCAATGCAGCAGATACCGCTGAGCCCCGTCACGGCTGAGGGCGCTGACATGACGGGGGATGCGGGGGAAGGTGGCAGGCGTGACAGCGGCAGGAGGCGGCACTCGGAAGGAGCTATCAGTGACTATGACTGCGGCCCCCTCCCAGCGGAAAGCGTCCCGGAGGCCAGCAGCCCTTCGCGGAGATAAGGCTGTCTCCAAGGGGTGAACTCACAGCCCTCCGCGCATCACAGTGCGGGGGTCACTTCCCACAGTGCACCAGGACATTTCCCATGTCGTCTGTGTCTCAAAACGCAGAAAATCGCCCCTGCAAAGACAAGCTGTTAAAGGAATGTTTGTGGACCACCAGGCTGCTCTGGGCGGAAAAGAAAACTAATAATAATAATAAAAAAAAGCACAACCGCTCGGAAGTGACAGCACCCTGTTTCACCAAAGATCAACATTTAACGCATTTCATAATAAAAGCAAGAGTTTGTCTCTGTTATCCTTAACTGGGATTTGCATATTTGTATACACTGACCATTAAATTACGCAACCTATCTTAAATCTGCACTACTCCATCACATTGGCTATAAAATATGTTTAGTCGTCTTCACTCCTTCCATAATTCAGTGAAACATTTACATTTATTTAGCAAATGTCCAAAGTGACGTACAAGTGAGTCAGATAATATATCACTAGCAGACAGCTGACGCGAGCTGATTTAGGTATGTGTTGCTAGGCAACATCTAACATCACTCATTAAATTAAGCCTTTAAATTGCAATAAAACACAAATAAAGTCATAAAGTAAGCATCATTTAAAACTCCCTAGATCCTCAGTATTATTCTCTTTTAGGATTTGTTAATTATGAAACAAATCAAATACATGTGTTTACATTTCATTTCAGTTTTGGCCTTAAACTGCTCAATGCATTACATGCCAGTGTGGTTTGGTTATAGTACATATTTTATGATGCATGTTGAACAACATAGAAAATATTATATATGATTAACATTTATGAGCTGTTCAAAAGTCTCTCTTTGTCATTCAGGGTGAAACTGTTCAATAATGCACTAGTCTGTTGTTTGATTATAAACATTGAATCTCCTAAGGAAGTTTTCATCCAGAGAAGAAAAGAAACTTCTTCTATCCACAAGAGACGGCAGTAACTTTCTCAGTACGGCTGCTTCTCTTTACTTATTTGCTTCCTTGACTGTGGAATTCGTGATGATGAGTAAACGTGAATAAGGCGGCTGCTTGGATGCTTGTTGAACGCTGCGTTCTTCACAGTTGAGAGCAACATCATCGCTGTGAAGCGGCGAGTGAGAGGTTCTGGAAGCTCCAACTGCTTCCACTTGACTTGAGATCTCACTCCGTGGCCCACTGAGTCACCAGGCATTTCATTAAGGTCCTGCAGTCTTCTACCATCTGCAAGCCCTCGAGTCAAGATGGTATCTCAATGTTAAATGAAATTCACATTTTTGTTAATATTACGTGCTTCGTCACTGTATGTGTCACCCCTGTTTGTTGTAGAATTACTAAAAAAATTTAATGTCAGAGCATTCCAACATTTCTGTTTCCCTGTTTGTTCCAGTAATACCAAGTAAAACTTTAGGGCAATTTAATCCCTTTTCCGACTTCTTTTACAAAACCTTGTTACTCTGTCACATTACCTAAACACAATGGACTTAGAACCGTTGACTCGCCTGGTAAAATATTCTTAAAGGCCCAGCAACATAGCTCACGCGACAAGGGGTCAGAGTTTGAATCCTGCTACCTCTCTGAGTTTGCATGCTTTCTTCTTGTAGTGCTGGTTACTCATGTGGTCAAAGGACGTGCAGTGAGATGAACTGATCTCTAAATTGGCCGTATTGTGTGACTGTGTGTGCGTGCTCTGCGATAGGTTGGCAGAATGTCCATGCATCATGAACTGGGAGCCTGTACTGGATAAGAGGTCGGAAAATTGATGAATGGAAAATGGAATATGCATAAATATTCATCATTGAGCCCCTGTGTTATAAATTTATAAATGTGCTGCATGTAGTTATTCCATAAATCCTTTTTTGAGCCCAGATGTTTCTCAGAGATAGAAAATGAATCATTTTCTGTCTACAACAAACACAGACGCTGCTCTATTTGTGGATCCTGACTGATTTTAATTTGCAGGTAAGTGTTTGTAATATTGTTGCCACATTGTCAGGACCCTCAATTAGTTAAGAGATTTTTCAAAACAAATAAGCGGCCTGCAGTTTAAATCAGCAGTAACTGCAAAGGCAGTAGACACACAGGAACGCGGCAGAAAGAATTATCACTCATGTTCTCGGGTTCACAGACGTGATTTAGGGGCAGGCAGTCAAAAAGAGGCCTTCTATTAATGACAGATTGAGAGAGAAGCCTCTCCTGATGTGACAAAGGCATGACGTAAGCAGCCGAGAGGCTTCATGTCCAGGTTGTAAAACCAAGTACTGCATTTAAGGTGCTATTTATGTAGAGCACTGGGACTATATTGGGAAGTTTCAAATTTTTATATTTTTATTTATTATTTCCTGTGTGGCGTCATAAATGTGTTTTTCCCAATGCAGATATTTCCTCTCGTATTTTTTTGTTGCACAAGCCAGTACAATGGGAGATTCACCAAGAAGGCTTCATCAACATCCCATAATATTTCCCCTGGGATGACATGGGTTTGAGTTAATTAAAACAGAAAGTAACAAATCTGGGTTATCAAGCAAACATATAAATGTTTCAGACACAAGGAACACTCGGGGGCGGGGGGGGGGGGGTGGGAACAAGGTTCAGCTGTGGACTGGTGTTGGACGAAGGGCAGGGAGGTCAGTGTGGGGGTTGGGGGACTCCAGAGATGTGACATGAGACTGAGAGGAGGTGGAGAGCCTCCTCTTACCCTTAACGGCCTCCTTCATATCCTCTGAAAACTGCAGCCCTACACACAAGGCTGGTGGAAAATCGAGGCCAGGACAGAAGGGTATTATTTCATTTGAGCACATGGCTCTGCGTACACCAAGGAGCCCCACTGAAAGTTTTATTTAAAAAAATGCATGTTTATGACTGTAACGGTGTGTGAAAATCGTCCCCCAGTGGTTACTTATTTGCACAAAATGATTTTAATTCTACATGAGACATCAAGCTTATCAAACTGACAATAGCATTACTACCTAATGTTTTTTTGTAGATAGTGATAACCAAGTTTATCTTTAGTTTGGCCTGGCAGCCGTGGCCAATCAGCTACTTGGGAAGCCTGGGGGGGGGAGATCTACAGTGATGAAGCTGAGTCTTAAGAAATGCCAGGACTAACCCCCTGCCTTACATATCTGCATTCACTGCTGCGCTGGCAGGGAACGGCTTCACCCATTTCCTGTTTCCTGCTCTTCCTTTCTGGCAGCTCTCACTGCCTCTTTAGGCAAATAACTGGATGGATCAAAGAAAGCAGCAACTGATCAAGCGTCGGAGGATCTGCCTCAGTGTCTTTGGGCGCCGACATGCAAGTCCTGCTGAAGGAGCCAGCATAGCTGCTTACCAGCATGACCAGTGTGACGCATGCTGGGTGTACCAGCATATGTTGTGTTTTGGCGCATTAATGAAACATTGCTGGTGGACCAGATTCATGTGCAGGTACAAAAGTCCAGCTGTGCTGGTCCACCAGCTACACCAGTTCCAAACCATCACTAACCAGCACAAATACAGCACTAAGCAGCATAAACCAGCATGAAGATCATTCTGGTCAACACTGTTTTTTTCAGCAGGGAGAAAACCCAGTATTCACCAAGTACTCACCAAGTACTCACCAGTAATTAAACTATTTTTTTTTAATACTCAGACCCAGAATAATATCACAGATCCCCTCATTTCATTTAATTCTGGTCTAGCTCTTTACTTTTGTGAAGGTGATTTTGTGACATGCAGAATGACTACAGCCACTTCTTTCTGTGGTTCTCCAGCCTCCGTGTGCAGGATCTGTTTCTCACAAAGTACATCTTGTGGGTCTCCTTCTCACAACGCTCATCCACAGAAAAAGGGAACGTGTACCTATTTCATGAGCATATACTTCTTCTTTAAAAGGCAGTGAAGTTGGTCTTTAGCTGATGGAGTTAAGTGCAGCCATAACAAAGCTTCCGTCCGTAACGGCCCTGAAAATCATTTCATAAGCCCCCAAATACAGAACGGAGTCTGGCGATGTGATGTTGGTGAGTTCTCAGCAGCACCTACTCATGAAGAAAAGCAGAAAAGGAGAAGGTTCAATGCAGCCTGAGAATGGAAGACGGAGCGTCTTTGTCCTGGTCCTCCGCTGTCCATAAAGATCGCAGCGGTTATACAAGCGCTTGTTCACCTCCACCCTCACAAAATCTTACGTTGAACCCCAGTGATGGGTCAGGGGAGAGCAGGGGGTCACCACATAGAGTGCATCAGTAACAGGCCAGCAGGTGGGGTGCAGGTTGCGGGGGTGGGACTCCCAGGTTACACCGGACATTTGAGGAGGGGCTTGGCTCGCATTCTGCTGAACTGCGTAACAGCCGAGGTGTGTAAGGAATTGTGGGGCACAAGACCAGCGCGTTAATGGAGATTGATTGCTCCCTTTCCCGCCCCGTCATCAGCCAATCACCCTGAACATTTCCAGTAATTAATCACGTCCAATAAGGCATCGCTCACTTAAAGGTACATATACACTTCTGGTGGCACATTTTAGTTTATTTGTCTTAATTTACAACAGACATATTTTAGTTTGCCTGTAGTGCTCAAAGAGTGAGTGGTTCTGAAGGCTAAGCCTCTGGACCTGTGATGAGAAGGTCGCCGGTTTTAGCCCCAGTCTTAGCAGAACAGTCACATGTCTGTGGGCTTTTGAGCAAAGCCCTTAACCCCCCAGTTCCAGGGGTGCTGCATGTGAGCTGACCCTGCGCTGTGACCCCCAAGATCACTCTCACCTGCATGCCTGTCTCAGGGAGAACAAATTGGGGCATGCAAAGAGAAGCATTCTGCTATATTTATGCAAATAAAAGTTTATTACTATTATATAGTGTAGCAGCTGTAAACAGAGTAGCTTATGTAGCTTGTGGGTATTCAGTGACGCATGACACCCAGTAGATACTCATTAAGTTTGTCTTCTCCTAAGTTTTCCCCAAACTTTGAACTTTAAACTGAACCACCTCTGATTTTGCATGTTAGGGACCCAAGAAGAAGGTTTGCATTATCGACAACAGGTTCACGTGTAACATCTTCCCTCCCGCGATCCAAAGATTCACAGGTCAGCGGCATCTCGAACATGCCCATAGTGTGTGCGTGACCTGTGATGGACTGCTGTACCGTGTGGAGTGTGCCACTGCCTGGGACGGGCTCCAGGTCCCCCCTGTCATCCGGACGAGCATGGAAGTCTAGAAGTTGGATGGATTGGGCTGAAGGTCAACCGTCACCTCTAGTTATGCTGGTGTATTACAGTGCAAATTTACCAATAAAGAATAACAAACACAAAACATGCATTTCAAGAACAAATTATGATTATAAAGCAAATAAATAAAATGTAAGAAAACCTGGAATGTGTCCCTCTTGAGGGAGATTACATATACAGTGCTGTGCCAAAGTCTAAGGCAATGATAGAAAATTGTATTTAAATGATTGTCACGCTGGTGTCAAACTATGATGTCTTTCAGGGTGTGCACAGTTTCTTAGGAATTTTAAAAGCCACACTTATAGTCCCCTTCTATTTGTAATAACTGTCCAATACAGCCATGTTTTTGCTAACTTTTCTTGAATACTAGCATACCTACCATCCATCCATCCATCCATCCATCCATTTTCCAACCCACTTATCCTTCTGGGTCGCGGGGGGGTTCAGAGCCTCTCAGAAGCTACGGGGACGAGGCAGGGAACAACCCAGGATGGGGGGCCAGCCCATCGCAGCATTAGCATACCACATTTGGCTAATCAGTACTTCTTCAAGAAATTTAATTGCATTAATTAAATGAGCTGGTGGTGAAATTTAACAATACATGGAATGGCTGGGGTGCCCCTGAGGAAAAGTTTGGGAACTATGATTTGTATTCTTCAAGTCATACAATAAGATATAAGTAACCTCTTTGATAACAGAACAAATTCATAACTGTTCATAACTTTTTACTCTGTTACTCTTCATTTGGGTACACTCAGTAAATTGTGCTTTTTGTCATGAGAAAATATACATCTGTTACTCAGATAAATAGATTTGGCTTCCTTTGATTGATGTTGGCTCCCGTCAGTTGTGAAAATTTATGCTGGAACATACCGACATGACTAGAGCCAATGGTCGCCATACCACCCAATTAGAGATCAGTTTCACTGACTAGCTCCAATGCTGATTCAACATGCTACATCTGGCAAAACAACGCCAACGGTGACCAACTGTGTCCGTCTGTGCTGCACACACCCGCACAATGGGGTGGTCACCAACTCTCACTGACTCTCCCTGCAATGGCTTCCAGTGGCCAAAAATCACTTTGGTGCATTCCAAACATAAGATTTTTGTACAGTACTGTACGGTGACATTAGTCACCTGACGACAAGCATTTGTCTTTGGACTCAATCCTCTGAGCACAAAGCAAACTCTCCACTTCAAATTGTCTTCCAGAGAAACACTGCAGTAGAGACCGCCATGAAATTGCCCCCTCAAAGACAACATTCTGCTCTGCAGAATTATATTTTGTCTCAGGGCACAAAGCTGTGGCTGTGGAAGATGTAGGGCATCCAGTGAACAATTTCTGTCTCGTAGACGCTACACCACCAGCGTGTTGCCAAAACAACATCAGGCCGTACAACGCAAGCTTCAGAGTGACTGAATTCCATCTGCAATTGTTTGACAAGCCTGCTACACATTTATGTCTTACCAGTAACCTGCAGTCACCCCGCGGAATTGTGCGTGCATCATTTCTAATTCCATCCTTTTAACAAGCCAACAATCCTTCAGCTTTTCCAGCATGATTATTGACTTAGCGTGACTCACAGAGTAAACATTTCGTCTTAATGAAGGCTATTTCACTGGCGGTTTTTCAACCCCCGCGAATAGCGCATAGACAAGCTCCAGAGCACACACTAAAAAGCTACTGACACAGTACGAAAGAGTGCTGAATCACTATTACAATTATCACAATAGTGGCTTCCCATGGATTACTCCCAGAGCCCCTCCGCGCTCAAAGGAAAGCTGCCTGTGAAAGGAATTTTGGTCTGATATGATAATTGCGTAACAAACAAACGCACCACCACCGACGACCCGTGTATCAACAAGCTGTGCGATTGCACACTCATGAAAACGACAGGAAGGGATCGCAGTGAGCCAAGTCATTTCTCAGAAATTACACAGTCACACGCCACATAGACTGACCACAAGTGCTTAATGGTGGTGGGCAGTTGCACTGCGTCCATTTTGCGTTATTTGCCATGAAATTGTCTTGTGTTTAACGTAAGCGAAGGACAGAAATATGATTTACTTCTTGTTTTTTGTCCTGTGTAATTTGTGATCTGCATTATGTTACCACCCATATTAAAGATGTTTAGGAGCGATGGATTCCCCGCGTGCTCCATTATAAAAATGACATGTGCTGTGACTAACCAGCCCAAAGACTGAGACTTCTGTTTTTTTTCGTTTGTATTCGCAGTTTAGTAGCTAAAGCGTAATAATGGCTGAAAACACTATGTGCCTTGTACCTAAACCATTTACCATTTTTTTTCATCTTTTACTGGAGCAATTAATTTTATGTAGCTTATTTTCAACCTCTTGGTCACAGTCTCCATGTTCTCTGCCATGTAATGTATCTGCGTTAAAGTAAATCTCCTAATTTCAATTACTGCTTCTAAGTGCTCCTAAACACCTTAGATATTGGGTCTTGCCTTTTCTAAACTTTTCTCTCTCTTTTTAGGCAAAATATTTGCTCTCACAAACCGCTGCCAAGTCCCTCAGCCTCCCCAGCATGCTGAACTGCTTCTGTTGGCAGGTGGAGACTGACATGTTCCAAAATATTGCTCTCTGGGACACCTTTTTTTAGTGTGAGCTGTTACCTTCAGGAGAACTGAAATGCACCTTCAAGAAAAAAAGCATACCTATACCACCACTGTCCTACACACCTAAAACACACCAAGAAGGAAACGCATTTAAGACCATGCTACAACGTAGCAATACTGTACACCTGAAGCAGACCCCTAAGATACTGTGCTTTTCCGATAAGTGCCAGGCTAGTATTCTGTATATCTAGATTGCACCTGTAGCATATGAGGGGCAATTACAGGATTGGTTAAGATGGGGGGCATAAGTAAGACCTCAATTCATTTAGAATGTCAACCATATCATTAGCCAATGATATGTTCTGAATTGATGAACGACAGGGGAGAGGATATTCCAGGGTCCAATCAGCTTTCAGCTGGGGCCAGTGCCCCTGTGGTCCCGCCACTGTATGTACCCCCAGTATCCTGTAACATACCTTCCATGCCAATTCTATGCTAATGTGCTGTATATCTGGAGTATAGATAGAAGACAGATTTCACAGCAGTGCTATGCTAATGTGCTGCACTGTACCTGTGAAGTACCTTTTACAGTTGTGGTATTTGTCAAGAAGGGAGGAGGTAGGCCTTGGCAGGTGGAACATAGCACTCTCGGACGTAAAATCAAATAGAATTCTATGTACTATAATCAAAAAAGTACATTTTTCACTGATCAGACTATTGATTTAGTAAAACGTAAGTAGATCAAATTTATCTATAGAGCACATTTCAAGATGACAAGTGTACCAAAGCATAAGACGTATAGAAGATCTGAGTTAAACATTTGTCAATGTTTTGCAACAATGCAAAGAAAATACAAGGATAATTTCACATTTTACATGTTATAGAAAATGCCTGTTTTACTTGAAATACATGTTGACATTGTTATGCACTTTACTGACAGCATGTGCTGTCTAACCTCTGCAGATGATTCAAAACTCAGCACATCTGGAAGCTAGTCTGCCGACATGCACTCATTTTACGCCGGCTCCCCCTGGGCGCTCGGATGAAGTCCTTAGTGTGTCCTCACAGAGAAACGGCACCGGCCTACATCAGATCACCTGGTAATTCCTCAACCATGTGAATGCAAGTCTCATATTAGCCATTCTTCTTTTGTGGCTCCTCTGTGGTGGGACGGAGCCGCCTGACTACATCTGATCAATAGGATCCCTCAGAACCTTCAAGAAACATCTTAAGACCCATGTCCTCGGGGAGCACCTGAACTAAGCTCTTGAGGATTCCAGTCAAATTGTTTGACTTGGAATTATTGGATGCTCTACTGTATCTCACACACAGATCTACTAGAATTTTATTCATTTGAATAGCTCTTATTCCATTAACTCTTTTGCACTTGTTACTGGTGGCTTACTGAAAGCTTAACCTAGCACGAAAACTTGAGCAGCTTGTGATGTATTCCCTACATTGCTTGTACATCGCACTGGACAAAAACGTCCACTAAATAATCAAATGTAATAGAACGTTGTGCCTGAAATAATATAAATGTAAACTTTGATCTTTTGAAAAAAAAAAAAAGGTTTATTAAATAGGCATCTATGTGGCCAGCTAACGGATTTGCTGACATCTCTGGTGCCGCGGATCCACAGAAACTACAAAAATATCGGAGGAGTGTAAAGTATATATGCAGGTGGAAAAGTAGCCGTCGTTCACATCGGTGCATCTATGAATCGCGTGTTTACATTTACATGAACATTTCCTGCCGGTTAAAACACCGGACACGGTTTACAGGTGTGGGATCACACAGCCCGATTTGGCGTAATTTTTTTTTTATACCAAACTAAGTATTTTTTTAATGCAATTGCTTTGGCAAGTGATAAAGATAAAATGGACAGATTTAAAACGAAAGTATGACGCCACTTGTTTCGGCCTTTTGGACAAGGAGGCGAAGTTTCATTCAGGAGTTTGACATAAAAGCGCAGCGTATGAATGTAGGTGTGCAGCCCGGGACGGTCAGCCTGCGGCCGGCAGCGCAGCACCATGTGTGCCGGGGATCAGTCGTGGGTTCGCGCATGTTACCAGGACACAAAGGCTGGCTGTGTGCAGCCCGTTACCAAGCGCCTGAAATAGCATCGGCTTTTAATAGTCCGCTCTGATGTCGCGCAGATGACAAAGAGGCGTATTATTAGCCTGAATTAGACTTGAGGACCTTCAGCACTGGCGGTAGCACATGAGTGACAAAGCTTAAAAAAAAAAAAGAAAAGATCTGATCTATGTTTCTGCTACCGGGACCGGGACAAATTATAGCTAATCATGCAGTGGTCATTTAGGGGGACGCAGGCTTGGTCCACGGCACCTCCCGAGTTTTGAAGTATTGACGTTTTAGACTTATGAAATGCTAGAGTTTAAACGGATTATTTCAACTTGCTGTATATTAACCTTTAAAATTATTCTTGTAAACCTTTAAATCATGTTGGCAATATTATACATATGACCATGACATTAGACGACAGTTGTGTGTGTGTGTGTGCTTAAAATGTAGTGCCTGTCTGCATGTGCATTATATATGTTTAGTATATTATAGGAGGTGGTTGGTTCTGAGGTAATGCCAACAAATAGGCATTCTGGGACTGTACTTTATATATTCCCAGAAACGCGCAAAGTGTTTATGTCACCCCAAACTCCAGCACCTCCCTCTCCTTTCTCTGCAGCATTTGTGCTCTTATTGCAAGTGACAGTTTAATGAGTCCCTGTGCCTTGAGGGTCAGCTCTTGGACTTGAGGTGATCTGAGCCTTTTTTTTTCAGCCTGCGGTTGGGCCCCACCCATTTAATCACAATCTGCAAACATTCAGCAGTGCCGAAGTCCCGCCACTCTGACGGAAAAAAATACTTTGGTCGCCTGCCAATATTTGGAAGTGTGCATGATTTCTGCAAAGGCACCTTCTTGGCAGTTTTGACATTTCTGGCTGGTCTGTAAGACCCTGGAGTCGTAGCTCTGTCTATGGCTGTGCTCTCCAGTCGGTAACTGGGCACAGTGAAGCAACGTCCAGGGAACGTCTCCCCACTAAAAAATATCTCGTTGACTTCCAGCAGGTGCTGAAAGAGTCTGGAAGGAAGAAGCTTGAGGAAAAAACAATGCAGAGGACAAGAAGTTGTGTTGTTCAAATATATTTGCTTGGTCAGAGGCAGGCACAGTGGTGCAGTGGTTGGTACTGTTGTCTCTCACTTCTGGGACACGGGTTTGAGTCTCTACTGCGGCTGCATGTGCGTGAAGTTTGCATGTTCTCCCCGTGTTGTCATGGGATTTTCTCTGGGTCAAAAACATCCTGAGGTTAACTGGAGTTACCAGAGTGGTATGTGAGTTTACCCCGCAGTGAGGAGGTGCCCAATCCTGAGTTGTTCTCTGCCTTGTGCCTGTAGCCTCTGGGACTGGCTCCAGACCCCCTGAACGCACCCCCTCCCCCCCAAAGAAAAAAATAGCTAAGGGTGTAATCAATCTATTCATATTCTGCAGGCCACTATATTTTCCTCAGGTCCCCATTAAGACCTTAATGTAAATTATTTGGTAGATAATTGTAGAGGCTTGCTTTGCTGGAATAGCGGCATGGCTGAACAGTTAAGGCTGTGGTTTTTTGATACCTGAAGAAGGTTTTGTTCCTGTGCTCTTACTGTACTTACTGTACTTACTGTACGCTCTTAGCCTAACATTTTGCACAAGAGCTATAAGAAAAAAAAGTGAGTGTATAAAAAAGTGCGTAAAAATGTGAATTTGTCTTCTTTCAGATTAGAAAATAGATTAGGTATATAAGTGCAATTGTCTCCATAATATGACAGCTATGATAGAAATTTATTATTAAACTTCTGTTTTAGGAGCATATTTATGATATTTCGAAATAGAAAGTTTCAAGGTGTTTCATATATCAACATAATAGGGTTCTGCAGTAAAATGGTGGCATTTCTGTCACTGAAGTGAGAAATAAAGTTTAACAAACGAACCACTCTTGGCTGTTCGTACCATAATTAGGGATCTGGCTCACAGCATGATCCACATTTTATATGTAACTACTCACCACTTGTCAAACTCTGCGAAACAGGCAGACTTCAAAATTTATTCATTTAAAATTGTAACGGCATCCCATCATTTATCCCACATTTACTTGCCCTGCAAAATTTCTCAGCTAAACTGGAGACAGATCAGTTATTAAACCCAGACCACCCCAGCCACAAATTGTTCTCTTCTCGTGGGTCTGGCAGGAGGTTCCGCAGTGTGAAAACACTGACCACTGGAATTAAAAGCAGTTTTTCACTGCCTCACTGTCAGATATGCAAACAATGTATCATAAACAGCTGGTCACAGAGTGCCATATGCAAGCAGTATCCATCATAAACAGCTGGTAACACTGTCCTATACGCAAGCAGTATCCATCATAAACGGCTGGTAACACTGTCCTATACGCAAGCAGTATCCATCATAAACAGCTGGTAACACTGTCCTATATGCAAGCAGTATCCATCATAAACAGCTGGTAACACTGTCCTATACGCAAGCAGTATCCATTGTACACAGCTGGTAACACTGTCCCATACGCAAGCAGTATCCATCATAAACGTCTGGTAACATTGTCCTGTACGCAAGCAGTATCCATCATAAACAGCTGGTAGCACTGTACTATATGCAAGCACTATTCCTCATAAACAGCTGGTAACACTGTCCTATATGCAAACAGTATCCATCATAAACAGCTGGTAGCACTGTACTATATGCAAGCAGTATCCATCATAAACAGCTGGTAACACTGTCCTATATGCAAACAGTATACATCATAAACAGCTGGTAGCACTGTCCTATACGCAAGCAGTATCCATCATAAACAGCTGGTATGACTGTCCTATATGCAAGCAGTATCCATCATAAACAACTGGTAACACTGTCCTATATGCAAGCAGTATCCATCATAAACAGCTGGTATCACTGTCCTTTATGCAAGCAGTATTCATCATAAACAGTTGGTAACACTGTCCTATATGCAAGCAGTATCCATCATAAACAGTTGGTAACACTGTCCTATATGCAAGCAGTATCCATCATGAACAGCTGGTAACACTGTCCTATATGCAAGCAGTATCCATTATCCATTATATAAGAAGTATAATGCTGCACTGTTGCAAAATCACTGCTACAACTTCAAAATAACACATTTCTAAAACGTAATTTTGTGTTGAATCGTAATTTACCATGCCTAACTTCAGAAAATATCCTAGTAAATGAAACAAGGAATATGTCATTTCAATATCAACCTCACACTTAAATTTATCATTCGGCAAATGTAGTCATTCAAGCAGAATGTTATGACTGGCAGGTTGGAGGTTTGTTTGTGGACTGCAGTGGAAGTTACACAGGTTAGAATGAACTGTCATGATGCCAGTATTAACCTCAATTATTCACACGCCAGTCATGTATTTGGGGAACTGTTGCAATAGGACTGAGTTGTACCTTTTCTGATATCTGAGATCTGTCATCAACTGCATTTTATCGTTTTTGGTAGTTCCACTAGTTGTTGGTTGTTCCACCTCAGAAAATATAACTGAAGTTCATAATTTTCTTTCTGCAATGCAGCATACACAGATGACAATATTTGAAATATGTAGGATAGACTAATAGATGACACATCTAATTAGAATTAAACACGAAATAAAATATGTGGTACTTTGTATACCGCTTCACATCTACAACATGGAGAATCTATGACAACAACATCCCATAATTATGCACTATATACCACACCCAGTAGAACATACAGTTTATGTGCAATTACAATTATAGTCTAATGATCCTGATATGAATCACAACAAGCTGGGTAGATCCCTGAAACTCAGAAACTGCATATAATTTCTGAAATTGGCACATTCGTCCCGTATTGTTACTGGGTCCTGCATCTCCATGAGAAAATGAAAGAGATTCCATCTTCTGTTAAGTGCAGGAATCTCTAACCCGCCTAATGAGTTACTACAGTATAATGATGCTAGTGTGCTACTATTAAAAATTCACCCTGTGTTAATAAAGCTGATGTGTTTTTTTTTTTTTTAAGCCTGGCAACTGTAGCAGATTTCCCAGTTTGAAATGTCTGCTTCGGTGTGATTCAAGGCAGAAATCAGATCCTGCTAGCAGACAAAGGCTTATGTGTGCTTCCCAGCTGTCAACACACCTGTGCAGCTCGTCAAAAGAGCTCAGGTTCGACAATCCTGTCCAGCAGCTCCGGGAGGAATGACTTATCAACAGCTGATATCAACACTGACTGAATTAAACAATGATCAAATTTAAAGCTAATTAAATCCCTTTTTTGAGGTTAAAAGCGACCCGCTTTCATCAACCTGAGAATATATTCAGTGATCTTTTTTTTCTAAATTCTTTTTTTAATATTAAAAATAATCTACATGACAGCCTGTTGAAATGTATTTCTTTACTATGTTTACAAATGGCTCACTATTTGTTAAAAATCTCTTTTTCAGCACAAGGAACCACTCTTCCTAAAGAGACTGCGTAATTGTAGTTGTCCTGAAATCATTGACAGAAGACCAGAATGATAATGGTTATCAAGGCCTGGAAGCTGGTCATGATTCCCAGAATTTGGTCATTCAAATAAATACGCTCAGACAGCCAGAATGTGCTATTATGCGCTCAACTCAGCAGTGCGTCATTATCAGTTCAGTTATGGCATGCTGTCTGTTCCAAGCCAGGCCAGAATCCGGGAATCTCCGTTTGTCGTGCTGTTGCAAAGCTGTGAAAGTATGCAAAAGATTATTTTCCTCATCTGCACGACAATCAAAGCTGGTGTCTCAGCCTG
The DNA here is from genome assembly GCF_023856365.1 of Brienomyrus brachyistius. Classification (NCBI taxonomy): domain Eukaryota; kingdom Metazoa; phylum Chordata; class Actinopteri; order Osteoglossiformes; family Mormyridae; genus Brienomyrus; species Brienomyrus brachyistius. The sequence goes on along the minus strand of NC_064538.1, from coordinate 1,493,931 downwards.
CGAAGGAAATAACAGCTATAAACGAATCCAGCTCCTCAAACCCTGCTGTCGAGATTCTGATAATGAGATTAAGGTTTTCTGAATGGAAACTTATTGTAGTCCCACTGAGCCTAAGATACAGTGAGATATCCAGTGAGCAACTCCTTCCCAGTTAAAGGCGGTGGGCTAATCTCTGTTGGGTTTCCATTGAAGCTGCTTGAGGTGGACTAAAAGAATTAATGTTCGATCATTTTAAGCGATACAGAAGTGGCACATGAACACTGAGATTTACACTCCGTCGTAACGCACTGTGGAAAATAGCTCTTTGAAGTTCAGCAGTTGTTGTTAGTCACTTAAGTTTCAAAGTCCTCAAGAATCACATATTTTCTTGCTCATAGACATCTCATAAAAGGACTTGTTATGGTCATTTTCTGTATTCATCTGTTACTACATTACTTCCAAAACCACTGGAGTGTCCTTTTTTAAGCATAACACAATCAGATGTGATGTCATTTCATATCTCATAGCGCATAAGTCCGTGTTTCCAGAAGTCAGAGAGAGCGGTACAGTGGCTGTCACTGTGCAGGGCCAATGATTTTTGGTGTATGCAGGATTGCCATCTGTCCTGCATCTGGTGTGACACACACACTTTCAGACTCTCACGCGAGACATCTTTGGGCAAATCTGTATTATTCCATTTCAAACCTAAAATCAGCTACATCGAAAGCATCGGGGCTATTTTTCAAACCCTACTGTTTGTTTTCAAGGTAATAAATCTGTGACATGCATGTCAATCCATGTGCAGAATTGTCTGGAATTGAAAATCTCCAGCCAGCTGACCTACGTCTGCAATCCCGTATACAGTTTGTCCCCTGCGATAGACGGGACCCATGTCTTGGGTGTAGCCATATGCTGTTAGTGACTGGCTCGGGATAAGCAGTCACCAGATGGATGGATGGATGTTTTTCTTCTCAAAATGAGCTTATTTCATCGACTCTGTGGGTTAAGCAGTGAAGTTGTTTATGCATTTTTAGCTGCCTGATTCACTGCTGATTCATAATGGTGTTATGACTGACTAATTCCATTGGCAGGGTGTATATTATATATTGTCGTTAATTCGGCGCTGGGGCTGGTCACAGGGACTGATAAGTGTCTGACAAAACTGCAGGCTGCAGCTGGGACCTGGAGCAGTACAGCTGTCGTTAAATTAAGAGAGCGATCTGTTAACCTCGCTCTGCTGCAGGCCGGTTCTCGTGGCAACTGACTTTGCGGAACATTTGTATTTTTCATATGTAACATAACTGCAAGCTTAAGTGATTGATTCAGTGTTTTATTTGAAGGTAGTAATCATCATTCGTGTAACGTTATTGGTTTAGTGATTTCAAAAGAACTAAACGGTGAAATTCTACATTCATATTTATGTATCTGATTTCATCATGATGGCAGAAGTGGTTCAGTGGATATTCCTGCTATCTCACACCTCCAAGGCTGGGGCTCCATATTCCATCTCGGCTGCGCATTGCACAGTCTGCATGCTCTTCCTGTGGTGTGGCTCTGCTGTCGCTCTTGCCGTCCCAAGGCTAATTGTTTTCCCGAATTTCCCACAGAATGTAACCGTGTGGATAATCAGGAGCAGATTCATTAACAGGCTTGTACAGGCTGCAGCCTACGGATCCAGAGTGATCATTTTTGACACTTTTTTAAAATCCATTTTGTGTACTTTCTGGTATGTGTATACATAGTTCCCTAAAGTAAAATTGAGTTTACAAGCCTGATGAAAGAGTTTTATGCCAGGAAGGCGTGGACGAGAACATTCCAATAGTAAGAACTTTATATTTTTTTGTTAAGTTACTCTGTAAAGTTGTATATGGTCTATGCTATCTACGGTAAATGTGTCTCGAGTGCACATTGTGGATGCAGTTGACATGCACTGGATCAGAGTGTTACGTTTTAACGTTACCGCTATTAACGTTACGCGTTTATCCAATGACGTCTCTGTGCCGCTTGTTCTGGTTGCTGCATGTGACCGACGTGAAAGAGTTAGCTTGCTGGTTTGTCACTCTTCTGATGTGATTGCCCTCGCCACATTATCTTTGAATTTGTATAAATTATTTTATAGTTACTAATATTTCGTAGTTTTATAGGTAATTGTTGTATTGCTTTAGGGAAAGTGCAGCTAAGAGCACCCTGTACTCCTTAATCCACCACACTGTGTGTATGTGCCCTGTGATAACAGAACAACCTGCCCAGCCCTGTGCTGCCTGGGATCCAGCCTTCGGACCCTCCTGAAGATAAGCTGTTAAATGATAGATGGCAGATAATGCAGACTTAGCTCAACTGTAGCTGCCTTAATGACAGTAGATGTGTCTTTACTTTTCTTTTCAACAAATTGCTTGGTAACACTTTCGGTGAATGCCGTGTCTATATGAACCTATGAGCACATTCATAACACATTATGATGCATTCATAAAGCATTATAAACATGACATATTTATTAAAAGGCATAACACATTATAGCCATGTTTATTATGCATGATTAATGCTTTCATCTATAATGCACTATATATACAGTAAATTCATAATGCAGTAGGAAGCATCTTAATTCTTATACGGACCGACCATTATAATGCATTAAGGAGGTAGTGTACTATAGATGAGAGCTTCATTGAAGCTTATGAAGTATTATAATCAGCACTATGATGCCTTATGACTGTCAATAGAAGATGCTGTAATGCTTCATTAATTCTCATACTGACCATTATAATGCATTATGAAGGTATCTACATTATAGTGCATTGTAGATGGGAGCCTCAAGTAAAGTACTACCATTTGCTTCGTAATGAGAAAAAGTTTTTTTTTTTAAGAAATTAACCAACTTTTGCAGGGGAACTGAACGCTATGAAAAAGCAAAAAGTCTCACACACGCTCATTTGGGTGCAGACGTAGCCAGCGTGAGCCCTTGAGAACGCCCCTAGATGCAGTGTGGGCTGTTGTCGCCGGGTACGTCCCCCCAGAGGACAGACTGCGTGTGGTCGCGCAAGCAGCTGGCGTGCCCTTTGGTGGCACCGTCAGACGACCGTAATCCCTCCCTGGCACCTCGATGACTCCCAATTATGGCCCCTCGCTATGACTGTGATAAAGAGGTCAGGCGGCCGGGACAGCGGGGCAGTGGGGGGGTCAGACTCCCCGCCGGAGCTGTCGCCAGTAGCTCTTCTGTCGACTTAGCGCCATGCCATCCCGCTCCAGAGCGGCCAGGCACTGTCTGCTGCTTCTAAATCACGCGGGATTAGCGGCCGGCTTCTGTCGCTGAAGCGTGACCCGGCTTTAATCACCGCTGCCCTCCACTCTCATGCCCATTTCGTTTTCTCATTTCCATCACGCATAAATGTCATGTGGCTGGGCGGTTACTTTGTAACCTTTCGGTGGAACCAGATCGGTGCTGCACATCGGGGACGAGACGCTTTTGCGCATTATATTCGTTTTACGTGGCTGATGTTCTTGTCCAAAGCGACATACAACTGAGGCAGATAGTACGCGGCGTATATCTGCCGAATTTAAACTTTGAGGCGTTCGGAAAACAACAGTGTTTATAAGAAATCCTTTATTCTTCCGAGCTTAAGCGAATAGAGCTGGTGTTTCCCACAACAATCAAAATCAGGGAAAAGAGGAAAATTAGTGAGGAAGAGAGGAAACAGAAAGTTTTCACGATGCATTTATATCGTTTTTTTTTTGCCGTGATTCTCGATACTCTGTGGTGTGAAAACAGTCTTTATAATTAACGCCAGTCCTGCTACAGCATGTACTGCAGGCAAAACCTCAGCAATGCCACCCAGGCCACTTGGGAGATGACAACACAGCCACCGAGGCAATTAACATGTAAACTTGATGCCTTATGGAGCCTGTGCCATGGAAGAAGAAGAACTGGGAGACACTGGTTTAGGCAGCATTTTTACTAGCAGTGCAACTGAAGTTTAATCCAGAGACCGGGGCGAACAGGGTTAAGATCCAGAGCCTGGTCTCCAGCGTGCTGATCCATGCCGGCACCCTGTGTTGATATCATCTTGGCCGTTTTCCTAGAAATGGCCTCCATCTGGCCCAGCTGGGGGCGCTGACTGATCCCCATTGGCCTTTCATTCACAAAGCCGTGCGGCTCTCTGTCTGCCCATCCATCCGTCAGACTGGCACGCCTGTCATCTGGACCGTAAAGTAACACTTCCTTCACGGCCGATAAGGTGCCAATGCTGTTTTATGCTGATCCACATTTTCTACAGAAATCCTATCAGCGATACTGAGGATGACTTATCCTTGTGAAGTAACCATATTCTTGCCGCCTTTCCTCGTTCTATTGCCATCTTGTGCTCGATGAGGACAGAAGCTCTCTTTGTTCTCTCTAAATTGTTTTCCCGCAGAAAATGTAGGTAAACTCGGGGAATACATCAAAGACATCACAGAGGGGATGCTGGTAAAAGTATGTTGGCGCATTAGCATTTCAGATATTAGATGTGCATTGTGAATTATAAAGAATGGCCAAAAAAATTAACTTTAAATGCTAACAATAAAGGAGCATCCATCCATAAATCTATCTTCGAGCCACTTTTCCAGTACCGGGTCACAGGAAAAATAAAATACCCGCATAGCTAAAAATAAAAATTCCCCCCGAAAATGATGCTCGATGCCAGCAGAATTTTTGGCCTCAGTTTGAACAACCAGTATCAAAAACGTCACTAACTGGTCGAAAATGCATCAGAAGCGTGACCATAATATGGATACATTTGTCCCCTCTCTGCATAAGGAATGGTCATTTAATAAATGATTAAATTGTCAAGGATCTCCAACGTGAAGGACAGGGAACAGTAAAGTCTCTTCATGAACTGATCCGGGGCCAGATGCGGGTAATTTGATGTTAACTAAACAAAATCAAGCAGCTTCCAGCCGTGCACTTTGCATCAGTGCTCTCAAAATGACATATTCAAAAAGGATTAGTTTTAATGACAGTAACAGCAATTATAATTACAGGCACATACATTTCTTGAATTATGAGTAATTATTTTCCAAGTCAGAGTCCTCTTCAGGGGATTCCATTATTCGAGAACTTTTCTTGGATGCGGCCCTTAGAAAATGTTCAATGTATTTTTGAGAAGTTATTTTTGACTGCATATGTGTATGCATCTCTAAGGGATATTTCTCAGACAGCTGTCTGAGATGACAAAAAAATCCTTAGCTGGTGGAGTAGTTTTTAAAACATGAGAAAAAAAACACTTTCGACATATTTAAATTCTTTTAGTTTTTATAGATTACATTACCAGTAAGATACTGGGAAATCTAAAAACCCGGAGAGATTATTCTTATCTGATCACCAGGAGTCGACACCAACCAAACAGAGTTATAATAATAATAATAATATGGAATATGTGAACCCAGCCCCGGTGTTAAGGGGAATTTCTCAGCTTTGCTCTTTCATCAATATAATTCCTTCCTTTCAGCAGTAATGTCGTTTCTTTGGCATGGTCCTCCCTATATTTGATGAGTAATAATGCTGATCAGCCTGATAACGATTAGCGGGCCAGGCTCCTTTAGCAGGCAGGATTTTTCTTGTTTCACCTGCCATAGCTAAGCTATGAATGAGAATGGCTGAAATGGCGGGAGCCCATGGCGATGTGGAGATCGATGCCGCCCACACGATGCTGCCCGTGAGACGGCACAAGCGTCAGCCCCTCAACTGCGGACGGTTTCACACGTGACAACTGGGCCATAACCTCAGCACCTACACATGCTCCCTCTCCTTGTGATGTAATCCTGGAGTGATTCCCATGTGTAATAACCTTCAACAACAAAAAACACTGACTAATGACAAATCCTCTCTCCTAAACATACTGAAAAGGGTATGAATGAATGAATGAACGAATGAATGAATGAATGAATGAATGAATGAATGCTTTTATTGTCATTGCACAAGGCACAATGAAACTGGGACACTATCCTTGTCAGTGCAAGAAAGAAAAAGTCAGGAAGGATGCAAATGCAAAGATAAATAAATATATACAATGAATAGAATGTAAAACAGAATATAAACAGAACAAACAGAAGGCAAAATGTGAAAGAAGTATAAAGAATGAAAATGCAAACAATGTAAAAGTAAATAGAAAAACTGACTAAATGTAGGTGTTCAAATATAAGTAGTGTCATATGCTTTCCTCTTCTTGCGATTCAGTGTCATAATAAATATGAAATTATTGCACAGTTCGGCAGTGTATTTAAATAAACACTGTGCAGGCTATTGGGCAGTGATGGGCAAAGTGACGGCGGACATCAGCTGTCCTGGTTCTGTAAACATTCCCCCAGTGGCCATGATTGCCAGGCCACCAGTGCCGCTCCCCCCCCCCGCACCCACCACGAGCTACGAGCTCCGCACGGCCTGCTAGGCCCAATGTGTTGACTTCCCCCAGCTGTTACCCTGTTCACCCCACAGACAGCAGTCAGGATGAAGGGCCTACCCTCCCCTGAGGCCTTGTCTCTGTCAGAAGTTGTGCAATACATTTTGGTCCCGCTTAGTGTGACGACTGATAACCAGGGTTTTAACCACGCCTCTGTTTAAAGGAACATCATTAAATGTGGATAAAGGTGTATGAATAAAAGATTTTCAGTGCAATGCCCATTCTGATAGTCTGATTTCTTTGTATCGCATTTAGCTAGTGCTTGCAGAGACATTGAAGCCTTTGCTACAAGCGATTCAGGTGATGGGTGACTGGAATGCCAGTTCTCCAGGTCTGATTCATGTTCACACCCATTCCGGTAGGTGCCGCTTTCCTTATCGATTACACTAACTAGATGACTGGCACGCATCCTAACACGAATAGCAGTGTAAAACGTCTGAAGCCGGGAAACATTCCTTTTCACTCAGACACGCAGACTCCTACCTGTTGCCTGGATGCGCTTTACCATTTACATATCAAAGATCTTTGTCTCTAAAGAATGTAATAGCCCCAATTTTCTTTGCTTGATTTAAGAATGAGCTTCAATAGGCCATCAAAGGAGCAATAGCCATTGGGCTGTGAGTTCCACTGTTCACAGTTGCAATTTTAAGACGTGGCCGAAAGGGATTTCAGTATTTCTTTCACGGTGGTTTGAAAGGGAGACAGCACACTGAAGACAGGGTCAAAGGAGCTATAAAATCCTATTATTTCTGTGTCCCTTTGTTTGAGGATTGAGTGACTAAAATCCATCTCCGCCCAGCGTGAAGTTATTGTGCCATATCTGAGGTCTGTGTGAGGACAGAAAACTTTCCTCTTTTGGGAGGCAGCTAAAGCCAAATGAATCTGACGACAAAGGCCCGACATGAGGCCTGACTTCAACGGCGGTCTCCACAGCTAATCATTATGAGCTCGACCTCGCATTTCCGTCTCGCTGCCTCGGTGAGACAAGAAGAAAAAGGCAGTTAATTAGAAAATAATGGGACCCTCAATTCATATGCTTCCTTGGGTTTGGGTTTGACTGTTATCGGCTGTCTGGGAAAGAGTGGGAAAGAAAAGGTGTATGAACTTTTTCCTGGTATCAGAGGTCAACACACCCCCCTCCCCCCATCCTCGACCATCGCTGCCCCCCACTTACGTCCCAGTAAATTAAAAGATCGCCTTGATGGTCATTTCAATCGAGATGATAAAGATTTTTCACCTATTAGATTTCACCGAAGATGCAGGAGATGCAAACTCCAGACACTCACCAATTTTTTTTTATGGGGTTTATGGGAAAATAGTTAAAACATTAAACCCTGAGCTATTTCGAGGAGGGACAGAAACAGAGGGGATGGAGACGATGACAGAAAACAATTAGACCAGACAATGTTAGATTGCTTTGTTATTTATGACTGAGCACCACGGGCCAATAAAATGAACAAATTAGAAAAAAAAATTATGATTCAATGGAAGAAAAACAGGCATGAAGATTCTAAAATAGTACGCAGTAAATACTGAAGTAATGGGGGTGATGTGCAGGGGGGTGTTTGGAAGGAGATGATTGATGTGGTTTTGCTGGACCAGTGTGTCACAACAGAGGTGCCTCTCTGTTCCAGTCACGTGTCACTGCCTCTGAAGAAACCTGCTTCCGCGTCCCTCTATCTTCCGAGAAAACAGCTGGAAAATTCCTCACTGAGCCACGCTGCTGGTAAGCATCTACATGAGATACTTTAACAGCTAATTGAAAACATCTCACACACCATGCGAGTGGAGTTAAGATCTTCACTGAACCTTCCCGCAAGTCACATGTCATCTTAATAAATATATGAAATAAACCCTAATGTCTTATGTGAGATTTGTTGCTATTATTGTCATTATTATTATTATTTGGCTTCAAGCTCACTAAGACCGTCTTCTTGGGTCAGTCAAAGATGCATCATTATTATTGCAGTAGTAGTAACCATCACAGTAGTTCTGATAGTTACTCCAAGTCAACTTATCTCTAATAAAGTTTTTTTTTTTTTGTAAAGTTTATATATTATTGTTCCTCGGTGTAAAAGGATGAAAAAAATCATTTATAAATCCGACTGAAACATTGTAACGCTCAACACTTACTGACTGATGTTGCTTTTGGTTTCGCATCGGCCATTGAGGGCAGCAAAGACCGTGTCCTCACAAACGAGACGAGCCTCCTTTGTCATAATTAGCGCAGGCGCTCAAACTACAAAATGCTGCTCGTTCTTGGAAGTGCTGTAGTCTGCATGACATAGAACTACATGAGGTCAGCCCAGGTCAGGTGAGGTATAACCTTATCTAAGCTGTCTTTGCGGTGGAAGCCAAGTGACAAACAAGCAATGTGTTTTTATTTTTCATGCGTAATAATGAGGGAGTAAAAACTGTCCACCCAGATGGGTGAGGAAACTGAGAAGTCAGTGAGGCTTTTGGGTGGTTAGTTAGGAGGTCGCTGCAGTTATTAAGTAACTGCTTTGTCGCAGTCAGGTTGTATAGTCACCACTCTGCAGTCTTCTGTTTAAAACAGGACGGTGTCTCCCATCTGTGAGGAGAGCCCAGTTTTTTTTAGATTAGCACCAAATGATGGAGTACAACCAGCAGTTTGCCTATGACTGGTTAGTTATCTACAGACAATGGATAATGTACAATGAAAGAATAATGTTATACTAGACTGGTGTGCTGCAGTGGTATGTTAATGAATATGTGTGAAGAAAAATAAATAATAAAACTCATAGGTAACTTAAGGTATTAATAGAATCACAAAGCGTGCTCTGTCATATAAAATAACACTGCGCAAAACAGATCAATGGTACATTCATATTATGTGCTTTCCGTTTACTTAAAAATGATGTGGCATCTACATTCATTCAAAAAGCAGGTAGATTCAAAACCTCTGGGGAAGAGAGACTGAGGATACGCTGTCAGTATCAGAGACAGGTTCTGTCTCAGCTGAGGCACAGCGGTTAAAATCCAGCAAGGTAACCAATTCTGGGTGATCACCCACCTCTGTGACATAACGTATCTGCAATGTTAACATGATGTTAATTCCGTACTGTTGCACCGAGGCTCCACACTGAAAGGGGTCCGCAGGGAGAAACTTTAATTGACCTCAAATGTTTCATTTTCAAAGCACATGTCAATCGATCACTTAAATAGCCTTTGCTCATAATTAACAACTGCACTGAGTTTATTCTTGTATTTGCAATAACTGTTGTCTAGTCAGTTATGTTTATACTTGTGGAATCTCATCAGTCACATTTTTTAAACCACCGAAAACAAACATGCACTGTTTGCCCTGCAACCGGTTGGCACCCCATCCTGGGTTGTTCCCTGACTCGCGCCTGTAGCTTCCTGGGTAGGCTCCGGACCTCCGGGACCCTGAATAGGACAAGTGGGTGTGGAAAATGGATGGATGGATGGACAGTATGAAGAAAGCGATTTTTTTTTATTACTAAAATAATCATAATAATGATGATGATAATGACAATTTAAGTGGCATTACAACAACAGAAACACTAGCTAACATATTTGCTCATGGTCCAGATCAATGGCTTTAGTTATGTTTCCGGCTCCCAGCACACGCTGCTCACTTCCTCCCCCTGTTGGTGACTGTGGTACCTTTTCTGTAGTTTCATGCTTCCCAGACTGAAGAATGTCCACGAGTGACCGGACGATTTTATCGAGACGTTTTGCCTTGAATTTTCAACGTGACGTTCACCTATATTTTTTTGCATAAATGAAAGTCACACTTCCTGTGGATGTGGCAGTGTACTGTGTCAGGCGTAACACAGGCCTATTCATTATTTTAAGTAACAGATCCTATTATAGCCCTTAGCTCCTGCATCCCCTATCCCCTGCGTGCCTTTTATTCAGGACACCGTTTATAATGTTAACTGTTATATGAAATATATTAGGGTGACCTCACTGAAGCTGAGTTTAGATTTTCTTCAGCACTTTGAAACTAAACAAATTAACACACCAGAGAGCCTGGGTGGAGCCCTGCGCACACACGTTATTTCATTTGTATAATATAATAAAACAGTTGGCAGTTGAATAACAACCCAAGTTAACGCCATTTTTTCATTTTAAACTCCATCTCAAAGGAAACCTAAACTCCAGTTTTTTTTTCGTAAAAGGATATTTCTGAAATTGTAGTTATATCCGTGTTTTGGTCTTTCTTATAAAGTTAATGCTTTGTGCAAAATAAATGGAGCTAAAATAACCATTGTTACTACGTTTACTAAGGCATTAAGCAACAATAAAGGTTTACTGGTCCAGTGGGTGGTGTTGATGGGTTAATTTGCCAATATAACAAATGGAATTCCTTTCGTTAAGGATACTGTTATTTAAGGACAATCTGGAGACGGTGATAGTTAAGAAATTGGCGGTGTTAAGGGCTTTTCTCCCCTTTTCTTTTCTTTCAGCTTTTTTTTTTTTTTTTTTTTTTTTACCATAGGCTGACATTATGACATCCTTTTACGAGTGACTTCCAACAACACATGGGTCACGGAGTCGTAAAATGCATCGTGCGTTTCATAGTGAACTAAACTCCACCTTCTTCTCACTTAGCCATCAGAAGAAGAAAAAATAAAACCCAGGAAAAGTTGCCTGACAAATGGCACCGCCCCTGCTAAGTCCAGCAGGAGTTTCTACGCTGGCTTCGGCGTCCTTCCCGCAGTGTCATCTCCTGATGTTATCAGGCGCAGCGTAAGGTTACATAAAAGATCAACAGGAGAGAATGGCAAGGGAAGCTCATGCACGATCACGACGGAGGAAGCAACTCATAGCAATACAATAACACTTACGTGCGTGGGCAACATATAAAACAAGTAAACCAAAGGACTTATAAGAAAACGGAAGCGAGTTAGAATTTAGTCAATTGAATGCACTGACTTCACCTCGGCCGATGAGGTGACATTGAGTTTGCGACTTATATAGCACCGGTTTCGTCTCATAGGTAAGGACATCGGCAGTGGCGAGACCTGCGCCTCCTTGAAGAGGAAGCCCGGGGATGGATCCCTTGGTTAAAAAGGATGAACTGATCTTCACCGTCCACCGAGAAAACAATATAAAAGTCTAAGCCGGCGGATAAAATCACTCCAGCTGAGGATTGTGCGCTTATACTGGGTTATCTCCTACTCAAGATGTCACCAGAGTACTTGCTAAGGTCACTGCTGATGCTAATTCTAGCGCTGTTCTCCGCCAATGCGAGCAACTGGCTGTAAGTTTACTGGGTTTGTTTTTTTTTTGTACCATTTTTTTTCGTGATTCGTGTTTTATTTGCAAAATGTGTGACACCAGTCTAACATCTTTCCTTAGTGGAAATTGCAGCATTCTCCCATCAGTCACCAATTCATTCCAACAATATTTTCAGCTGGTTTCAAAATATATTCGGGCAGCTTAACTAGTCAGCATTGCTGCCCGGCAGATCTTTGTTAGAAGATATTAGCTTGTATTGTCCCCCCCAAAAAATCTACCGGAGCAATAACGTAAACCAGTGCAAAAAACATGTCAGACAAGTTGATATGGGCTGCTGGTTTCTACAGGAAATTTACGCAGGGCTATTTAAACAAACAGTATTCTCAGAAAATAACTTGATAGCTTAATGTTGCAGAATGTTAAATGCATTTGAATGCGAGGGTGCATTGTATGCTATGCCGGCGTTACTGCAGGACACGTGTTTATCCGTATCATTCCACTCATTCGTGATATAAGTGAATTTTCCCCTATGAGGCATGCAGCTGCTTCGCACTAATATTGTTAGGTCTCCTATGTATGAGAAGGTCTGCATTACCTTCATAGCTACAGGTACCCGCACTGGTGGGACCAGTTCAACTGTCCTGCGTTTTTGGAGGTTTCTGCTGGAACTTCACTGGGGGTCTCAATTGCTTGCCAAGTACTGCAGTTCGGATTCTTTTAGCAGTTTCACGTATGTGCAAAGTTTAGATCTGAGCCTACATTTAGCAATGTGCTCAATATATATTCGACGCTAGACGGAGTTGCATTGTCATGTGCGGTATCGGATTAACAGGAGTAGGTGGACAGAAAACTGCACCATTGAAAAGTGTCATATTTAAATTCTGCGTTTGTATTGTACTGATGTATTAAAGCGAGGCGTTACGTCATTCAGAAAGGGGATCAGTCGCGTGAGATCTGTACTACATGAGCATTACCTTGCGATATAGCAACGTAGGAACGTCTTTGCAAGTCAGAATTCACCGACAGCACGCACAGTACACTTTAGCGATTATTACCACGCACTCCTGTACAACATGTATACATATAGCTTGTTTTGAATGTGTTGTAGAAAGCAACAGGGCAGCAGGGATGTGAAGAAAGAATACACGTGCCTTCCAGTAAGATACAAAATATTGTCTTTTTGTTGCAAAAGTTTGATCCCTGAATGGAAAATTTGTTCCTTCAGAGATACAAACCTATTTCTCCCATAACCATGATTACACTGGAAATAAAAAAGTGGACGTTGATGCAATAATAATAATAATAATAATAATAATAATAATTGTTATTATTATTATAATTAGTAGGTCACTGAAGAGTTTCATTAATTTTCAGACATATTTTAGCAACATTTGATCATCAGAAAACACTCGACGTAGCTTTCAAATGCTGATTTAACATTTCTGATTTTAAGCTCTCACTTATTCAGCATCGGTACAGGTTTATGATTAACAGAAAGGAATATTCACCTGCCTGGTCATCCATCCATCCATCTTCCAACCACTTAACCAGGTCAGGGTCACTGGTGGGTGGGAGGGCTGTCCCAAACGAGGATACGCCCTGTGATGGGGTGTCGCTCCAGCACAGGGAACACACACAAACACGTTTGTATTTGTGTCTTTGTGGGGACTCTCCATTCATTTCTATGGGAATACCGTAATCCCAGCAATGACAACCTTAACCCCCACCCAGCCCTAACCTTACCCCCCACCCAGCCCTAACCTTAACCACGAGCAACCAAACAAAAAACAAGATTTTTTTTGATTGCATTCACAGATCTTTGTGGGGACCTGAAAAATGGTCCCCACTACGTCAAAATAACAGTTTTTATTACACTGTGGGGAACATTTGGTCCCCACAATGTAATATAAACATAATCCACACACACACACACACAACATGTCACTACATGTCTTTGGACTGTGGGAAGAAACCTGCCCAACAGGAGGAGAGCATAGAAACGCTGACTTAGATCATCTCGTTTCCCACATTTGTTCCCTGCCTTCTGATATCCTGTTTGCATTTGTCTCATTATCTTTAGAAATAGGGCATCATCTCTGCTTTTGTTTGTTACCCATAAATGCATTGTCTGTGTTGGTGTACTCTAGGTTATAACTCATATAACCTGCGTACTCTAGGTTATAAGCCATATAACCTGCGTACTCTAGGTTATAAGCCATATAACCTGCGTACTCTAGGTTATAACTCATATAACCTGCGTGCTCTAGGTTATAACTCATATAACCTGCGTGCTCTAGGTTATAACTCATTAGTTTTAGTCCTTCCCTTTGTGTTTAGCAAAGCAGCTAAAAGTGACGCAGAAGACATTTCTACAGATAGTATAGATAAAATATAATTTTTCCGCAAATGGTGTGACATAGTGTTTTTACTCAGCAATAATGTCAATAGTGTTATGATAATTGCGATTTTAATAACTGCAGTTAAAGAATTGACTAGAAGGTGATTGGAAGGGGGTCCCATGGAAGTACATAACGTTAATTGCTTAACTAAGATATACAGTTGTGTAACAGGTACTGTGTACATGGGTTTGGTAAACAAAAAAGTCCACTGAACAGATGATAGATAATGGGCATTTTCCCTTAAAAGGAGAATCCATTTTCAGTTTTACTCTGATCTTCCATCCCAGCACGATTCAATTAAAAATCAGATTGGAAGTGGCAGATATAATATCAGTACACGATTCCAGCTATTGGTTTACAAAAACAAAAGCAGACTACACAAGAATTCCTAAACAGTCTTGAAAGTATACTTGCACTCAAATGACTAATTGCTATCATCATTCATCTGCAACGAAGACAAGCACAAATATCTCAGTCTCGCCTGAATACCCTTGCCTGCTCTGACGCAGGAACTGTATCAGGGGGAGGGTTGGGGGGGGGGGAAGAAAAACACAAACAATATATAAGGGACACTTCTCTTTAGCTCTACAGAAAGATACACAGTTTAAGAAAAAAAAAAGTCTGTAGGAAAGGCAGAGAACAGTTTATAACCGCAGGTAAATTTAGCCGCTTTGGCAGGCATTAGTTTCAGACAGTTGACACTGACATTGTTTAGACAGTAAAAGCTATTTCGGACCCACACGGTGGTCACAATAAGTAGTCAGATTAGAACTGACCACGTAGTCTTACCCACAAACTCCCATAAGGCATGGCGCCATGCACAAGGTAAGAGCCGTACATAAAGCTCTTGTGGTGCCAGGGATAGAATTCAGGTTTAAATCCCCCCCCCCCCCCCGCCCCCCGACCTCCTGAAATGTACTCCTATAATTCAGAACGGTTTATTAAGTTTGCTCTTCCAGCCACTCTCCACCACACACACATCCCACTCACAACCCAGATGAAAATTATTTCCTGGCTGTCTCACTGATAACGTTGTCCAAAAATCCCATAGAAAGAGCGTTTTAGCTCCAATCGCCGACAGCATAGCGCGGGCACATCTATGACGATGTTCTGTTATGGAGGATAATTTTAAGGTATGCTTTTTCTCAGAATCAATTATTCATCTGGTGGCTGGATTATAGGAGAGAGGTATTATGTTTCCCAGTTCAGGCTTGTCAGAGCTGTACGGACTGAGAAGCGCAATGGAAATAGTGGCCCTTGTTCCTCTGGATTAGTTGGTTGTCCATGATTCGGAGAGACCCAACTGAGGCACCCGCAGTAGCTCCTCTCGTACAACACGTCCCGGATTTTGAACTTTGAGGGTGAAACAAGGCCCCCCCCGGACGACTGTGGCTCGGTGAGAAGGTTCGCAGGGAATTCTGTGGAGGTGTGGCCTTTTTCAGTGTGATGGGATGTGGAACTGGCCCAGGAAACGTAGGTCTGCTGGCAGAGATGGAGCACCTGCACAACAGCGTGGAACCTTGGTGTGGAAAGAGTGTAAAGGGCGCTGCTGGTGGGACAAACCGCGCAGCTGCATGGAACCTTAGCGCAGAAAATGCGAAAAAGGCTCCGCTGGTGGGACAAACCGCGCAGCTGCATGGAACCTTAGCGCAGAAAGTGCGAAAAAGGCTCCGCTGGTGGGACAAACCGCGCAGCTGCATGGAACCTTAGCGCAGAAAATGCAAAAAAGGCTCCGCTGGTGGGACAAACCGCGCAGCTGCATGGAACCTTAGCGCAGAAAATGCGAAAAAGGCTCCGCTGGTGGAACCTTAGTGTGGAAAGAGTGTAAAGGGCACTGCTGGTGGGACAAACCGCGCAGCTGCATGGAACCTTAGCGCAGAAAATGCGAAAAAGGCTCTGCTGGTGGAACCTTAGTGTGGAAAGAGTGTAAAGGGCGCTGCTGGTGGGACAAACCGCGCAGCTGCATGGAACCTTAGCGCAGAAAGTGCGAAAAAGGCTCTGCTGGTGGGACAAACCGCGCAGCTGCATGGAACCTTAGCACAGAAAGTGCAGAACCTTAGTGTGGAAAGAATGTGAGTGGTTCTGCTGGTGGGACAAGGCCGTTCGGGCCTGGCTGACCCAAGTTTAACGCAGGCACAGGTCGTGATTGTGAGTCGCCCCATGTCAGATTCACGTAGCTGCACCGTAGCCAGATATGTCAGATACCTGTGGTGCCCCAGTTACCCAGCCAATAAAACAGAGAGCAAACTCAGGCTGTCCACACTGAACATTGACTGAGAACGGTGCATGATGGTATCCACTGATCAGTGGTGGAGGAGAAAGTTAATTTTATGTATTAATTTTCAATTCAATTTATTTATATATAGCATCTTTCACATCAGGGTCGCCCCAGGGTGCTTTACATGGGTGTGTCGTGGTACTGTTACACCATTAAGACCAAGAAATGAAAGACTGTCAGATAACAATGGAGAAGAGGAACCAAAAACTCCCAAATAGGGAGGAAAATAACCTCTGGGGGTCAAAGGTCCACTGGCTGGCCAACCCCCCCAAGCATGCTAGCATCCATCCATCCATCCATCCATTTTCCAAACCGCTTATCCTACTGGGTCGCTAACATTATTGAAAAAATTTAAAATTTAATTTAACTTATTTTATTTATCCAGCATGAACAATGCTTACTTATCAACAGAAGAATTGTAAACAAATTTTAATCTGTTCTTAAAAAGGCAGCCTAAAATCAGAATCAAATATCTTGTCATAAATGTCACATTCAAATAATTTACATATATACTAATACGCAAACCTGATATTGAGGGGGACACAACTTAATCATGTAAATACAAAGGTCTATTTATTGTGCAAAAAAATGAATCCAAATGTAATATCGGCGGTGCTTGTCAGCGGCATGGCTTATGTATGCCCTCTCTGTTCTCTGCAGGCTTCATTCTGATGCCATCTGGATTGTTATTAAGTGCCACAAGGAATGTGATATCTAAAGAATGAAAAATATGATTCACTGTACTATTTAGAAGCAACAAGACCTTATCAGCTCCTCACTCAGTCGTTTTCTCAGCTGTTTATCAGTGTACACCTTGGAGTTCTTGCAGGACAGTGATGAGAAGCTCCAGTTATGGAAGCTGCCACAATAACGTTATGCTACGTACAGCGTGTAATGAGCGTGATGTAAAATACTTGTGCAGGCTGTTGGTCTTGGCCAGTCTCACGGGAAAGCTTCCAGGAGTACCCGAGAAAGCTCATACCAGGTTTAATTGCAGTGAGAGGTCTTTCTACAACACACGAGTTTCAAGCATCAGTTTGTAGTTTTGCTATACTAAACTGCTGAGTTTTAGCCGAGGAGTGTTATTTTGTCATGTTTTAAGCGATAAGTAATTTGTTTTAAATTAATTTCTGCTTTTCATTCTGACATTACGCGTGTGCATCCATGTTCGCAGGCAATTTGATGTTTCCGTTTCAGATTAAAAATGCAAACATTTTACTAGAAAGTCTTACTGTGATTTCCCACTACGGCTCATTAAATATGTCATGAGGCTAATAAAAGGAGTCATTGGACCACACAGCGTCATGGCAAAAGGGAATAATCACTTATTCATTATAGCCGCACAGGGAATTTTAATTGATCAGATAAATCATATTAGTATCTTAGGAATTTATGTTTATTATTTCAAGCTTATTTCTTTATAACAAGAGGTGTCAGGCAGAAGCAGTATAGTTTATGTCCATGTTTTATGGCTCAGCAGTGTATGGTTGCAAAGTTTTCTTTATTTTTCAAACATTTTGTGTAAGAAACAAAAACAAAGAGACAACCAGCTTCCTACATGATTATTTTTTCAACATTTCCACATGTAGGATGAGGTGGGTCTATGACACAGGATCCTTCACTTGACCCTGTAAGTTTATGAACACACATGTGCAGCTGCCTTCCTTACATTTACACTTTCTTCTGGGTTTCTAACGCTGTTTGTTCAGTTTACTGCCCATATACTGCTGTTATCCATTTTACATTATAAGGACAATTTTCTCATTCAAACCAGTGTACAAGTATCACGGAAACAGCACGCAGTATGGATATCAATGAGATAACATACTTTATGGTTATCAATGAGATAACATACTTTGTATGCTTTGTATATTGATGAGATATACTTTACGGATATCAGTGAGATACCATTCTTAGGAGACAATTTTTTTACAAGTGACAATAGATTCTGCCTCTAAAAAAAGGTTTCTTATTCATTAATTGTCATTATTGAAGCTTGAAGGCATACAATTTACTTTATATATTATAATATATATATATAATATTATTACTGTACACAAAATAATACATTATATTATATAGTAATGCTATAAAATGTAAGTATGAATCTTTAAAACTGATGTGTACTGCAGGGTTTAGGTAACCAATCAAACTATTTCAATCACTAGCTTCCAGACCTTGATGCTAATCAAAATTGGGCTTCGGATATATGCAAAAAATCGTCTATCCAGGTTACATTCGTGTTGTGTCTACTTTGACTACTATGCAGAAATCAGAGGTAAATGGCATGATAGCTGGGACTAGACTGAGGTGTGGGTAGGATCTGGGTTTGGTGCAGGAAACGAGAGCAGGAGACCTCAGTGTGGCTTTCATCTCTGCTGGAATCCACATGAGGATGCAGAAATGGTGACAGCATTATTTTAAGAGGGAAAAGTGTGTTTCTCCAGTGCTTCTTAACCAAAGGGAAAAAGGTTTTGGATCGAATGGGCTTAACTATAGGACTTAGTACATGTCTGTCTCATTGCTTTATTTCTATATGAAACAGCATGGTGTAAACCAGAGTGACTCTGGTTCTGTTCAGCTGGAAATGGTTTGACTCTGGAACGACACTAGTTGTGACAGAGGACAAAAAGAGCCACATGATTCCATTTCTAAGTTGAAAGATGTGTGGAAACAATCAGGCAAGGCCAAACAGGTCAGAATTTTAGTAGAGTTAACATAAATGTTGAAATACATAATAAAAAATTAAGGATCGTGTTATGTCAGCTAACAATAGCTATCAGGGAGAGAGGAGTAATGCTTTTGTTGAAGGGGGAATATATCTGGTTGGTTAGTGTTATATAATATTCATTGAGCAATCAGGCACTCCATGCTTCATTTGTGAGTAAAATCACGAAAGCTTTTAACGGTGACTTTGGCGGTGAATAAAGCCTCGCCTTATTACTTCATTGCAGTGGTTTGTTTTAGCTTTTGTCTTAACTTGCGTTTACTGTACCTGAACTTGGCACGCTCCCCCCGCAGGGGCGGGTCCCTCTCCTTTCCACCTCGCGTGGCTCTTCCTCCAGCTGGGACGCGTCTCTGTCACGAGGCCGGGGCGTCCCAGCTTGTCTCGCTCAACTCAGGGCACCCTGCAAGGGGGGCCTCTAGGTCAGTGTGTGTATTCCATCCACTGCCTTCTTAAAACACTGGGCCTCGTTCAGATCTTTTCAAAGATAAATGTTTAAAAACCAAAGATATTTTTGGCTTGCCATGGTTATTAGGAAGGCAATCTGACTTCAGTGTTTGAAAATGCACTTTCTGTAGTATTCTGTTATTATTATCGCTATCTATTAGCCTTCCAGACATCTTTCTCCAACCTACTATATACTGTGGTCCCTTAAGAAAACAAAACTATTACATTGCTGTGACAGAAAAATATACAGTGAAAGTGTTTATGAGGAGCTTGTAATTAGCCCAGTTCATAAATCCTATGACCGCATACCAGTCATTTGGAAGATACATTTGAATATTGTTTAATTACTGTTTTCTGATTATCAGTTAGCGTGTGTCATGAGTCTGAGTGAGTTTAGGGATATTGCTGTCTACTGGAATGACTGACTACTGAAAAATATATATTTTTAAGGATTTGCAGGCCTCAATTTAACCTGGTTATCTGAAACTGTTTTGGCACAATCTGAGCAGCTCTCTCTGATGCACTGTGTCCATTGAGGTGGACTGATGCACTGTGTCCATTGAGGTGGACTGATGCATTGTGTCCATTGAGGGGGACTGATGCACTGTGTCCATTGAGGTGGACTGATGCACTGTGTCCATTGAGGTGGACTGATGCACTGTGTCCATTGAGGTGGACTGATGCATTGTGTCCATTGAGGGGGACTGATGCACTGTGTCCATTGAGGTGGACTGATGCACTGTGTCCATTGAGGGGGACTGATGCACTGTGTCCATTGAGGTGGACAGATGCACTGTGTCCATTGAGGTGGAGTGCTCACAATCAATGTAGGAAAAGTAATATCATTTAGCCTTGGTAAAATAATTCCTGTAGTCAGGTCAGTTTTACTTTGTGCTTGAACAAGGGCAAAAACATTCACATGAAAGCACATAAGCAAACACCAACATATTTGCAAACCCTTCCCATTGTACATAGCATGCATCCACTGTAAGAAACACCAATATATGCCCTGTGCAATTAGCTCAGTTTCATACTAAGATCTGCTGTCAGTCATTGTCCCTGTGATTGTTTGGCCTGCCTGTGTATGCAAACAGCTGTTTAACCAACCATACATAATCCATCCATCCATCTTCTAACTGCATATCCTGGTTAGGGTCGTAGTTGCATTTGGAGGGTATCTGGGGCAACTCAGGGCACAAGGCAGGGTAAGACGCTACTTGTTATTTTAATTAAGCTCTTTTTGGCTTATAGGAAGATGCATCTTTAATATAGAGACTTTTAAAATATAAGTAAGTATTGCATGCATTTTAATACATTTTAATAATGCGCTTTAAAAGTTCAACAGAAGTTTGAACCTTTGAAATTGCTAAAAGACTGCCATCTAGTGGAAGAGAGTAAACCTGCGCCATGAGTACATCCCTAAAGACAAGCTAAGGTATTTGTCACCCAAAATCAACATTATTTAGAGTGTTTCTGAGGAAGATTATTGCTATATGACTGGATCTCTGTATGAGGTCAACCAGGGGCACAGTGGTGCAGTGATGCAGTGGTTTGCACTGTGTTCTCCCACTGCTGGAGTCTGGGTTTAACCCTTTATGTACACATGTGGAGTCTGCATGCTCTCCTTGTGTTGTCATGGGGTTTCCTCCAGTATCCCAGGTTCACCTCCTCCTCACACAGTCCAAACTCATGCTAAGGTGAATTGCCAAATTGTCTGTAAGAGTGAACGGTGTGCGTCTGGGTTGGGCTCCGACACCCCCTGCATAGGACAAGCGGTGTGGAAAACAGATGGATGAGTGAGATCAGCTAAGACTTTCCTTTCTTCCCCAGTTATCGATGCATTTAAGCTACAGAAAAGGCTAGAAAGCAACTTCCTTAACATAAGTCAACGTCTTCGAGTGAAAATATTCAAATGACAATGACCATAAGAAGGACCGTAGGTCTCTTATGTGGAAATGAATGCTTCTTCTAAGGTGTCTGAGAGGTGACCTGCACTTGCCCTGTGATGGACTGGCATGCTAGGCGTGGTGTCCCTTGCCTTGTGCCCTCTGCTTCCCTGGATAAGCTCCAGGCAGGTTTTGGAAATAACACAGATGGATGGATGGATGGATGGATGGATGGATGGATGGATGGACGGACAGATGTTTTCTGGGTAACCCTACTTCTGTGGACTGTATATCACACCATGAACTGCACTACGATGTGCTCCAGATATAAGGCCTGTGTTGAGTATGTCGGGCCACCAGTCACAGCTGCAGTGGGGATTTGCTGCAATCCCACAAATTGCAGGGTCCGAATGTATTTAGCGATGCTTCATCTTGGCGCAAGGAATCAGCTGTTTGAAGCCGGTTCTTTGAGTGCTGCTGTGAGGTTATTAGTGGTGGTATAGTTTGCTGTGAGCAGGTGATCATTACTGCAGTGCTTGTGTAATGATACATTCTGTTAAAAAGCTTATTCGTGAGCTTTATGATTGGAAAGCCCATATGTACAACATGTGTGTACTGCTATATGCTATATGTGGTTCATGGATATGAGCCAAAGAGGTGGTCAAGCAGTAATTGACTGGTAATCTGTAGGAAGCTGATTTAAGTGTAAGCAGGAGTCTTCTGTAGGGCACTTAAGCTGAATCACAGAAGTAAGATGTCAAGCCTTATTAAAGGGTAACTATGGATGAATGGGTAGCATTTGGCTAAGAAAAGTCAGTGTTACAACAGAGAATATTCCTTTGGGAAGCGTGAGAACCTGCTGAGAACATTCTGGAGAATAGGGTCAGCAGGAGTCAAGATTGACTTCATGGCACCTAATAATAAGGAAACAATACTTAAAAAATAATAACGATAATGTTTTGGAGCGTTCTGGAAGCAAGACCTAATTCTGAGGGGTGCCGTTAAAAGCTCAGCTCCTCTGCAGGTACCTGGCCAAGCTGTCGTCTTCGGGCAGCATCTCGGAGGAGGAGGCATGCGAGAGACTCAGGGGTCTGGCCCAGCGCCAGGTGCAGATCTGCAAGCGCAACCTAGAGGTGATGGAGGCCGTCCGCGGAGGAGCCCGCCTGGCCATCGACGAGTGCCAGCACCAGTTCCGAAACCGACGCTGGAACTGCTCCACGCTGGAGACGCAGCACGTCCTCGGGAGGGTCGTGACTCAAGGTGAGCCCACAGTGCCCCCTTCAGCTAGACGAGAACATACCAACCGACTAGCCTGACCAGATATGTACGATGAAGAATACTGCAAGTAGATGTTATATGAAAGTGGAGTACTAATATCACAATAGTGATTATAATCATCATCATCATTGTCATCACTGTCGTGAAAATAAATATAAATTAAGTTTTACGCAGCAAAAAATGTGTAGGAATGTAGGAATTACTTTTTTTGGGTGCCCAGTGTCAGCATTAGGGTATTGTGTTAAAATGCAAACTGCTATATATATTAACATTAAAACAGTTGTATAAAAGTTACTTAAAAAGCATGTGAGATAGTCAGCATCATAGCAGACTTGCAGTCCGCAGTTTCAGTTCTCCTGTGTGTGTGTGTGTGTGTGTGTGTGTGTTTCAGGCACCAGGGAGGCCGCCTTTGTATACGCTGTCTCGTCGGCGAGCGTGGCCTTCGAGGTGACTCGAGCCTGCAGCAGCGGCGAGTTGCAGAGGTGTGGTTGCGACCGGAACGTGCACGGGCCCGGCCCTGACGGTGGGTCACATTCTCTTTGTATTACCCATCAAGCTTTTGCATATCATGCCACAAGTCTGGTACTATGGGCGTCACTCACTGGCCTGTAACCTGTTGTTCACAACCTGTTTCTCTATCAGAAGGCAGCGCTGCATGTGATCTGGTAACGGACATGATATCTATTTCCATCTATCCATTTTCCATGACCGCTTCTCCAGAGCATGGTTGTGGTGAACCTCGAACCTATTTCAGGAAACACGGGGCACAGAGGACACCAAGGACAGGATGCCAGTCCATCTCAGGCCACACACTCACACAAAATGCAGGCTTGCTTTTATGTGGATTCCATTGATGAGTAATTCGGCCTGTACAGCTAACCACACTGCCTTCGCCACTCACACCAAGGGCAGCTTAGAGACCCCAGTCCAGATCCCTGCATGTTTTCACAATACGGGCGGAAACCCACACAAATGTTGGAGGAACATGCAACCTCCACACACAAAGAGCTGGGTAGGGGAGTGAAGCCCACCACCCCGGAGGTGTGAGGTCATACAGCTGCCCCATAAACCACTGCACCACCCTCACTTACATCCAACCTCCTGGAGAGTCACAGGGAGCATGGAGTCCATCCAAAACAGCAAAGGGCACAAGCCAGAAGCCAGGGGTGGATAGTTCAGGTCCAGAAAGTAAAAATCCAATTCAAAACTTTGCTTTAACCAACCAGTTAAATCACTGTGCAACTAGGACTCTTGATGCTGAACTGGTTGGTTGAAACAATATTACGGTCTGGATTTTTTACTTTATGGATCCGAACTACCCACCTCTGCCAGCGGTACATCCCAGATGGGTACATACCCACACACTCTCACACACTATGGATAGGAGACGCCTGTCATCCTAACTGCATGTCTTTGGACTGTGGGAGGAAACTCAAGCATTCAGACGGGACTCTGCTTGACACAGGAAGGATATGCAAACTCCACACACACACACACACACACGCATGTAGGGTATACCTATCTTTATGGGGACCGCTCATTCACTTCTATGGGGAAAATGCTAACGCTAACTATGACAACCTTAACCCCCACCCGGCCCTAACCATAATCATAAGTAACCAAGAAAAATACAACACAATAAGTTTTTGCATTTTTAGTTTGCCCCGGAAACCGGTCCCCATAAGGGAAAAAAACGGATATTTATCACGTTATAGGGACATTGTGTCCCCATAAGGATAGGTATACCCGCTCGCACACACACACACACAGACACACAGACACACAGACACAGACACACACACAGCTGGAGTGCCATAAAAAGCTGTTGACTCCACACCGCCACACAGACAAATGCAGTCACATGAAACATATATAATACCTGATAGCTTATTGTATACTAACAAAAACAAACAATATATAATGCCTGATTTGTTGACAAATACTGCCCTACAAAGGCAAAACACGGTAACTACACCCTGAAGTTGATAAAGAGGGCTTCACAGTTTTGAGACTGTCCACCCATATGTGTGGTAGGAAGATAATTGATAGTGTTTTCTTCAAAACCGAGCATAGTTGAACTATGAAGATATTTTGGCACCAGCCTAACAGAGACTAAGAGACCAGATTTCAGATCATCACTCAGTTTTGGTAAAATATGCCAAAAAATATATGTAAAGTTTTGCCTTAGTGTGGCAGTGCATGTGCTTGACAGGAACCGGTGTTGTGGAGCATGTGCTATAAAGTAGATGAGTGGAGGTAACGGGATAATGGTGCAGCCTGATAACAACGACAATGGCTGCTGTACGGCAGGCTTCCAGTGGTCCGGCTGCTCAGACAACATCGCCTACGGTGTGGCCTTCTCCGCCTCATTTGTGGATGTTCGAGAGAGGGGCAAGGGCTCGTCCTCCAGCAGAGCACTAATGAACCTGCACAACAACGAAGCTGGGAGGAAGGTATGGCGTCATCAGCCAAAGCACAGGGCCCGTTAGTGCAACTGGCAGCGTGAGTGCAGGTCTTCACTGAGAGATCGAAACCGCGAAACTCTTTCATGAAAGGTGTAGGATCTTTAGATCACAGGAAGACAAAAACTGACAACACTCAACAAAGATGGATTAATAAACTGTAAAAACAATCGTTTTTTTTTTCTCAAATTACTTCCAGTGAGTAGAGATAATGATGAGAAGTGGCTTTTGAGATAAATTTTTACGATTAATTAATGTTGACAAATAAATCAAGCGATTATAAAAAAGACTAAAATGAGTGGATAGATTGACAGTTGATTCTTCACTAGCCATAAATACATAATCATGGATGTCGTTAGATCCGATTGCTCGGGGCTGTAGCCCCGGGTATTTTAAGAATAGGCCTGAGTATTTTAACTTGAAAAACAAAAGACGTCAAACCTCAGGTAAAGCTGACTTAGCACCTGATCTTTTTAATAGCTAGAAACTCCCTTCTAAATAATTATGCGGAAAGTTAAATTAAATAATTCATCTTGTGTCCAGAAGAATATATAAACAGGTAGTGATGTATTACCTCCTGCACAGAATGTATGTTTGTGTCTGCCTGTGTCCACCCCCAACCCCCACCCCCGCAGGCCATCCTGAACAACATGCGGGTGGAGTGTAAATGCCATGGGGTGTCGGGCAGCTGTGAGGTGAAGACCTGCTGGAAAGCCATGCCCCAGTTCCGCAAGGTGGGCAACATCCTCAAGGAGAAGTTTGACGGTGCCACCGAGGTGGAGCAGCGTAAGGTGGGCACCTCCCGTGTGCTGGTGCCTCGGAACCCCCAGTTCAAGCCTCACACGGACGAGGACTTGGTCTACCTGGACCCCAGCCCGGACTTCTGCGACCGTGACGCGAGGAGCGGGGTTCTGGGCACGGCCGGCCGGCTCTGCAACCGGACTTCGAAGGCCATCGACGGCTGCGAGCTCATGTGTTGTGGCCGTGGCTTCCGCACGGAACAGGTGGAGGTGGTGGACCGCTGTAGCTGCCGCTTCCACTGGTGCTGCTACGTCAGGTGCAAGCAGTGCCGCAGGACAGCGGAGACACATGCTTGCCGGTGACTCCACCCCTACCTGATGACCACACCCAGTATCAGTGACCATGCCTTCTGTTGGTGACTCAGTCTTATGCCAGCAACCCCGCCTCCTGTGGATGGCCCCACCCTCAGCCCCCATATTTTGGTGAGGCTCCACCCTAATGACCTCCTGCAAGCAAACCAACCAATCAGAGACGTTCATGAGAGATAATAAGCCGATAAGGACACTGGAATGGTCCCACATGTGTTTTTTGAACTTCTGTTTTTCCCGATACATCCTGGCTTTTTTTTTCATTTCTTATTTATTGTTACTCATACTGAAAGAGGTACCTGAGAAATGATGTGTCCTGGAAACCTACTAACAGGAAAACAGGAAGTTATGCCTTATGGTGCCGTAGTCTGAGATCGGGGGGGGGGGGGGGGGGGGGGGGACAGGGGTGGCGTTAGACCATTAGATTTTACTGCTGCTTTACAGACTCTTTCAAATGGACAAACACATAGAATATGACCAGGAATTTTCAATGAATTTGAGTTTTTTTTTTTATAGTCACAAGTGTATCTCTGTGCGAAGTGTCCGGTGTGTATGTTCCCGTTTGTTCGTGTGCAGCAGTGTGCTGTTCAGCTACGAGACCCAGACTATGGAACCACAAACGGTGAAAACAAAGCACTGCTGAGACGTTAAAAAAAAAAAACTGCTCCTTTTCTCCCCTACTGAGCACATTTTACTCACTTCCCAGTAAAGGAAACTACAAAAAACATCCCCACAGGAACGCGGCAGGTCAGAGCGGATGTGATTGTACCCGCCCGTATTTCCAGTCGAAGTTACGCTGAGCTCGACAGCCAAGGTGTTCGGAAGGATTCGGGAATCCCTCAACACTACCAGCTTGGTTGGAATACGGCTGAGAAGCTTCCTCATTCATTACAAATGTGCGACACGGTCGTAAGCACAAGCTCTACGTCAGAAATGCCATCCAGAATTCTGTAAAATCAAATCAGCTAATACTCATACGATGATACACTGTGGCATACCACATTATTTGAATATTGGTAAAACTTTAAATGTCAAAATATAATAAATACAGACTGCTATTTTTTCCTACTTAGATTGAAGGTGGGTGTTGCTTATTCGGGAAGGATTTAAGCTCAGCCGTCTGCTTGTCTTGCAATTCTGTTCACAAAATTTCTATGTGGAAATATCTATCTCTGAGGTAGAAGGGCTACACCATGTTAATTCAGCTGGGGCTTACAGGTGTAGGGCGGACACAGCACCGACGTATCGTGGAAGCAGCACTGATTCATCTCGCTATGAAGGGCTATTAAGGGAGTGTTATTTTACGCTTATTCCAGTAGAGGTACATACTAATTCTCTGGTTTTCTCGTATCCCATCCTGCTCTCCCATGAGGGCAAAGCTTCGGTTCCAAGCTCAGAGTCGGCCATTTGGGGATAAGGGCCGTATCAAGGGCCTAAAAGTGACCCCTCTGCTGGGCATCAAAACAGCAAGCGTCTGGACACAAGTCAAAGTTCTTAACCCACATACTCACACACCGGCCCAACGCAAAAAGATACAAACTGAGGCAGTGGGACGTGGTTATCTTCAGTCTAGCTTTAAAAGATGAAATACACGTAAGGCAGCAAACGTTCTCTGCTTACTAACGTTAAGCTAAGCTGAAGGATTTTTTTTGCATCTTGATACATTACCAGCGTAGGGAAAACATAACCCAAGGCCAGGGTGGGGGGAAGCATGTCACTGTGGACCACATGAGCTGTTGACCTCGACAGGCCACCGGTTCGGCCTGTGTGCAAACCAGGAAACTGTCCGTACGGCCAGTAATAATAATTACTCACAGATGTATGAGGTTAATGGAAGCTGTGCAGTTTACCCCATGTTCCTACTTTGTCACTCATATAAAATATGTGTGTGGTTTGTGGCAGTTTAATGGCCAAAATATCCCAGAATCCTCAAGTTAGCTCAATAGCCTTCTGTTCATCATGAAGTATGAGCTACCCGGGGGGAGTGGGGGGGGGGGGGACGACACAAAAGGACACTCATCACAATAAGGTCATTTTTAACAATGGGCGAAGATGTTAGTGATGAGGCCTTTAGTCAAAACTCACAGATGATCAGAAAGATATAAATTCGTTTTCTCGGGGCCTCAGGTCTCTGGTTGCTCGTTCCATCAGCATTTTGTAAATTAATGAATTGGGCCAGAGGATCCCTAGAACCAGACTGAGCATCATTCACATTGCTATAGATACATGTTGAAGGTACAAGTACATAAGTCACACAAACCCAGCCATGTGCAGTTCAACGCCTCGCTGTCACCTTGTTACTCATCATTTGCTGCCATTATTATTATTTAACTAATTCTTATTTTAAAATTGGTGTTTTTTTATAAGGTATCAGCTCAGCTTAAGTATCAGGATGTGAGTAAAATATGAACTTGGCTCCAATAAAGTTCACAAACCTTGTGTCTGGCTAAAGTCTCTAGACCCCAGAATACAAACAGCACTTCCTGACCAGCAATTCTGGGGTATTTAGCTCTCCTGAGAGGTTTTTCTAGGGTCTGTTCATTTTCTGAAGTCTCCCCTAGAGCAGCAGAAGCGGCACCCAAACATTAATCCAAACCGGAGCTTTTCAGACAGCAAGTCAGCTTACCGAACTTACACATAACTACAGGGGTTTGTGCTATTTAACTGTCAGGGTAGAATTACTGCTCTTCACTGCTGTTTACACTGAATGTGTTGAAACCTTTCTGCCATGAGAATTCGCTTCATATATTTATTTATTTATTTATTTTTTTACAAGGTATCTATATTGTCAGGTCCAGCTGAGGATTTATCTTCCTGCTATGTAGAAGGTCATGCCTGGACTGGGGCTGGACTGTGACTCGGGCAGTAAATGAAAAGCAGGACCAGGACCCGGGGGCCTCCATCGCGCTCCTTCTAAAAGGGCTGCAGGGCCAATCCTTACCAGGAATGTCATCGCGGGTGTTTTCTTTGGGCGGGACGCAGCTGCTCCGAGACGAGAGGAGAGCCGATGGGAGCCAAATCCAGGGGTGGGATGCCTGTGACGATCCATCATGTCACCTGGGTGATTAACGGCAGTGCGGCTTCGCGGGGTGTACAGCACAGAACGGCCGGGCCGAGAATTACATTCCCCCCAGGAGGGGGAGCCAGAACAAGCCTGAGAGGAGAGGAGGAAGGCCTTTACTGCAAAAGCGCATGTCACATTTATTTAGCCCATTACTGTCTTCTGCTTAAGTCGGAAGGAACGTGACTTTTTCAGAAAAACCCCAGAACTCTTCTTCATTGTTGCTGTTCCTAAAATGAGCATGCCTTCCTTTAAAACAACATGCTAAAAACCACCACATTTCTCCCAAGCCAGCTATATATGTGCATTCAATATCTTGACATTCACTAGGCTGTGAGTACAAACAGGGCATGTATCTCCAGCAACATCTGAAGGATTCCGTGGGTGTTCTCCCTGCACAGCTCCTGGTCCAGGCTCCACTCATCACATGCATGTACCACAGCACAGCTGCGGTTGGAGAAGATCATCTACGTCAGTGTTCCTGAACCTAGTCCACTAGGAGGAGCAAAACTGTGTACTGTCTGGCAGGGAGCTGGGAGGAAGCAAAAAATGTGGACCGCCTGTGGGTCCCTGAGGACCGGGTTGAGAAATACTGCCCTATGTGAATACAATACAAATGCCACGTGCTGTAGTGCAGTTTAACTAATTTGGTGAACATGCATAAGTATCAGAGTTAAGGTCAGGCCTTTCAACGTCCAACTTACGTTACCTGGCCACCATATAAGGACGAGCAGTTAGGCTAATCGGTGTCTGTAAATTGTCCATAGTGTGTGAGTAGATGTGGACTGGCATTCCATCCAAGCCGCACCCCTGCCTCATGTCACGTTCTGCCAAAGTAGGCAGTTGGAGGATGGATGATTGAATGAATGCATGTGCATTTGCTTTGAACACTCACATTTGAAATTTCTCCAGTCACAGAAAGCGAGAGTATGTACTAAACCAAGGGCTCCTCAGTTCACAAGGGGGCGCTGTGTGCAGAGATGTTTTTCCCCCTTTGAGTCGTCAGAGATATCCAGTCCTGTGAGAGTCTGTTTTGCATGTCGCTGTTATTGTGGTTACCGATGTCTTTGCAGGGGTGAACACAGGCATGAGCAAAGCGTCTATCGAACTCAAACATTAACACACAGGAAATGTAGCTACCATGTAAACGTTAGTTTAATATTACAAAACAAAGATTCCAAATGCAGAAAACAAGAATGAAACATTTGGTTTTGCACAAAATGGTTACAGTATATGGTGTAAATCTAAGAAAGGTTTTAAACACTCCATAATACAACCAAAACACATTTAAATAATGAAACATAAAAAAAAATGTTGGAAGACATATGGCACAGCGCAGTGCTCCATATTACTTACAATCTTGCTGTATATTGCATAAATTAATGGCAACAAACAGGGACTTGCAAAAATGCAGGGTAAACCCAGGTCAATTCTGACTCCATTTCACATGGTTTATTAATTATTTGTGCCCTTGAGAGGTGGGCTATCCCACATGTCAGTCAAAAATGAGTTTAGTGTCCAATATTAATTATTGAGGGTCTATCTATCTTTTTAATATACCAGGATCTGTGCTACCTATGATATATATCAATTGTAGGGTATAGGCACACTGATTTTTTGAAAAAAAAGTTTTTATCAAAACTTTGTTTTTGTGGGATAGCCCACTTTACCTCTCAAGGGCACATTTTAAAAGTCACTTTTAAAATACTTTAGTTCCACAGCATACTCATACAAAGGGTAATTTAGATAAAGGCGATATATCAATCTGCTGTTAGGCATGCCTGCATCGCTGCTCTATAAATCATAACGTGAGCCCTCTAGGGTTGCTAATGAGTTAGGGGAGGATGTTGACAATGCTACCATTCATAAATAAAAAGAATTCCTTCAAAGAGGAATCATTTGTTGGAATGCTAGCTGGCTTCTGAGCACTGTATGACATCAGGGGCCCACGGCAAGGACCGTAAAGAAGCCTATTAGCCGGGAAAATGACTAAGTGATATGATCTATCTCATCCTCTCATCCTAACTACCCAACTAGAGCTACTGCATGATGCTCCTGACCAGAGTGGGTTCCAGAAGCTTCTCTACAAATATATTACAATGAGGCAGTCGTTTGTAGCACTTTTTTAAACGGATATCAACGTAACCAGGTCTTCATCAATTGAGGAGAGGACTGGATGATTTGAGAGCGTGTGGAATCTCTGGCATTCAATTCACCTTGATTGAGCTGATGGTTGATTGAATAATTTCATCCAAAAGGAAAATCAAGGCGATACCTAATGCTAATTTTTCATTAGTGTCTAACCAAACATGACTGAGGAATACATGTAGGACTATACATTCTTCATTATTTTATAAATAAATGCTAAAAACAGATTATGGCCTTATCAATCTAGGCTCCTTAACTATTCCAAAACGGATTCCTACACAAATTTATATGGGTATGCTTAAATTTGCAAGGAAATAAAACAAGAGCGCCCTCCCCCACTATAACGGATCTGGCCCAGTGATAATGTCCATAGCTAAACCGCTTGCGCAAATTCCTTTTACCAAAAGCTAATCGGAGCTAATGAAAAGCTCAGGGGCATGGAAGGCTGGCGTACCCGCCGATGCGGGAAACATGGAACTGGGAGGGCACAGTCAGGACATCACTATCCTTCCAGTACATTACAGGACAAGCCTCACGGCGCCTCATCAGCCAGCTCTCCCCACTTTCATCCTCACTGCTATGTAGTGAGTCATTTCCTGTCTTCAATGGGCTGCGATATCTAATATCTAAATTAAATACGAGTTAGGAGAGCAATTCTCAAATACGTCCTGGGGGACCCACTCTCTTTGCCTCTTAAAGTTTAACTGTTAATTAAAATTAAATGCGAGTTGGATATAGTAGCTAATAAGAGAAGCAGGATACACATCCGTAAAAAAATAATTGTTTCAGTATTACAGATACAACCGAGTGAATAAAACTGTTGAAATAGTAAATATTTTATTCAGATTCATTGGGGTAAATTTGTTCAGCACCAATGAAGGATTAAATGAATTACAAAATAAATGAGCAGTTAACAAATTACATTATATTATAATACCAACTTGGAAATTAATTAATTGTTCTTTAATATTTCTTAGTAATGCTACATTCCACGCAATGAAGCCCCCCAGGACTGTTTAAAGAGGTTTAAAGATGTCTACCCATCATAATGCTAAAAGTCTGGAAATGTACAGGTTTTTAAGATCTCTTCTAATCCACTAACAATGCTGCTACAGAGAGGAGAGGCTAAATTACCTCAGTTAAGGAATTAATTGCTTCGAAGTCTAATGTGCTGAAAACCAGCCCATCAGGCCCTGCTATGGAATATGAATGCGGCCTTTAGCCCTCGGAGGAAATGCTAGGGGAGACGATCAGAGCAGCGCACATCTGTGCAGGCCGATTTTCGGCTTCTTGGGCTCCGGTGGCTCCAGGGCAGCCAGAATCGCCTCATCAAACACATTCTTCAGTCCTTTCTGCAAACACAGGGCACAAGGGAAGCAAAAAGCTCAACACACATTGTGGCAACAGGAGACACTAGCACTTTTATTTTGAAAACGCACACAATTGGACAACTCGCCACACCCGAGCACACAGCGTCATGTCTGAACATCTTACGCCGAGCGAAAGCAGAAGGTATGAAACCTCGGGGAGGGCAGCTATGCCATTTTAACAACCAGGAACCAATAAGTCGTTCAGAAGCGGAGCAGACTAGAGGGCAATGGGAAGAGGTGATGTCATGACACATAAAGGGATACGTGTAAGGCTAAGAAGCCGGCATCCTCAGAATCTCCTTGAGCCACCCAGCATCGGTTTGAACCAACAGGCCATTTAACTCTTCCCACGTGTACAGAAAAGGCTTTTATTCCTTGAGTGCTGTAATTGTACTTCTACAACTAAACTTTACTTTTATGGAGTGGTACACCGTATTGAAAACACAAGGCTCCCCAAATACTGTCAGTTCTCAATTGTGGTGCAACAAATAACCATAAATACATGCATACTAATAACTACCTTAGAGTATGAAAGCCAAGTTGCTTGATATTTAATTCTGATAACAGCTAACAGGATTGTTTGTTTAATTCATTTGGGTCCTGAGAGAGGGATGAAGAATGTTAGGACTACATTTGCTAATATTCACACACGTTACTATTAAATCCATAATTGAAACAAGATGGTTTCTGAACCTGAACCTGTTCACACCTATTGTATTTCAATTGGATCATAAATCTTAAAGCAAAAGGGCTGATTCGGTCATACACTGCCAAAGGCCTAATATACACCCATAACAGATGGACAGGAAATAAGTGATTTCAGTTTTCCTTTATTTAAGTCACATTGCACATGATCATACTTTTCATTTCCAAAATCTTGACACTTATCCACTGACCAGTTGTAGCCATGGATTATATTAGAGATTTATTTTCTGATACAATAGTAAAAAACTGAAAATACACTAAAATAAGTTATGCAAAAATCTTAACAAAAAAACTTCACAATGCATTCATGAAGAAACGGCTTTAAGGTTTCTGAAAATTCACACTGAGGTCACAAATAATGTCTTAAAAATAAAATTTTAAAAGTTAACTATCCACAAACTGCCTAGTCTACAACTCAATACT
The DNA here is from genome assembly GCF_023856365.1 of Brienomyrus brachyistius. NCBI lineage: Eukaryota > Metazoa > Chordata > Actinopteri > Osteoglossiformes > Mormyridae > Brienomyrus > Brienomyrus brachyistius. Next base: position 1,459,998 of record NC_064538.1, on the reverse strand, counting down.
AAGTGCAGATAGAGAAGGTATTTCCATGGGCAAAATGCACCCAGCTACCCCTACATCAGGTGATTCAGGAAACATGTGAATACTTAGAGTAAGGCTGAAGAAACAGAAGAGGAACGGCAGCACACAATTACTAAAGGCAAGACGTTCTTAAAGGACAGGATAGAATGAATGCATTTAAAAAATAAACAAAACAAGAAACGCAGCAGCTTGGAAACGTATCACACGATGGACCTTTTTACAGTAGTGGATTAAAAATAATAAACAGCAGCTGGGAGGAAAAGTGGAATTAAGAAATGGAACAGAAACAGCATTTTAGAATATACAGCACTTCCGCTTTCGCTGGGTTTCGGGTGGCTCAAGGGCAGCCAGGATAGCTTCATCAAACACATTCTTCAGACCTCTCTAAAAAAAAAGGACAGGGAAAGGGAGAAGTTAGTGGCCAGTGATCAAAGCAAGCAAGGCGGAGCCATTGCACCAAGAGAAACGAGTGCTGTTAAATCAGTGGGTAGCGTAGCTGTTAAAGACGTAGCCTTGAGACCCAAAGGCTGCCGGTTCGTGTCCAAGAAGGGGTCCTGCTGTAGGACCTTAAAGTGAGGCACAGGACCCCAATGACTGTCTAAATGAGTAAGAGTCAAGCCATGCAGTACACAATAAGCAGGAACTAGCATGTCAACAGTGCAACTGTCAGAGAGTCTCTTCTGAGTACTCAGGATGAGAAGCGTGCACTGGAGAAAAGGCACCTGTTTGATAATTGTTCTACAAAATGAAAAATGGAGAACAACATGTGCAGGAAAGTGCTTTGGCTTGGAATTAAAAAGTATTGTTAAGTGGTAAAATACAAACACCGACGATCGAAGTAAAAAATAAAAAAAAAACAGGATAATTGAATAAAAAGTTTTATCTTAATGGTACAGTCTTCTCTGTACATGACAATGAACACAATGAAGACAGCGGCTATCAGCTACACTTTATCACAATCTGGTTAAAACAAGGGAATCTCGACTGATTTATAAATCACAATGCTTACAATGCTATGCTGAAATGTGGGAAAGGTAATATCATTAGAATGAAAAAATCTTAATCAACAATGCTTACCTTTAAAGAGCGATACAACTAGCATATAGCCAGAGTCAGTTTATAGCTACGTATAGGTACATAGCACCCACTCACAGATTAGTTGTATCCTATTCATAAAACATGAGTTTACAAAATTGCTCAATGCCTGAAGACCCCTCATTAAAATTCCGTGGACTGTAAAAATGCTCAGAGAAACAGCATAGAATGCACACTATATAGTCAAACATGAAAATCTGTCCCTGCCCTTTGAACAAACTGCCAGCTGAAAGTTCCAGCAGACGACTTAGACTTAAGATTTTCAGTCCTCTTCACCATCAAATATTCTCACAAACGTAATCAAAAATGGTTTACCAGATGCTGCTCATTTTTTGTACTGATATTTCGAGTCTACATATTTCTATAGTGAAACAATGTGTTCAGTTAAAATATGAAGGACCATCTGAGAATACTGGTCTGTCAATGGAAGAGCGACGCGCTAATATAGAAACTGCTGTGACATGCAAGCGAGTACCCATCTATTTTTACACCACTTCTCTTGCCACAATGCAAGCTTTAAGCGCAAGTTCAGAAACTCACCAACAAGACAGCCCCCAGCCATTCAGGCATCCAGAGAAAAGCAGCACAAACAATCGCACGCCTACTGATAACTCCATGTCTTTGGCATAACAGAGTCACTGTCAACAAAGGCGCTGAAGTGTTGTAACCGCAATTCAATTAATCATAGGCCTTGTGCCTTGGGAAGGATTGTGTAATTTTCATTTCAGAGAAGGTGTTTTCCCAAATCAACACACTCACGTGCCAGTACACCAACCTCGGTATTTATTAGCTCTCATTCTGTGTGAAAAGTGCTCATTCAAAGTTGGATTAAAAGGCGTGGTATTGTTTCTCTTACCTGCGTGAGGGCAGAGCACTCAACGTATTTCACGGCCTTGAGGTCACGGGCCAGCTTCTCGGCCGTCTCGGGGGTGATGGGCTTCTGTTTGTTTTTGGCGAGCTTCTCGATTGTGGAGGGGTCATCCCTCAGGTCAATCTGCGTTCCCACCAGCAGAAACGGGGTCTTTGGACAGTGGTGAGTGATTTCAGGTACCCACTGTGAGAAAGAATTGGATAGATTATAAATTGGATGGAAAGAATTGGATGTCAGTACTGGCAACAATGAAAAATGTATTAGGATTCTTCGGTACAAGACACCCTTCCTGAGCTTATGAAACAATAAGCACTTTCACGACGCAGGAACTCATTCCCAGAACCAGGAACTTTTGTCGAATTCATACCAGAGGAATTCAGCCCGACTGCAGTTCCTCGGAGAGAGTTCTGGAACCCTTTTTTAGTACCTGCTCCAGACTAGATACATGATTCTGGAACTTCGGTGTGAAAGTGCCTGATGTACACTAAATAATACCGGAACAATTTGTTACTGGACACTGTCTGATGTTCTGCTCCATACTGTCAGTAACTGCAGAGGTTCCATAGTTCAGTAACATAACTTGTCACCATTAACTTTAATATCATACTGTTAAAAATCACTTTAATATCTACAACTGTAAAATGTGACAATTTAAAGAAACAGCTGATTTTCTATTTAACAAAAAGATAACTGTCAACGGCACCGCACACACCTTTTCCTTAACGTTTTCAAAGGAAGAGGGTGAAACGACCGAGAAGCACACTAAGAAGACGTCAGTCTGGGGATAGCTCAGAGGTCTTAACCTGTCATAATCTTCCTGACCTGGGGGGGAAAAAAGAACCATGTTATTTCACACTACAGCCAGAGAATATTAGGCATGCACAAGTTAATTTTTCCTCAGATCATAAAGGCAAATACAACTACAGACAAACACAGAACCTTATTTTATATTACCAACATTTAACAATTAGTTAGAAAGGAGCTGCACTATACCTGCAGTGTCGAATAATCCTAAGGTGTACGGTTCACCTCCAATCATAACCGTTACGGCATAATTATCAAAGACCTGAAAGTAAAAATGGGTCAACGAATATGCTGAAGCACCACTTACTCTCTTCATTCTACAGATGTCTATTTGAAAAATTCAGCCAACATTAGGCTTAACGTTGCACTACCTGATTACTAGAGTTGTACGCAACAAAAAATGCACAATATTTTAGTTAACATATCACATCGGTCAAAGTTCATTTAATGTCAAGATATTTGTCCAATAGACCAATGTGACTGGGTCGATACTGCTGTACCATATTTAGTCTTTAGTCAATCAAAATTAGCAGCACCAAGCTGAAGGATTGTGTCAGCTCATTCACCACTTAGAACCTCGATACAGTCTCCTAAGGTGGTACTTCTACGCTGCTGTCTCACTGCCTGATTAGAGGATGCGATTGCTACACATTCACAGGATCCTAAAGAGGTGATGTCATCAACGTCACTTCCATTACATATTTATGGAGCTCAGAGGCTGGCAGTTATCAGTAGACAAAAAAAAAACATTTTGGCAAAAAAAAAATCCACATTGGTGCACCATTACTAAATACATTTACTGTATTAACTAGAAAAAGATCAGTTCCATAAAAAAACATGATACCACTTGATGCTTATATGCCTGAAAAAATGGAACGGCTTTATTTGTGTTAAGATATGACAAATGACTTACCGTTGGTACATACTCAGATGGAAACTTGTTCGTAGTGTATGAGATTAAAAGGCAGGTTTTACCAACAGCACCATCGCCTACTACAACACACTTAATAGTCTGCATAGCTGTATTCCTCCGGGATGCACACTTCTCATTCAATCTGCAAAACAATACAGAATCAAATGAGCTCTGCAAACAGCTGCCAGACAGAAAGCCAGTCACTACAGATTCTGCTGCTGACCAATTCTTGTTCTACATAATTCACAAATCACTATTTCGTTTTTTTTTTTGCCCTACATTTCCAAAAAATCTTGATACATAGCCTGGCTCAAGACTTTCTAGGACTGAATTAAAAGAGCAAACAGATTTTAAGTCTCATTTCCTTCACTACATTTAAATCACATTTGTTCTATATAAGATCAGTTTACAAGGCCAATATGAAAAAGAATTTGTGCAGCAAAAACCTCGCTCTGAGCTCTGAAACGCATCCACCAGATGGAGACGTGAAATAATGCACCCTGTATAAAGACAACACTACAGTAATGATAGCTAATGATGCCATACTGGAAAAAAAACACCCTTCGAAAACAATTTACCTTGGTGTGAACAGCAATCCTTCCAGATGAGCCACATTCTGGTTGTTACCATTTTTTATTGCGAGTCACTTCAGCAGCTCTCAATGGTATTTTTAAAAAGCGATATAAACATGTTGCTGTGGCTCAAGAGGACTAAAGCTGCCAGTCCAATTTAATTTGTGAAAATGTGAAGGGGAAAAAAAAAGCCTCCTTTCAACAATTTAGTGTTTTTAAAAAGCAACACTCATAGGGCGTGGTATTAAAGTGCTGAAACCTTTGGGCACTGTTCCTGCTTATTGCGATCAATGAAAGATATACCATTTAACATTCCATATGTCTGCCTGGTACAAGTAGAAGAAAAGGTCGGTGTGCAATGATTCACACTTTCAGTATGGGTGCCTCTTTCCTGAAATTTACTGTATAAATACATTTAAGGGGATACATACTAAGAGGCCCATTCCGGCATTACGTATTTACCAATTGTAGTAGCACAATTCCTTTCTGAGTCAAAGCTCAGTTCACAGGAAATGCACTCCGAGGAGTTTGGCTATGACTGGCCTTGTCGGCCGCACCCCATCCCCCCGACACCCAGCTCGTTTCCTCACCCGGATTCACAGGTTTCCTCACAAATCTCTACACGCCTTGCTATTCCTGCCTGGATGACTTCCCACCGCCTACAGCTACATCTGCCTCGAAGCGAACCGATTTATCCGTCAGCTAACAGATCGCCCCTCCAAAGGCGTCCAACACAGATGGCTGCTTACTATTCCCCGGCGTGAATGCATGGAAGCTGCAACCCTGATGTGGTGGAATTAGTTATAAGTAGTTTGCCCAAGGCGCGGAGACACCCATGCACACACCCAAAATCCTTGCTCTACAACATTACGTATAATGTTACCACGATTAACTGACTCTCGACAAAACAGTTTGCAAACTTTCCAACTGACATACAAATACGTCGTTTGAAATGCCCCGGAATTCACGTTTCCCATAATACAGGATACGAAAATGGTACATCCAAACAGCTTCCACTGCGCATAAAATGCCATACTTAAAACATCAACGCACAACCTCTCCATCCAATCCATACAATTTTCCATACACCGACTACTAAACAGAACGCCTGCTGCATTATTAAACACCTTATTTACCCTGGACTGCTTGGATCTGATGACAGGCCGGTGTCCCACCGAGCCTCGAGCCAGCGCAGTGCCGCATCCCGACAGGATCGGCGCGCTTCCGGAAGGGCATTTAATCGCTGACCATGTTAACCAAACCTAATGCTAGGCGACTGTCCCTACAAAGGAAGGTTTCAACCCGATAACTAGCCATCTAGTTATAATACACAACGTAAATGTCGTGAACAGTAACTATTCTTTTAACTGAAACGCGAATCCAATCCGTTTTTCGCTCAGAGCCGTAACATCACTGTACACCGCCTGACCAGCCATAGCAATTCGGACGAAAACGAGCCAGATACCTAGCTATTTTCCCAAATGACATAAAATTAGACCGGTCATTACTAACAGCCAATTTAACTAACCGTTGGGTAGAAGGGAGAAGTACATTTACCCTTAACCGGTCGAACACATCACCCTTATAACGATAACTGGCCGATTCAGCGGACGCTAGCTGAGTAGCTAATTTCTTCTATCACTAAATTTGCCTAAATCAATACTTTTAGAACGAAACACAATACGGCTTACTGTGAGAATACTACACGTCACAAAAATCACATCCATCTGTTAAATATTTACAAGAAATAAAGGGAAGAAATGAGTATTTGCATAACATTCCTTACCGTTGGAAGCCTGACCGCTGACGGTTCTGCGCCGGGCGTTGGCAGCACGGGGTTTCCTTATCCCAACTGCAGGGGTGACTTGTATTTTTTTCTTCTTCTCCTTTTTTTCTTTTGGCGCATGGAGGTTTAACAGCTCTAAGCACGTTGTTGCCACCTACTGTACAGGATGGTCACAATCAGAAATTTAAAATACTTGCAAAATAACATGAAAACGTCATTGACCAGGCAAAAATTTGAGGGAGACGTAATGTGTTTTTTATAGGTTAATGGACTAATCTGATTTCGTTTTATATGACATTTGCTTTTATTTATAATCCTGAAACAAGGTTACATTACAAATTATTCTTCGTACAACCTACTGTTGTTTTACCCAGGCTGTATTAAAAGGGACTTACTTAGGCACACATATTTTCATAAGATCATATAATAATTATACTTCTAATGGATGTGAAGACATCCTGTAAGAAATTGAGTTTTTTTAAGAATTTGAAGGAGAATGTGATTTACCCAAAAGTAACACATGGGGGCAGGAGTGAATCAAAAACACACTTCCTTTGTATGGTCCAATCCCCACAAGGAGTAAAATAAGGAATATACTCATAATATTACAAAACAGATCTATTAACATTTCAAAAATAATTTAATTTTTATTCTCAGGGTGAATACTATGTATTCTTTCTACAATAAATCGTGAAATCACTTCATCAATGAGATATCTACATCTTACATCTTGTAATACGGCTTGCTTTTCTCTAAAATGAGTTTAATGAGTAATATATTGGCCTTGCGTCACTCCCGTTCTGTGAAACGGAAATTGCTTCTGGGATTGTTCCATTGTGTCCACACATGTAGCGCAAATGTTTAAGGCTTCGGTACTTAACCTGTGAGCCAATGAGATGTAAACGAGATGCAAAGTTACACCGTTTGAGACCGCAGAGTTAAAGGTGTGACTTTCCCATCCAAGTCATTGTCCTGGCGGTCAGTAGCAAAGGGAAACTTTGTTTGAGTGCCCGATGTATTGTTCGACGCGCTTATGACCAGCTAAAATATAGTTTTGCATTCAGATATGTGTGTGTGTCAGTGTGTATGTGTGTGTAATATGCATAAAAACCGTGTACATAACAGAGTAATTACTAACATGCCCATGGTTCTCACTGAAACATGTTAGACGGTGAGTTTTTGTTATATATATTTTTTTTATTTTTGGAATTGTTAGGGAACTTCTGTAATTTATGTTTTTGTTGTGATATACCCCTCCATAATTCTTTGAAGAACGTTTTAAAATCCCTCTATTCTGTTACCTTTGTTTCTGGTTGAAAACCCTATAAAAGATATTAAATATTATTTACTCAAATGTACACGATGCTACTCATATACCAATTTATTGTTTTAATTGAAAACTGAACATTTTCTACCCCGAACTCAAAATCTCTTTTTATATATAATTCTGACGTCTTTTATGTCTTTTCATGATTTCCGGCCTTATCAGCACAAAATGCTTAATGCTCTATACATTCTGTCAAATGTAGAAATGTGCCTGCAAAAATAATTTGCTTGAATTTCATTCTGAGCCAAAATTGTATACATACTAAAGTGTACATGAAGTGAAATACCTCTGGCTAAATCTCATTGATCAGTACAGATTGAATTGTTCACCTTCAACTAGATTTCCTGAGTAAAAAACAACAAACATTTCAGATAATCTACATTATATCTGCAGTACTTCTCAATTAAAGTCAGTCCAGAGAGTCCTTTGTTGACATACAAAAAACACGATTTAAGATGCACTTCTAAATAAATACCAGACGACAGCTGAACTGTGCTGAGATGAAATACAGCCAGTGGTTTTGTATTGTAATTTGATTCCAGCTCTAGACCTCAGCCCTCAAATGACTCGCCATTGCACTTTGTGGATTTTCTCAATTTGCTAGGGGGGAGGGGGTTCACAGCTCCATTAGCCAATCATTCGTCAATCTTTTACCCCTATTATACTCTGCAGCTGAAAAACCCATCATGCATTTCTGTTAGCAGAGTTTTTTTTTTTTTTTTTTTGCCCCCCCACGCACCAACCAGACCCTCTGGATCATGACAAGAGAGCCTCGCTGACTCTAAACAAACATCTCCTGATTCCTGACAGCTGCTGCAGACACTAACAGCAATTTCTGTTGAAACCACAGCACCAGCACGCAGGAGACGCACAGAAGACGGAGACGGAAAGGTGCCAGCGCTCGTCGCCTGGAGGAGAAAAGCCAACTGGTGTTTCAGATACACGGAAGAACGTGGAGCTTCAAATGACAGTGTGCTCTGCTGATGGAAAGTGCTGGAAATTAGGCAGGGAGAAGCAAAGAAAGGCACCAAAAGCTGAAGTATTGGGCTTCTGTATTCTGACCCCGTTTTGGCGCCGTTTTTTGGTGATTTCTGGTGTGGAAATGGGCAAAGAGACAGGCGCTCTGCAGAGCTTTTAGCACCGGTCATTTGTTTTTGCAGAAAAAGAAAAGACTTTATTTATGCTGCGCCTAGGTACTGAGTAACTTTTTGACACCGGTTTTTCAACCCCCCCCCTCCCTAAAAAAAGGAAAAGAAGAATAAGTCTTAAGTAGGCAGGCAACATGGCCAACTCTGGGTTCCAGATTCTGGGCTATTTCCTGGCGTTGGGCGGATGGATCGGCATCATCTCAACCACCGCTCTCCCACAGTGGAAGCAGTCGTCTTACGCCGGGGACGCCATCATCACCGCCGTGGGGCTCTACGAGGGCCTGTGGATGTCCTGCGCTTCGCAGAGCACCGGCCAGGTTCAGTGCAAGGTGTTCGATTCTCTGCTGTCCCTGGATGGTGAGTAGGGCAGGTGGGGGTCACACACAAACGGCCCTGATTCTAACCCTCTGCTGTTTGCACATACATTCGCAGCACCACTACCTAGTTATATTCACGTATTTTACACAGGTAACTAGTGTAATTCTTTCCTTCTTCCTCATCCTTATAATGACCTTAATAGTTTTCACAGTGTTTGCTTTCAGTTCTTCCATCCATCCATCCATTTTCCAAACCGCTTATCCTACTGGGTCGCGGGGGGTCCGGAGCCTATCCCGGAAGCAATGGGCACGAGGCAGGGAACAACCCAGGATGGGGGGCCAGCCCATCGCAGGGCACACTCACACACCATTCACTCTCACATGCACTCCTATGGGCAATTTAGTAACTCCAATTAGCCTCAGCATGTTTTTGGACTGTGGGGGGAAACCGGAGTACCCGGAGGAAACCCCACGACGACATGGGGAGAACATGCAAACTCCACACACATGTGACCCAGGCGGAGACTCGAACCCGGGTCTCAGAGGTGTGAGGCGACAGTGATAACCACTGCTTTCGGTTCTTTTAATCTGAAAATCATCTGAATGGTGGATCCATGACTTATTTATCCAGAATTATTTTTCGGTAAAAGGGTTAGAACATCAGGAAAATAGATATCATAGAAGTTGGAGAATATCCTGCGCGACCAAATCTAAAATCACTGGTATGCTTACAATAAAGTGTATCATTAGAGCATTTGGTCAAATGGCACGTGAATGTTAAATTTCCAGAAATCAAAGCAAAGACAGGCGAGTGCAAAGATTTAATATTTGTATTAAAATTTCTGATAAAAATCTGACTAAGTTCATTCATTTATAATGAATCACAGCACCTTCTTGAAATTCTTCAAAAAAGGAGACAACCAGTGACAGCTGGTTGAAATTACACTGATTTTTCTCTCGCTTACACAACATGGCATTTCGGAGTATTATATAATCATTAATATAACTGTGAAATGAACTAGGCAGGATTAAATAAATAAAGTATTTGTGTAGCTCATCCCCCATTCAAAATGATAATGAACTGGATGAAGTACAAAATGGAGGATCAAACGTAGATGGTGCGGCCCGGATTTCTCCGCCTCAAAGGACAGTAATTCCTTCAGTTTCCACTAGGTGGTACCAAAATCAAACAACCGAGATTTAATGACATTTGTGCATGTGGAAAAGAGTTCCAAGAGATTAAAAGCAAAGCAAAAAAAAACCTAAATAATAAATTCACTACACATAAAAAGTTAAATACATAAACAAACAGAGAGGTGAACTGGGATAGATACATGATAATTTATGGAAGCTCTGGCGACGGGGAAGTTCAGCTCGGAGTCTGACAAAGGCGGGCAGTATCCTGACGCGTTCTTCAGACCTCGCTATTGTTACCATGTTAAGTCATCAATGGGACAGTATCGTCAATGTTCTTCCCTCCAGCGTATAGAAAACCATACAGGCCTGCATTGTGTACTTCCACTGGTGCTCTCTGGCCTTCCTCAGTGGTTATAATTGCTATTACTGTTGTAATTATGGCTGTCAGTGGAGATTTACACAATTCGACCACAGACTCCAGCACTGAACTGGCTACTCATTTTGATGCAGTGGTCTGCAAAGAATGTTAATATTTCATAATATGTATCAGGCAACACAGAAGGAATTTGCTCAGACTGGATTAGCAGGAACATAAGCCGTTGCTAACGGGATTCTCCCTCTTTGCGTTTGAGAATAAACAGTCAGCGGAAATGGACACGCTCTCTGTAATCACATTTGTTATTGATTTAGTGAGCAATACTATATATTAAACAGTTCAGCAAAATAGGTCAAATTATGTTTATGCAAAAGCTCTCTACCACACTTAAATATATTTCAGACTAGAGACTAAAACTAGTAATAGTATTTTATATCCATTTAAATGTACTCCCATTCATTAATAATTAAAACCATTCTTGCTTTAATCACTGCCTTCACATTATTTTCCATGTGCAAGGGGATTAAGAGTAAGACCATAAAAAGGAATGATCCAGTAGTTAAATGGATTTTCTAGCATTGCTGAGACAGTGATGTTGTCCAGCTGCCAGTGCCTTCAGATTGTAAGAGCACACAATGAACAAAGCCCTGTACAGTCCTCCAAGGCTCTGCTGCTCACGGTCATGGATGTTTGCGGACTCTTCCTTAACTTGCGCCTGGCACCGCCAGTCTTGCTGCTGAACTGAAAGGCTGAAAAAGGAGATTGTAGAAATTATGAGAAGCTATTAATCTTCAGGGAACAGTGAGCAGAGAAATGAGAACGAGGATAATGACCCTGTTAACCAGGTTATTCAATAACATAAGAGGTTATTCATAGAATCTGAATACTAATAGGCTGTTATGAACCATTTACTATCCATTATGGGCTTGTAGCTAAATATAAAGTAAATATAGCAACATTATTTCCTTAATAGTTTCTATAAGCATACTTATAATACAGCATATATAATATATATAATCATAATCAAACAAACACATGGTGGCAACAAATGTTAATAAACAAATAGTGGAAATTAGTTGATAAGTCTATCCTATGGTCTGTAAAGATTAATAGTAAGTAGTTAAAAACCTGCACAAACCCTTTACTACTACTCAGCTCTACTGCTCTCCTGGAAGTGAATATTACCGTGAAAACCACCCAGTGTGAACTCGGGTGGAGATCCCTCTTTCGTTAAAGTTCTCGGGAAGCGATATGTCCCTGGCACGGCCATCTTCATTTTTGCAGGCACCTCAGACAGGTACGTGAGGAAGCAGACCAGTTCCTTCAGCTTTGAAATCAACGCGTCCTTCTTTCACGGCCTCTCTTGTCTCCCTTCTCTCCTCCTGCAGTGCACATCCAGACTTCCCGGGGCCTCATCGTTCTTTCCGTGCTGATGGGCTTCATCGCCATCATCATCAGCGTTGTGGGCATGAAGTGCACAAGAGTCGGAGACAATAACCCTCTCGTCAAGAGCAGGATTGCTATTTCTGGGGGGGTCCTCTTCCTCCTTTCAGGTGGGGGGTATATTCAGTCTTGGGAAACTTGCTAACAGTATTGCTTTATTTTACTTTCTCTTTATTTTATCACGTTATTGGGCAGTGGTGTCTTAATGGTTGGGGAAGCGCATCTGTAATTGAAAGATTGCTGGTTCGAATCCCCGACCAGCAAGGCACCACTGAGGTACCCTGAGTATGGTCCCGCCCCCAGCACTGCTCCCCGGTGGCTGAATTAGCTGCCCCCTGCTATGTCACATACGGGTTAAATGCAGAGGACACATTTCGTTGTTGTACACTGTGTGCTGTGGTGTGTCAACAATGACCACTGATCTCCAAATTTGTTTATGAAAAGTGTATATCGTGTTAGAAACAGCCAGTAGTTTTAAGTAAAACATTAATTTCAAGTAGTAATAAACTGAATCCCAACTTGTAGTTCCAAAAGAGTTGTTTCTAAGTTTAAAAGTTCATCGACAAGCATCACTGGGTGCTTTTTAATTAGTAACACCTTTGCAATAACATAAAACACCAAACATTTGTGTTTAGGTTCCCTTTGAGAGCCAGTGACTACAGTGGTAATCAGTCAAAAAAACTGTGATCTTAATAAAATTAATATGTACAGTTGGATATTTGGAGCAGCAGAAAACATTTTCATTTGATGAATATCAAGTCAAACTGCAGTTTGGGTCTCAAATATGATACTTCATTTTAATGTGAAACCACGTTATTGAAATATATAGCAACAGCTGAGAAAACAGGACCAAAGCAGTGATGTTGATTTGGACGCGCGTCTGTCTCACGCAGGGCTCTGCACATTTGTCTCGGTCTCCTGGTATGCCACACAAGTCTCCCAGCAGTTCTTTAACCTCAACACACCCGTAAATGCAAGGTAAATTCTCAAGTCTCAATGTAATTTTAAAGTATATTGTCACAGTCATGAACAACTGAGTAGAATATCATTAGTTTGTTGTAATTCTTAAAGAGTCTCTTTTTATTGTCCAGTGCCAAATCAGTATAATGTGACTGTATGTTGGCACCTTCTCACACGTTTGATGTATGAGAAGTACACGTCTGAAGGTTCATGTATGTGAAGTACATGTCTGAAGGTTCATGTATGAGAAGTACATGTCTGAAGGTTCATGTATGAGAAGTACATGTCTGAAGGTTCATGTATGAGAAGTACATGTCTGAAGGTTCATGTATGTGAAGTATATGTCTGAAGGTTCATGTATGTGAAGTACATGTCTGAAGGTTCATGTATGAGAAGTACACGTCTGAAGGTTCATGTATGTGAAGTATATGTCTGAAGGTTCATGTATGAGAAGTACATGTCTGAAGGTTCATGTATGAGAAGTACATGTCTGAAGGTTCATGTATGTGAAGTATATGTCTGAAGGTTCATGTATGTGAAGTACATGTCTGAAGGTTCATGTATGAGAAGTACATGTCTGAAGGTTCATGTATGAGAAGTACATGTCTGAAGGTTCATGTATGAGAAGTATATGTCTGAAGGTTCATGTATGTGAAGTACATGTCTGAAGGTTCATGTATGAGAAGTACATGTCTGAAGGTTCATGTATGTGAAGTACATGTCTGAAGGTTCATGTATGTGAAGTACATGTCTGAAGGTTCATGTATGAGAAGTACATGTCTGAAGGTTCATGTATGTGAAGTACACGTCTTTTCAGCTGTAACAGCTGCCACTCTTCTGGGGAGGCTTTCCAGAAGACTTTGGGAATATTTGCCCATTCATCCAGAAGAGCATTTGTGAGGTCAGGCAATGTTGAAGACCTGGTTCTCACTCTCCATTCTAGTTCATCTCAAAGGTGATCCATAGGATTGTGTTCAGGGCTCTGCAGACCAGTCAAGTTCTTCCACACCAAACTCACCCAACCATGTCTTTATGGACCTTGCTTTGTGCATTAGGGCACAGTCATGCTGGACACAGATGAACTAAGAACAGAGATTGCAAGCCAGGTCTTCACGTCCAACATCAATGCCTGACTGTCACAAATGCTGTTCGGGATGCACGGGCAAAAATTCTCACAGACACACTCCAAAATCCCGTGGAAAGCCTTCCCAGAAGAGTGGCAGCTGTTACAGTTGCATAGGGGAGGACCAGCTTGATACGGATGCCAGTGGATATAGAACGGGATGCCATAACATTTCCTGTGGGTGTAATGGGCAGGTGTCAGTGGGAAAATATGATCAGAAGAGAGCCATGGCCAGATACAGTGGCTCTGTGGGCAGCAGTGTTGCTTCACACCTCCAGGTCAGGGCTTAGGGTTTGGCTTCTGTTCTCTGTGTAGAGTTTCCATTTGAGCTTTGTTTGGGATTTAAAAATGCTGTCAGAAAGTATTCTGGTGGTGAACATGGCTGACCGTTTCATGCCGAGCCTTGATTTTGTTCTTTGTAGCTGATCGGGGTCTCTCTTCTCTTACAGGTACGAGTTCGGCTCGGCTCTGTTCGTGGGCTGGGCGGCGGCCAGCCTGACCATGCTAGGGGGGGCCTTCCTGTGCTGCTCCTGCCCCCCGGAGGAAGGAGCTGGCCAGCAGTATTACAGGCACTCGCAGTCCCAAGCCTCCACCGCCAGGGAGTATGTGTGAGACCAGGAGGCTGCTGAGGGCTATTGGACGCCAGTAACGAACACAAACTCACACACTTACAACACAGTCGCACACACGTAATCTAGCATTTCTGCCTTACATATAACCTCACGCTAGTGATAGACAAAACGATGCCACATGAACCTTTTGCTGTATTTTTGAGCCCACTAGTTGGCGGTCTTTGTCCAAAAAGGAGCACAAAGTATGCTCTAAAGCAAACCAAGAGCACCATCTAGTGGGATCAAAAAATACAGCAGATGGTTCATGAAGGGTCATTTTGTCCATCGCAACCTCACACCATCAAAATGTTTTGGCAGCTTTAATTTCTTAAAGATGGTGTAAAAGGCCATTTCATGTTATGGCATAATGTCTTTTCTAAAGGGACATATAGTCTAATCTGGAGGCAAAACCAAAATTATTACCCCTTGATAAAGACAGTAAAATCCTTACATACAATAACACATTCACACCAAAAATACACAGATAAGTACATGCACAAAGAAACATTTAGCTAGAATGATACAGGGAGATAAGATTAATGGTATATAGTCATATATTAGCATCATATAATCCAGTATCATTTATTGTGTTTGGGGAGTGCTAAATTGCGGCACTGCTCTAAAAAGAACAGTTTGCCTTAACATAATAAAAATATTGTTTTTTTCATTTGAGAAAAACAGTCCAGTCAAACCCCCCCTTCAAAATCCCACGTTATTTTGGTGACCCTGTACGAGCCCATATTTAAACTACACAGTTGCTTTTTTTTGTAATTAGGTATGATAGTGTATTCGTTGTTTAATAAATACGTACAACCTCAGCATTTATCAAACGCGATTGCTAATCGAAGACTGCAAATAATTTTAATCGGAAGGGTTGATTGACAGTGTATAACACATGTGGATATGGAAGATGATAAGCTTGACTTTTCTTTTGTCAAGATATTCATAGAAAGCTGATATTTGTTTTAAATAAAGACGGGGATTTCAGAAACTGAACAAAGATATTGCTCTCAAACTGTACTAATTCTATGTCATGTTCAGCTCTGAGCTTTTTTTCTGCATAGTTTACATACGGGTTTAATTTAGATTAACGGGGTGTAATTCAATATGCACCATAATTATTGCTGCAGTATGTGTGTAGGTTTATGCAGCACATTTTCGATTATGTTTTGAAAACGTACACAGTTTATGACTTTGGAGACTGTGTTCTTTAAAAAATACCGCGCCACCCTTAAAGTGGACTATAGTAACAGCGGTCTCAGAGTGACTCTATATACATCGTTTAAAACCGAAACTAGTAATCATTTTTATTTTTTACTAGCCTATATTTTGATGATCCATAGTCTTACTTAAACTAAAAACAATCACCTTTGAATTAAATTACAAGCACACATGATACATGCTGGTTTTAGCATATTAGTAATTAACTGTAAAAAAGCTGTTCTGTTAATATTAGAATGAAAAAGTTAAACTAGTAGTAATTATTAGTTATGGTATACAATACATTATGAAGTATATATAAATTCATTAATCGACTTTCACAAAAATGTCAATATAATCATTTTCAGTTTAATGGAGATCTGGTCAGACTTTTTTTCGGGTGTAGAGGCAGTGGCCCCCCCCCCCCCCCCCGATACACGCCAAATGTTTGTTTCCAATTAAAACGCACGTACAGAAGTTGTATTGTTGGACAAGTACTATTGCCAGTAAATTGCAAACCCAGCTAAACTAATTTATTCCAGCTGCAATAAAAAGAAATCGTTACTGCGTTTCATGCATTTCCCTGATAACCAAAAATTACACCAGTGTGGTAAAATTATAAAGTCACGCTATCGCCAAACCCGAGCATACTTGCGCGACACTGTTTAACCAGTCCTGTTTCTACTGAGAAATGCGTAAGATTCCATTTACATTTTGAAATAAAACTGGGTTTTTAAAACGTTGTGCTGTGATTCTTATATTTTCTATTGGGACGCTGGATTTCTCAGGTCTCATCATGTGGCTCCAAATGGAATAGTGGAAATACACATTCTTCTATATTCTTCTATACTGGGCCTCTGTGCCTATGATCAGAAGGTTGTTGGTTCAAATCCTGTGGTCAACAGAACCCAAAAATGCTCCAGTGGTCACTGGATAAATGACAAACCCTGCTGTCAGATCCCAAGCTTCATTCTCAACCAGGGGTGTCAGAAGGATTTTGAATGTGGGGGGGACACACTCATATAAACCTAATTTTTTATGGTAAATGTGGGGGGGTCCAAACGAATAATTATGAAATGTGAGGGGACACGTCCCCCTCAATTTAAATGCCGGTGATGCCCATGTTCTCAGCTGTATGTAGGTGTACGTCTCAACAGGGAAACCAGAAGGGATGTGCGTAAACTAAAGAATTCATCTACTCATACAAATGGCAAATATAGTTTTATTTCACGTGAAATATATTGAGTCACCCCAAGATGCTTGACGACAGTGCATAACGACCCATTACTACATGATCTGTGCAAAATGGTGCATGAAACAGTGAAAAGGGATATAAAGGATGGCAGAAACAACAGAGGAGAGGAACCAAAAGCTCCCAGAGGAGAAAAGCTTCTGGGGCAGCGATCGTCAGCGTATCTGTGGCAAGATTCCTCAGTGTTCATGGCGTATTGTTCGGACTAAGAAAATAAAACTGTTGACTACATTTTTAAACACCCATATCTGAGATTAAAAAATGCATTTAGGTCAGAATTGTCCAGCTGCCCATGATCGCCTGCCAGCCCAACACTGCAAGGCAGGTTAATATCATAGAATGCAAGGGAAATTGGCATGTGTTCATTAAAACAAAGATGTAAACTATACTCATAATCTGAGGGTAATAATTTTCTCCATGCAGGTCTGGGTAAGCAGGCAAATCCCACAGGTCACATCCTCAATGTCACAGCCTGTAAGCTTCCATAAGGTAGCAATGGCCTCACCGTGTTTGTAATTGTTGAAATACGTGAACTTCATGAAAAATTATGCATAGATAAATTACAGGAAAATGTGACTATTAGAATGTAATGAACTTAAACAGAACCTAAACTAGCAAGATCTGGCAGATCTGCCATATATATATATATATATATATACAGTACAGGCCAAAAGTTTGGACACACATTCTAATTCAATGTGTTGTCTTTATTTTCATGACCATTTACATTGGTAGATTCTCACTGAAGGCATCAAAACTATGAATGAACACATGTGGAATTACGTACTTAACAAAAAAAGGTGACATAACTGAAAACGTGTTTTATATTCTAGTTTCTTCAAAATAGCCACCCTTTGCTCTGATTACTACTTTGCACACTCTTGGCATTCTCTCGATGAGCTTCAAGAGGTAGTCACCTGAAATGGTTTTCCAACAGTCTTGAAGGAGTTCCCAGAGGTGTTTAGCAAGTGTGCAAAGCAGTAATCAGAGCAAAGGGTGGCTATTTTGAAGAAACTAGAATATAAAACATGTTTTCAGTTATGTCACCTTTTTTTGTTAAGTACGTAACTCCACATGTGTTCATTCATAGTTTTGATGCCTTCAGTGAGAATCTACCAATATAAATGGTCATGAAAATAAAGACAACACATTGAATGAGAAGGTGTGTAGAAACTTTTGGCCTGTACTGTATATATATCCGCATACACATACATACATATATACATATACATACATACACGCATATATATATATATATATATATATATAGTATATATGATTTTCTTTAGTAAAAAGCAGATGTTAGGGTCTTTAAATCTGGAAAAAACTTCTTCAAAAACAATGGCAGTACCCAGAACATAGCAGCGAAGGGATTAGCTCGCTACTCAGGGGCTCCTCTGAAATACTTGTTCTTTAAACACTTTGTTCAGATATTTTTATTTAATGTTATCATTAAAAATATTGATGTTTTTGGACGGTATAATCAACTAATATATCACAATTCACTTACATATTATAAATAATTATCAAAAATTTATTTGGTGCTTCACATTGGTATATTACAAATAAGTGAACAGGAAATGTAAATATCTTAAAAGTGATAAAGTTAAGGGTGCAGTACAAAAATTGACCTAGGGCTTAACTTATAAGAATTAGTGTTCGTTAAAAGGTTACATTAAAGACAAACAATAATGTGCAATAATTCCGTTTCTTTTTCTTGTTATATTTCTCCAAGAAGATAAATAAAACATGTTCATATACTTTTAAATATGCTTCAGTGAAGTAGCAAACTGTGTGGATAAGACATTCAATCATGTACAAAACCATAAATGATTCCTACATTATGACGTACAACTCATGGAATGTGTGAAGATGTATGTCTTTCTGATGGAATGTTCTGGTCTATGGTAGAGGATAGACGCCAAGTGCAATGAAAGCAGAGGTTACTGGGTTTGTCCAGAGCAATGAGGGAAGAGCATCAGCGAGAAGCCCACGGACCACAAAAGGGCTTTATTTTGATCAAGATGCTTACATATCCCACTGTCATTAACACATCTGCAGACAGCAATTCCAGTTGCAGAGAAGAAGCCCGAGAATGAAACTGTGTTCTAATAAACATGGTGAAATCACGTATTATGGAAAAATGATTGAGCAATCCGGTCCCAATGACGTGATGTAAGAGCTTCTGTCAAACATCAGCTTCATAAATTCGAGAAGTAGAAAAGTTCTATTGCAGTTCAATAACGACATGTTTTTTTGTCACAGTTTTGATAATTTTTTTTTAAGCCAGAACCAAACAGTGGCAGGAATCAGTCCGAACACCCCAACCCCCCCCCCCCCCCTCGCAGAATGTCAGACAGAGGAAAATCACCGGCGGAGGACGTGTAGGAGTGATGCCTGGGGCCAGTTACCCTCAGAGTCGTAAACCTCCCGTTTGGACTCTAATGGCATCTTTGCAGTCGAAAGGAGTCGCTTCATGAGAATTCAGGGCACACCTTTCATACATTGAGGTTCAAAAATAGCCCTGGAAAAAAACAAGGGTTATTTATTTTGGTTGGGAGGAAGGCAGGAGTGGGGGATGGAGGAAGGTGATGGAGTCTTGCATTATTCAGAAGAGGTTCTCCATTACATGTAGGCCCAGAATCCGCCTCGTTCTGTCGTGCTTGACCATCTCTTTTTTTTTTTTTACCCACAAATCTGTCTAGTTCTCCCACTCACACAACGTGTGGGAGTCAGGTGTTTTGTACCGGCAAACCTTCATGTAGAACCTAAGCATGAGTCCTGCCTGCTCAAAGTGGAGGTAAATTTTAAGTTTTCCAACTTGTCAATCTTGAACTGATGCTTTTATTTTGAAATCTGTGTTGTGCTTCATTTTGCATGCACGCCATATGCTTTATTTTTATGGTACAGGTTCTTTGTATTGTGTGTGTTCTGGGGCTGTAGGAGATAGTAACATGTCTGCACTTTCTGGCCATAGATTATCCACAAAGCTTATCTGTACTTGTTATTGCTGTTGCTGTTGTTATTTATGGATGAAGAGCAGTGTACTGAAAACCATCTTTTGCTGAAGGAAATGATAAAAAAAAACCATTTCAGTGACTTCTGCCTTTTGTTTACTGCTTGTACAATGTTATTGGGGTCCATGCGGTCACAATACACCCAGTAAGTTGACTTTTCCTGGGTTGAGAAATCTTGCATGTCCTTCTACTTCATGTCTGGCCTTTTTAACGCAAGTCGTTAGATGCTTATTGTGTTTATTGCTAAACAGCTTCTTTAACTGAGGTACCAATGGGATAGTCGGAAGTGTGATTGGACTAAACAATGTGTAATAAATCATGGCAACATTCAGAACTGTAAAGTCTGCACTGTAATGAGAGGAAATGAAAATAGCTGTGGTTGGATTTCAGACACTGTACTGGTGCCATGTTTAATTTGTGTAAAGAAATTTAAGGGAACATTGAGCATTGCATTAGTTTGATGTTTGCAAGAACCGTCTGGCAAGAATCATCTGGAGTTTGTTTAGATGAAACTTTTTCATTTGCATCTTCTGGTAAAAAAGTATTTTGTTTTTGGAGTCCTCCAGAGTTGAAAATGATCGTGGTTCTGCAGTTCATGGCATTCTGTCTGGCACTGGTGTCTACAGTCTTCCTCATAGTAGCCACTTGGACCGACTGTTGGATGGTCAATGCTGATGATGACTGGGAGGTGAGCAAAATTAGCTGCAGTATTAATGGACAAAAAAATGCATCTGTGCAAATCATTTCTTGACCAACATTTATTTTGGCAAACAAGTTGCTTCTTGTGATGAAACTGCAGGTAAGCATTTCCGAAAGTAGACACTTGACAAATATGCGTAAAGAAGGAGGTTATTATTATTATAGGTATATATATATATATATATATATATACAGGTACAGCAATGGCTTATTGAAACATGACATACTGCATGTTTCTGCCGTGTTCTTTTTAATTTAGGTTTTCCCAAAAATGTTCATGCAAGTAAGACTGTTCTGTTCAGTCCTTTAGCATTTAAACTGTCAAAAGTCTTAGTTGTTCTTCCACAGTCCTTGTGTCCACAAAGGGTTCTTTGGGCAGATTTCCCACGTAAGGGATGTGTATGTTCGTACTGAAAAATAAATACTGTGTTTGTGTCTGATGATATGGAACCTCACAGCCTTCCATCAGTGTCTGCCGACCCGTTGCAGGTCAGCCAAAAATGCCGAGGACTGTGGTGGGAGTGCGTGACCAATACGCAGGATGGGATCCGCACTTGTGACCAGTATGAGACCATCCTTGCTGAGCACCCACGTAAGCCGCCATCTCCCCGTTTCACACATGACTTTTCCAAGTGTTAGACTGGATGCGGAATTCTACCATTGGACTCTCTCAGTAACTATTACATATTCATCATTTCATCACGTTTTCCCTCGTGCAGTTATTCATTAATTCTGCTTACGTAAAGACGACATACATAAGTGTAGAACTTAAGAAGACCGTGCTACATTGTTTTTCTTGGATTATAAAGGGAGCATTGTCTATAACAAGTTAAACAAATTTTGACTGACCATCATTACAGTATTTTTGGACTGCTGCAGGCAGATACACAGATATGTCTATCTATATAGAGTCTCAGGTCCTTCACACCGCGTGTAATGCTGCGTTGTTGAAGCTGCCTGTGGTGTCTTGCAGTGAAGATCGTGTTGACCCGAGCCTTGATGATCACCGCTGACATTCTAGCCAGCTTTGCACTCATCATCCTAGTCCTGGGCCTGGATTTTATCAAGCTTCTAAAGGAAGAGCCCAACATCAAGCTGAGAATATGTTACTTTGCTGGCTTCATATTTGGACTGGGAGGTATGAGGGCTGACAAGCCCAACAACTGTCAGCCTATATCTGGAATCATCAATGAATCTGTTTCAATAACTAAAAAAAAATTATCTGTCCTTTTTCATCCAGGCATCCCGGGAATGATTGGTTCAGTGTGGTATGCAGTGGATGTGTACGTAGAGAGAGCCACCCTTGTCCTGAAGAATGTCTACTTAGGAATGCACTATGAGTTTGGCTGGTCTTGTTGGCTGGCAATGGCTGGGTCAACGGGATGTTTTCTAAGCTCGATTGTACTAACATGCTGCCTGTATATTTTCAGGGGTGAGTTCAAAATAAAAGTCCCTCACTAATTTCAAAACCAGTATAAACATGCATGGAATTATTAAAGCATCAAATATTTCCTCTTTTCCGATACAGATGCTAGATCCTCTCAGTACCACAGGTCCATATATCAGTATGGAAGGACAGCGGCAGGGAAAAAATATGCCATGGACTCTCGTGTCTAAGGAATGGATGGCAGGAGTGACTTCAGAGGTGATGCGGATGAGGAGCATAGTCACATTGGACGGAGGACTTGATGGCCGCCGAGAGGATTCTTATTTTGACGTGTTTTAGCGGAGCCTTGTAGACGACTGGCAAAGAGGGATCATGGCACCAGCTGACCTGGCTTGAGAGATTAAGTGTGTCGTTAAAACACATCAATGTCTCCTATATCTCAGGATGAACCTGAGACTTTAAAGATTCATTTCGTCACTGTTAAATATTGTAGTAGGACATTTAAATTCACTTACACTGCCGCTTAAAATACAAAGCATGGATTCCTTTAAGCCATGGATTTTTTTGGTTGTTTTTCAGTGTTTCTGAACCAAATATGTCATCCAAAATAGCGCATGTAGCCCATTTTAGCAGCGGGAAAAAAATTGACAATATTATTACCGCAATAATTTTGTTAAGCTGATCTTGGCAGGTGGCCGAGATTAGAAATGATCATTAAGCTAAAACACAGCCATACTTGAACGTATTGTCTGTATAAATAATTGTTAATAACGTATAATTATTTAAATATACAATTACAAACCTTCAGAAAAGCCTACCATTATATATTACCTTTGTATAAATGCTATCAAAAGAGACAAACAAAATCAACTTGTTCTGTAATATCTTTGTACATGTATCTGGTTTCCATTGCAATGTAAAAAGAGAACTGTTTCTAGTTCACATATGTCAAACAGGAAACATTTATGAAATAAAATATTTAAATGTATATTGGCCAAAAGTATTGTTTTGAATAGCATCCATGTAGTTCTGATTGGCCATTGCTGGAGATTTATATTTAAAGGAAATACCCACAGCATAAACTATGAATATTTAAGGTGTCACGAAATTACATTTCTATTCAGATGACCCTAACATATTTTCCGAAAACCACAAATCCTTAATGGTCAACTTGGTGGTTCTGGGATTGCAGACGTTTGCCCAATATATGTTTACACAATGCTGTGGAATTCTCCAGCACAGAGAACCAGCCCTGGCAACAATAACCAAAACTGTATTTGCGGCAGACCCACACTCCTGTACAATTCGCACAATAATAAGATATACTGAAAAAGGCGCCTTGTCTATTTGCGTCGATATGCCAGCAGAACAACAGAATGCTTGATTATCTGGCTTAATGATCAATCCATTTTATAAAGAGGAATTTGTTTCATGCCATATAGAAAACCTAATTATGTGATTATTATACATATCTGCCAGGCTTTTTTCCTCACACATTTTTCAGTTTCCTTCCTTATATTCTTCACTGGACCCAGAAAAAAACAATTAAAGGTGGATCATCCTTTGGACTGGGGGGTGCAGTGTCTCCCGTCTACAGATCTTCACCCCGTGCTTAATAGACTAGGGCAGATTTCAGAAGCTAATAGGGAGAATCAGGCAGAAGGCTGTTCTGTTTATATATTTACAGACATCTTTACAGATTTTAGAAGTATTATATGAATTTTTCTGTTTTTAACCTAATTTAATTACAAAATTATCCTTTAACTGATTTTTTTCACATCGAAAAATGCTGAGTTTGTCGCTAAAATTGCATTGTTTATAACTAGTTAAAATGAAAGATTAGAATGGCATTTTTGGTTGACCTTCCTTCAAAGACATTGATTATGCCTGATTGTATCTGTGTAGTGAAACAGCCAAAATGAGCCCAAACTAATAATCTCATCAGAATTCTGGGCTGTTTAAATAAAAACTCAATTTAGTTAGTCAAACGAAATACATGAAAAACGGACCATAGTTCATCAAGACCCACTGAAAGATGACTTTTACCAACCACTTACAAATTCTTACTGAGATCTGATGTTTATTGAATCATCAAAATTCACAGAAGTGAACATTTATGACCCTTCTCCAGTATTCATGGCAGTCTTTTGAAAGTGTTATAGTTTGACTGCATGCCAGAGATGAGGGATAAGCCGTCCTGTCTGTTCACAGAAGAAGAAGACACACAGAATATCAGGTGAGGAAAGCAGATGTCAGTGTGAACGATGGATCCTCGTCTTCCGGACATGTACAATCACAACACAACCTAGCAAGGCACCAAAGAGGATCCAACGCAGAACTGCCCATGTTTCCTGAAACCTGAGCTTGAGCTTACTGTGTCAAAGAGAGGAAGGAGTTAGAGATCAGAATCCATTTAGTCATTATAATACCAACAATACAAAACATCATCAGGTGTAATTAAATCAAGAGCCATAATGATTATGCGTATGTCGAGATAACACACATGGATGTATGTTTTGTGGATGTTTATTTATATATGTTTCAAGAATACTTATGTTTTATACATTAAAGTAGCCTGTTGCAGGTGTTTACTTTGCGTTAAAAAGACTCACAGTGCTCTGCTGCCCCCAGCTGGCCCGGAAGCAGTAGTGCTCACTGTAGTAGCACGAGTTGGTCTATCTGTGAAGACCAGATTGTCAAACAGTTTTGTTTTTTTTTTAGTATGAATCATTATGTGTCGAAGATACAAATCATATTATACTAAAAACTGAAAGACCCTATTGAATTTTCATTCACATGTCATACAAATTTTATCGTTGGGACCCGTCTGTGTTTATACTGATTAAGAGTGGCAAACCTTACTGGGGGTTCAACTGCCCTAGTGGTCAAAGCCTTGGATTGCCCCAGTTTAAAATCCGTATTACTGCTGTACACACAGACACAGACACACAGGCAGACACACGCACACACATATTTGTATTCATACCTTTCTATGGGGAAAACCCTAATCCCAACAAAGATTCCCTTAACCCCACCCATCCCAAACCCTAACCACAAGTTACCAAACAAAATACAAGACTATTGGCATTTTTAGTTTTTTTGACTGCATTCACACATGTTTGTGGGGATCTGAAAAATGGCCCCCAAAATGTCGAAATAACAGGTGTTTAATCACATTGTGAGAAACATTCGGTCCCCACAATGAAATAATAACATAATCCACATACACACACACACACACACGTATATATACACAAATGAATGTGGCTAAAATGAGTGCAGTGTATTAGAATTCTGCTCCAAACAGAATCCTTATATAACTGCATGACGTTGGCTTTTTCTGTAACTCTAAAACGTCTTGGAATGATGCTCCAGGTGGAATTACCTGCTTTTAAAACCTGCAGGAAAACTCCAGCGAAGATGTTCCTCAGAGGTTTGGAAATAGCACACCAGTACTTTCCGCTGTCTTCTAGCTGCAGGTCGTGGACAGTCACTGTTAAGACTCCGTCGTATTTGTCATCACTCATGGCAGTCCGGTTGCTTGTACTGAACCCTGTGGTTTTCACTACAGCCCTGCAGAAGTTATGTATTGCCCCTTTGCACCAGTACTTTTCATAATCCCTGTAGCGGGGGTCATACTGGCAATGAATGGTGACGGACTCCTTGGCGATTGCTGTCACCAAACTTGGTGCAGAAATTCTTGACTTATTGGCTTCAGAAGATACTGTTGGTGAAAGGAAGGAAATATTTTTGGTCAGGAAATATAAACAAATGGTTTAAGAAAAAGGTTTGCATCATTAAGATTAATAACCCTTAATTACAAAGCTGGAAAGTTCAGGCTCAGAAAGTACAAATCCAAACTAAGGTCTTGTTTCAACCAACCAGTTCACGAAGTTCTCAAGTGGTTGGTTGACACAAAATCTTGGTCTGGATTTGAACTTTCTGAGCCTGAACTTTCCCTTTCTGCTTAATTGGTTGTAGTACCTGCAACAACATTTGCACCAGTGATTAAAAGTTTTATATACTTTACCAAGGAAGAAGCAGATGAAAAGCACACAGGTCCTCATGTCCAACGTAAACCAGTGAAGGTCTTGAAATCAAGAGAGAGATTTATTTTATTTCCTTCCTCATTGTCTTGTTGTGCAATATGTGTGCTTTTTCTAAAATGCCATCTGATCTCATGACTCGGACTTGCCAGCGCCCTTATTTGTGTATTTATATTTGTGACACATTCAGTGGTTTGTATGGCTAACCTGTTCCATTGAGGACGCTTACTTATTGTTGACTTTTTTTTTCATTTTCATTATTTTAAAATGTGAACAAAATTGACACAAAAGAAAATTGGTGTTTGGAGAGCATCTATGTCATGCAAGACGGTCACTATGTCCCTTTGAACGGCTAACCCCATTCAACAGTCATTGCTGGTCTCCCCTACGGCAGTGCCTTCATCACCACAATGGTTGTGTTTTTTTCTGTATCTGCAACACATTCCAGTGTTCAAGCCTCACTGCTGGAGAGAATCTCACACATTGTGGCTAAGGATGGATGCTCTGACCCCCCCAGTGTGAAAAGGCGTCTTTCCCCAGAACAGCCTCAGTTTTCAAATATTTCAGGTTAGTTTAATGACAAACCCAAGCAATGCATATAACAAATATAAAATGGCACAAAATATACTTAAATTGTGTAATCATCCATCTCATCATAACCACAGAGTTAGCCTGGAGCCAATGAACAGGAAGCACAGGTCACAAGGCAGGGGAGACCCTGGGTGACATCATGGTGGAAGGACGTAGTTTTGGAAACGTCCCTGCCAATATTTTGGGAGTTCCATGTGTTTAGGGGGTGGGGCATTCGAGGCTGATTTAGTCCCTGCCAATACTGATATCAAAGCAACACCCTTGTTATTATGAAATCATGTGTTTTACATATATTTTCTCAAAGGAAACAGAGATAAATCTGCGATATCAAAGTTTAAGTATGAAAGTGTGAAAATATATAGTGCAAACTGTGTTGTGCAAAATCAGGATAGACAAAAAAATGTAAATTAATTAGTGACGTACATAGTACAGGTACGATTATGTACTGTAACAGGGCTTGTTATTAAATGCTGTCCTGTGCTGTTATGTCTGGGGCGTGAGAGCCGGCATGTCAGGAGGAGGTGCTGTGATATCTGATGGCAGAAGATGGAATAGATCCCCAGAAATGCTTCTGAGCAGAGCATGGTAGCTAAAGCCAGTGTTTCCCAATCTGGTCTTTGGGGACCCAGCTCCCAGTAGGGAGCAAAAATGTGGACTGTGTGGCAGGGAGCTGGGAGGGAGCAAAAACATGGGCCATCTGTGGGTCCCCGAGGTCCGAGTTGGGAAACGCTGGCTAAGGAGAGTGGCCCATGGAGCAGATGGGCAGATTTGCTCATGCTGTTCATAATGGCAGTTTTGTCACATCTGCTACTCTGCAGCTACCTCAACTGGGTCCTGGGTCAGTAAGTGAAGGAGCTGACTTGTGGCATTACCTAAACTGGAGATGTTTCCCCAACAGACCACAGCATGGAGAATAGACTGTGAACATGTTAAGTCTGACAATATATCTACAACGTTGTGAAATGTGCTTCAGTATACAGTACATGCATGATTTTGACATTAAGAACTATGTTTTGTTCACATACCTATTTCGAAAGCATGTGATTTCAAAGTATGTTTTTGAAAAATTCTACTTTGCATTGTACAGAGACAAAAGAATATTTGACCTGTTCTCCATGAAAAATCAGTTAGATAAAAATGTGCATTAACTGTGCCATATCATTTACAAATAATGCTGATATTCTAACTTTGAGATAGTCCAGTCACGTTGAGATAGCCCTATCAGTTATATAACACTTACTAATTGTTCAAAAAATACAATTACATTTTCCGGACAGGTTGTACATCCATTATCTCTTCCATTTTCACTAGTAGTGTTAGGAATACCTGCATGTACAGTCATGTGAAATGATTAGGACACTCAAACCTGCCTTTATTAACATAGGTAAACATATGGACATATGACCTTCATTTTAACAATATTGAGAGACTAAGGTAATATAACTAAACAAATGAAACTGAAGAAGTCTTTTAAAAATTATTTTTAAAATGTAATTAATAGAAAAGCAATTTCTTGTGAGGAAACCGTTAGGGCAATTCCACATTCATTACTACTTAACATGCCTGGAATCAGATTCAGGTTATCCACATTAGGTACTAGCGATTAGACCACCGTTACAGAGCATTTTAGAGGAACCTGTCTTATTTGAACCACAAGTACAATGTGGAGAACGTTTAAAATGACTGCCAGTATGACCAGGTCAGACCTTCCTAGCAAGTGCAGCCCAAGAGCAGACCACAACGGAGGATGTGTCTGGCGTGAAGCAAAGATAACATCTGAGCAACAGGGTCTCATACCAACTGTGAAGCATGGGGGTGAACATGTTATGAATTGGGGCTGCTTTGGTGGAGCAGGATCACCATCATAGAATCTACTATGAATTCGTCATTATATCAAAGGGTGCATCGGTCCAAAAACTAAAACTAAGGCAGAGGTGGGTCATGCAACAGGACAATGACCCAAAACATGCCAGTAAATCTACCAAGGAGTGGCTCAAAAGAAAGAAACGGAGAGTTCTGGAATGGCCAAGTCAAAGCCGGATCTGAATCCTATTGAGATGCTGTGGGGTGGTTTGAAACAGACTGTGCATGCAAGACACCCTTCAGACATCACACAGCTAGAGGAATTCTGCATTGGAGAGCGGGGAAAACTTTCCGCCAGTCGATGTGAGAGGTTGATAGATGGTTATAGGAAACGTCTCACTGAGGGTAACATACTAGCTTTTAGGACATAATGTCCTTATTTTCTTCAGCAGGAATTGACATCTTAAGTTCTTTTGTTAAAGAAGTAAACGTTTTTTTTGTGTAGATCATGCAATAACATCACCTTTATTTATACTGTAGACATAATTTGAAAGAAGATCAAATATTGTTATGTTGCTGTTTCTGAATGAAGAACTAAATATTTAATGGGGTGTCCTCATTTTTTCACGTGACTATAAATCATAGATTTTCATTCAAGAATAAAATCCCCAATAGGTGTATCTAAGGATAGAGTATCTCTGTATTACAGAGAAGATATTAAGTTACCCTTAATTTACCACATACCCGACGTGCACATGCAGAAAAACGTTTAGTCCAAGGTTTACAGAATCGAGCAGTACCGACTTTTTTTTCCAAAATTTTTCCTACATTTATGAAAAACTGTTTGTCCTTTCATTCACAAAAATACGCAAATTTCACTGAACTGGGTATCTGAACTGGATATCTTTATCTCCCATGGTTATTTAAAAGAATAGTGATAACATGATAAGTGATCAAGCAAAGCATTATTTAATCATAATGGACCTCAATCTTTAGCAAATATTTCCCCGGCAAAAAATATTGTGGAAAAAGGCATAGAGTATAAAAGTGTGACCTTGCAGATTCACTTTTGTACTGGGCAATCATGGGGAAACTACTGTTTCTTTCGGGTAAGTCGCACTTACCTTCGGGCAAACTGGCATATTTTTCAATCTCAGGGTCATAACTGTAAACTTTCTGGGCGAGTAGCTGGCAGCTTTGTATGATGTGCTGTTTTGACTCCTGATGCTTCACGATGTCGTCACTCTTCCACGGAACGTTCTGCATGTTAATATGTGCTTTTGTCTGGTTTCTCCTTCACAGCTTTGGCCCTGCTGCTCAACGCGCAGCTAGGTAAGTGAATCGTCCGCTGGGGAGACATTCTGTTCTCGTGTTCTACCTGGCTGCCAAGTTCCTTCTCTGTATGTTTTTGATAGATGGTGTATCAAACGTTCACACGTGGAAAGTCCGCGTAAAATTGTTCAAAATAATTAAATAAACTTTAATCTAGTTTTAATTAAGTTATATTCTGGCTCTTCCGCTAACTCTGTCACACCTCTGGGACCCGGGTTCGAGTCTCCGCCTGGGTCACATGTGTGTGGAGTTTGCATGTTCTCCCCATGTCGCCGTGGGGTTTCCTCCAGGTACTCCGGTTTCCCCCCACAGTCCAAAAACATGCTGAGGCTAATTGGAGTTGCTAAATTGCCCATAGGAGTGCATGTGTGAGTGGATGGTGTGTGTGAGTGTGCCCTGCGATGGGCTGGCCCCCCATCCTGGGTTGTTCCCTGCCTCATGCCCATTGCTTCCGGGATAGGCTCCGGACCCCCCGCGACCCAGTAGGATAAGCGGTTTGGGAAATGGATGGATGGATGGATGGATATTCTGGCTCTTTTCTTTTTTTCAGCGTTTGTCTAATGCATTCTTCCCCAGTCCAGTCCTCTAGAACCCAGAGACAATCCACGTTTTGTTCTCCTTACCAGCTCCCAGTAAAGCAAAGACTTGGACCATCTGTGGTTCTCCAAGGACTGGACTAGGATACCACTGGTCTAATTTATAGCTAAGCAGTGCATAATCTAAGCTTCCCCCAGTGTAGCTGAGGATCCAGTTGCAGATTAGAATCTTACACTCAGAAAGACACTAAAGAGGCAGGTAATGACAAACCTCCACATTTCTCTTTCACACCCAAGAAACGTGATCTTTAGAAGAGGCCACATCCAAAAAACCATTCGAAAACCAGGACCTTCATGCGCTACCAAGGAACTCCAAACAGAAAATACTGTAACTTAAATACTCTCTGCTGATTAAATAAATCAACTCATTTGCTGGTGAAACAAAGAGAAGGAAAATCAAAAGTTAGCCCTTAGCTCCCTCTAATGGCCAGAATGAGAAATGACAGGCTGGTATTGTGTAATCTTTCAAATACATTATTTTGTGAAATAAATCCAGTATTATCCATCCATCCATCCATCCATCCATCCATCCATCCATCCATTTTCCAAACCGCTTATCCTACTGGGTCGCGGGGGGTCCGGAGCCTATCCCGGAAACAATGGGCACGAGGCAGGGAACAACCTAGGATGGGGGGCCAGCCCATCGCAGTCCAGTATTATTATTTTATTTATTTTTACTTAGCTTTATTTAAACAGAAACATGCAATCAAAGAAAACTATTAAAGCAGTGCATTTAAAAACAATTACATGAACCCGAGTCTTATTATCTCTTATCATCGCATATTTCAACATATCCAAGGTGTTTAAAGTTTGGAGCATTTTCCATGCAGCCAGAGCAGCAAAGCTGAAACTGGCCTGGCCAAGGTGGTGCAGACTCTGGGAACTAGTAGATGCAGACGATGGACAGAGCACAAGGAATAGGTATCAACACTGGAAATGTTCCAGTAGACAGTCAAACAAGAAAAGAAGGAGCCAGCAATGGCTTTATATGCAAATAAAAGCCAATGTAGTTGCCAACACGTTTGAGTAGTACTGAGGAAACAGGGCATGTAGAGGAGATAACAGGGAAAGGCGACATACAGAAGGCATGGGAGGGATTTGTACCCGCAGTCCTGCAGGTACAAGGTGACGCTTCCCCCGGGAAAAAAACATCAGCAGTATAGATTTTCATCTTAATATTAATAAGTCAATGATTCCGTTTTAATTCCGCTTCAGTGTTCATACTATATACTAGCATCCTGAATATCCCTTATTATGTGTCAGGAATGTCCCACATGTGTGATAAATGCTTCTTGGGTGGAGCTCCATGTCCACAGTGGCCTCTTACTTGAGAAGAATTTATGCAAAATGGATGGATGGATGATCACTATATATCTTATTTATTTTTTTAATACAAGGGCATTTGTATACACAGTTAAACGTTATAAAGCCCTTTAGTTAGCATTTATGTAATTCATCTTGTGTTATGTAGTTCATGTTGCCTGTACAGTATAGTCGCTGTTCACCCTGTGAAATAAAAGTACACTACTTGACATGCTGTATAACTTATTTCCAAAGTTTGAGGACCATTAATATGGACCAGACACAAAAAGAATTCAGTGAACCAGGGGAATTTGTGCTGCAAACGTTTGAACAGGAAGAGCAGATGACTTTCAGCAAGGTCAAAGCTGGCAGAGCTGCTGGATACGATCACATCCCTTCCTCTGTTCTAAAGACATGTGGAGCGCAGCTGGCCCCTGTTTTCATTCGATATCTTCGTCCTTGTCCACTGGAGAGAAGCCAACACAATAACCTCACTATGAATGTCAATAAGAAAAGAAGACAGAGCTCTGGAATCACAT
This sequence comes from Brienomyrus brachyistius, assembly GCF_023856365.1. Lineage (NCBI taxonomy): Eukaryota > Metazoa > Chordata > Actinopteri > Osteoglossiformes > Mormyridae > Brienomyrus > Brienomyrus brachyistius. The sequence goes on along the minus strand of NC_064538.1, from coordinate 1,427,733 downwards.
CAGGAGTCACGGATTGACCACCATTGCTGGTCATCCAATGGAAACTATCAGTAGCTTCCTTGGCCACCAGGTTCCAAAGAAGCTTAGATGGACAGGGAAGACTGGATCAGACCTCATGAAAGCCTGTCATTTCCTGAGATACCTAAAGAAGTGGGGGATGAGCACAGCTGAGGCCCAGAAGGCCATTCAGGGTTATGAGGTCATCCCAGAAGATTATGGAAGCCAAACTGCCATCCATCAACTGGATATGCATCAACCATTGATCCAATAAAGTGTAGCACATGACCTAAGTCACCAAAGCCACATTCCCGAATTTCCACCTGGGATCAGTTAGGATCAAGTCCATCTTGATCATAATCTTAATCTTCTCAGACCAGAGTTTGATAAGAAGTTTCGCAGCATCGGAACGGTAGGTTCTGGATTCAAGAGCAGTTTCTTCCCCCAAACCATCTTCTTCATCGATATCGAAATCTGAATTACTCGCAGCTGCACTTTATGGGGATTGTGACGTTGAGGTGTTAAGTTGCTTTCGTTGGTCTATTGCACACGTGTTATTTATTGATCGGTAGTGAATCATTACATGCTCTTCTCCCATCCAGGCTCTTCCTACATCCTGTCCTGTTACTTCACCAACTGGGCACAATACAGGCCTCCTCCTACCATCTACATGCCCACTAACATCGACCCATGCCTGTGTACCCACCTCCTCTACGCCTTTGCCACGATCACAAACGGCGAGCTCGCCACTTACGAGTGGAATGACGTGGAGCTCTACGGCCAGTTCAACGACCTTAAGGACCAGTGAGGGAACCACTGGCTGCCATTCTGCATTCTGCAGACGCATGCCACCTGTCCCGGATACAATTTGTGTCCCATTCATGTCTATAAAACGTCCAATCGCCCAGCCAATAATATCAACCCTGTTCACTCTAATTTTGCAGGAATGGAAACATGAAAACCCTGCTGTCTGTTGGAGGCTGGAATTTCGGCTCCTCTGGGTAGGAAGTTTGAAGCACCACATCTTACTAATAATAATACGTAGACATCTTACTAATAATAAATATTGATAAATAATGAAGACCAGTATCACCATTACCAGTTTGTAAAGTACTGTCATATCTATCATCAGCTAGTATAGGGAATATTTTAACATGCTGGCTAGTATATTTCAAATTAACGTCATTTCAATTTGACTGCAGATATATTAAACTTCCGAAAGGAGATTTGGTCAATTTTAATTTTTACATGTAAGTGCATGTGCTACACAGTTTTGCACGTGCGCATGAATCTGGTTTTCTCCCTTTTCCCAGATTCTCTGCTATGGTGGCTTCCTCTGGTACCCGTCAAACCTTCATCAACTCTGTCATCAGCTTCCTGAGGAAGTATCAGTTTGATGGTCTTGACATTGACTGGGAATACCCAGGCAACAGGGGGAGCCCCCCACAAGACCAGCAGCTGTACTCTGTCCTATTGCAGGTAATTCTGGGACTAAAACTCAATAGCCTGGTTTATGTGGGTTAACTGTCCTATGTCCTGCCAGTTCTTAACAAGGGTGGCCACTCCCTGAAAGTTATAGACTGACAGAATGTATTCGCTACGTTTGCATATTTACTAACAGAGATGGTTAGTAAGGGTCCTGAAAATCAAAATCCAGACCAAGATTTTGTTTCAGCCAACCAGCCCTAAAGAGTCACAGTCACAGAGTTCTCAACTAGTTGGGTGAAGCAAAATCGTTGTACTTTCTGGACCTGGACTATCCATTGATCATTGATCATTTTTCATGTTTACAAAAAGCTTATATGGAAAACATCTGGTAGTTTTCCCTATTTATACAGCCAAGTATGTAAGTGTGAAATGCAGGGCCCACCCTACAGCAGACTGGCATGACCTCTAAGTGTGTGTTTTTGGTTTAACTGTGGATAACAGCTCTCTGTGTTTGTTTAATAGGAAATGAGGGAAGCTTTTGAAGCTGAAGCTAAGCAGACCAACAAGCGGCCACTGCTGATGTCCGCCGCTGTCTCGGCTGGCCGTGGCACCATCGACACGGCCTACCAGATACCCGAAGTTGGGAAGTAAGTCTCATTCTTCAATGGTACCCAGGGAACCAAGCCAGACCTAAAATCTATACCACTCTTTTGAGCAAAGGTCTGCATTAGATTTTTGTTCAAAGCCAGTGGTCCGGAACAATTTTCAACAACAAAACGGTTTTTCATGAAGCTAAATGATTTAACGATAACTTTCAGGTTGATTGGCCCTGTGTGAGTGTGTGCGCCCTGTGGTGTGTTGGCGCCTGCGCAGGGTTGGTTCTCGTCTGCGCCCATTGTTCTTGGGATAGGCTCCGGGCCCCCATGCAACCCCAGTTGGGATTAAGCAGTTTCAGAAAATGGATGGACGGATGCACAATAATTTCCCATATAAGCCAAATTGTTTATCAAGTTTGATCTGTAGATAGTAATAGGGTATCAGACACAGTACCCAAGAGTGAGATGATGTTGCATGCGACTATCTAAGGATCTCGAACTTTATTTACAGTAAGTGCTATTTCTACCAAGGCAATAACCTGGGGGGAGGGAGCAAGTGGCAACAGGAAACGTTGCTGACTCCCTTCTAGTCACTTGTAGAGTCACGGTCGACACGTTGGTGACCACTGACCTAAGCCATGCTCCCCTATACAGCTGGCAGGTGGAACCCCTATGAGATGGCACCATGTCTAAGGTGGCACCATGTCTGAGGTGGCCCCATGTCTGAGGTGGAACCATGTCTGAGATGGCACCATGTCATTACACATTATTCTCTGCTTCCCAAATCACCAGCTCCAGGCACCATCGGATTCCTTCAGCAGCTTCCTTACCTCTGTTCTGCTTTAAGTGGCCAATCGTCATTTATAAACAAAGGGATAACTATGCCATGCCAATGACAACCCTCAGCACAAAACATGTTTCATGACACCCAAATTCTCTCTGACTAGCAATACTGGAAAACTCGTCATGCTCAGGCATCTGCTTGAAATGGCCAAATATAAATATCTTGTGTAGCCATTTTTGTCATTTTTCCCATGTAATATACTTTATAACTTACTCCTTATTTTAAGCAAACTGTTTTGGGACCTGGGGACAAGAAAGTTCACTAAGCAATCCAGTTACCGTGTCCCTTTCCATATATAATCAGGTACCTTGACATGATCAATGTGATGACCTACGACTTCCACGGCTCCTGGGACCCCTTCACTGGAGAGTGCAGTCCTCTGTACAGGGACTCCTTTGATTCTGGGTCCTACATCTACTTCAATGTGGTACGTAGGAAATTAATGAGTGTTACTGAGTACATACACAAAAAATGAACAGCCTGAGACACATTTTGTCTAAAAACCCAATAGCTGGTCTCTAGAGATCATGAAAGTTGTTTTTTTTTAAAGAAAAAATTAGATCCATCCATCCATCCATCTTTCTATCCATCCATCCATCTAAAGTTACAGAATATAGGGCTGGTGCTCACTGCTGCTCTTCATCTTAGTGTGTAATCTTTATTTTTTATAGGACTATGCAATGAACTACTGGAAGAACAATGGAGCACCGGCTGAGAAACTGCTAGTTGGCTTCCCCACCTATGGAAACACCTTCACCCTGAGTAACCCAGCCAACCACGGTATCGGCGCTCCGATCTCGGGGGCTGGAACTGCAGGAAAGTACACCCAGGAGGCTGGTGAGCTGGCCTACTTCGAGGTAACCATACCACCGGCACTTAGGGTTCAAGCTGGGAAGACAATTCTGGTTATTAATGCTCCTGTTTTCAAAACTGCCATATATGAGTATGGACCCAAGTCAGTTGGCGCCCCTTGCTGGCTTATTCCCTGCCCTGTATCTGTTGTTCCCAGATTAGGTTCCACAACCCTGTATAGGACAAAAGCAGTACAGAAAAAGAACTTGTTAATGGCTAGAGCAGGACATCTGTGAGGTCCTCAGTGAAGTTATTATTCTCTTTTCATAGATCTGCGGCTTCTTGGATGGAGCTACAGAAGTCTGGAACACTGAGCAGAACGTGCCCTACGCCTATAAGGGGAACCAGTGGGTTGGCTATGACAATCTCAAGAGCTTCCAGATCAAGGTGAGGCTTTCATGAGTGCACAGGAATTCATGAAACTGAAAAAATAGTACTTGTAAATCTATAGTATATTGATTTGTATTTGGAAACGTAAACTTACAGATTGTGTGAAAATAATGATGGGCAGCGTGTGGCTCAGTGGGCCGAGCCTCTGTGCCTGTGATTCGAAGGCCACCAGCTCAAGCCCGGCCTCAGCACATCTGCGGGTCCTTGAGCGAGGCCCCCAACCCCCAGCTCCCTGGGTGCTCCCTCAGCCTCCAGCTATGGGTGGCCGCCCTTCACAGCCAGCGTGCTCTCACCCACAGAGAGCAGGTTGGGGGAGGGAAATGAGAATTTCCCCATGGGGATCAATAAAGTATCAATTATTATTAATTGAGCCTAAGCTTGTATTGATGTTAATAAACGGTTCCTGTAGCCAGACAAGTAGAGCATTGTGCTAACAACATGACGGTTGTGGGTTGAACTGCTGGGGATGACACATAAATTGTAACCCTTGCCTCTACTGTAAGTCACTTTGGGTAAATATAATAAAATATATTAGATAAATGATTTAATGTAAATGGATCTTAGTAGCAGAATAGAAACCGCTTTCAACTAAGTGTGTTTTGAATAACCCCTTGACATTAACTGAATGGGCGGCTCCTACATTATTCTGTCCATCAACTGTAGGTTGACTGGCTAATGAAGAACCAATTTGGAGGAGCCATGGTGTGGACTATTGACATGGACGACTACATGGGAACGTTCTGCAACCAGGGCAAATACCCAATGATCAATGTCCTCCACAAGGCTTTTGGCTTGGATCAAGGCTGTAAGTCGCTTACTTCTCTGCTGCTCTGTTGTTGAGTGTGCCTGATGACACAAGTATCTATGAAAGGCACTGAACAGTGACTGTCGATAACATTACTGATTTCACTTCACAAAAACCCTTTGCTATGAAGTAGGAAGTGTGATGCCCCCCCCCCCCCCCATTTAAAGGCTTAACCAACTGTACCACGTTCAAACAGAAATGTACAGTAATGACCCTGATAATTACAATAATGCTCTGTAATATATACATACATACACAGTATATATATAGTGTGTATGTGTGTGTGTATATGTATGTATTTATATGTATATGAATTTTTTTTTTTAGCCTGCAAACCACCGGCTACTCCTGTGCCCCCCATTCCAGGACAGTCCACCACCACGATCTCATCAAGCTCTACTGGAAGCAATTCAAAGGGAGGCAGTTCCCATGGAGGCAGTTCCAGTGGTGGTAGTTCCAGCGGGGGCAGCTCCAGTGGCACCGGTGGCATGAACAGCAGCTTCTGTACGGGCAAAGCTGATGGAATGTACCCTGATCCCACCAACAAAAACAAGTTCTACGAGTGCAGTAGGGGCAGGACATACTTCCAAAGCTGTGCAAGTGGCCTGGTATTTGATACCAGCTGCTCCTGCTGTAACTGGTCCTAGATCAAGGAGTTGCACTTAAGGGAGGGGGGAGTGAAAATGTTTTTGATGTTCACCACTGCTCTTACCTGCCTTTTGTTCAAAGCCCTTCTTCTTATTTTATGGATCTAGCTCTTTAAAACAGCTGAGGGGTAACAGAGTAAAATTTGTAATCATTTTTTCTGAAGTCAGTACCGTGGTTTTACCAGACAATGTCTTTCAGAACCATTTGAAATCAAGCTATTAAAGAACTTAAGAGACCACCAGAACAGTGCACCAGTAATATGTATTGTGTACCATTTCTGGTTCCTAAGTCTGAGATTTTACACACCTCCTGTACACGTCTAGTACTCATACCATCACCCGCTATTTTGCATTTATAATGAATCGGATGTTACTTGTTTTTGTTTGTTTTATAAAGACAGATGGTTTATATAATGCCCGAATTGAAGAGGTTTGCATCAGTGGTTGTACCCCAGAATGAACATACAAAAACAATGATATCATTAAAATGAAGGAGTAAAACAGCATTTCCAGCTTTCTTTGTTTTTGTCTGTCACGGGGACACATTTAGGAGAAATACAAAGGTTGGTAACATGAGCATTTTTATGATTAAAATGTGTCTAGAAACTCATATATCTTAATATTTTATAATCACTTGAACTCAAAAAATGTGTTGAAGGGAAAAGTAATTATATATATACCTGCGATTATACACATGTAAAAACGTCATTCCTTCAGGGCCCAATTTCACTTTTTGGAGCATAGTATTCAAACATGATACTTTACAATTAATTGAAGCATTTTGTCCAGCTTGCCTGGTTACTTAAAAGGTATTCCCTTGGGTGTGTATGGGAGCGAACGACTGGACGCATCGCCGCTATTTGAAGAGTTAAATTAGCTTGAATTTAAACTATGCACCTAGTCTCTGGCCGTATAGTACTAGCTGCATGGCCTCTTTTTGTCTTATCGTCAGTGTCATCTCAACCTATCCGAGTGAGGGGCGCGTTATTGGGGCGGGGACATGCTCGTGAACGACAGCGTCTCCGTCCAATCCGGAGTTGGAAAATCGTTCGAAATGCCCAGTTTACGAATTCGTGTCAACAAATTCTCCAGTCAAATATTACAGTGGGAAGTCCTTCCAAACAAATTCCCGCCTAATGATAGCGGTTTGGTTGAGCTAGGTCTGCAGTTTCAAATTGTTTTATTCACCATTTTGTGTAGGTAGCTGAGGGTATTTTTAAATATATTCTCTTTAAGATTTCAGTTATTTTAAATTTTTGTTATTTTTCCCTCAAATTGCTGAGTTTATTTTAATTTTATTTTTTACATTTAAATACGTCGCTCGAGCTACCCAGCAAGCTAGCTCGCTAGCTGGCTAGCCAGGCATAGTTTAAGCTATCTTACATCGAAAGGAATTTTCTCCTCTGATTTTCTGTTTTTCCTGTAGCCAATTTAAGTCTCATTATTTCAGCAGAATGTCAAGACCAGTGAGGTATGTTTACACACGTTTTTAGTCGCTAGTTACCTTAACCAGTTGCATTGCATGTTGGCACAACTAGCGCCGTTGCGATGTTAACGTTATATATGCGAAAAAATGTAGCTAGCTAGCATGCCTGTTGGCCGCCCAGTGTCGGGTGACCGCCGTAATAAAAATATGTCGCTGATATCGCGCCACTGCTGGTATTTTATTTCATGCGCGCATCCAAGGAAATCGGCCGCAAAATAATAGGCACGGTGACGATTGTTACATGTAAATTTCTCAACGCAGCAGTAGCCGTAGCCAGAATATGGCTGCTCATTCATCCATGATATGCTTGCACACGGTTGCATGTGTTGACTGGCCTTAATGAGCTATGGAGCTGGGCGTCTTTAACTGTGTTTTTTGAATGGGTCTTGTTCATGCGTGCTTAACTACTATAATGTCGCGTGTGGACAGTTGCTTGAGCTACTTTGGCCATGTCAGCTTTGTATCAATGACATCACACGCCGTGCATTTGCTTATTGCGAAAACATGGTTTTGTGTGTATGTGTGTGTATGTATAAGAAGGCGGCGTGATATTCGGCTGCAGAGAAGGAGCGAAAGGGACGAGGAAACATTCCATTTATTTTATTATTGTTTTGCAATGCGCCTTAATGTGCACATTAGCGTCGTGCAACTGGTGAAACTCAGTAGTGGATTTTGAGTAGTGTGGTTTTGTTTAATCAGAGATTTTTGTTTGGAGATGCGCATGGCTTTCAGTGGTATTGCAGCAAAACGAAAAGCTCACCCTTTGGCTGCAGTTATTGAAATAAGATGATGTCCTGTCAAACATGTCGGTACTTGAGTGCATTCAGATGGAGCGGCATTACATTTAGTTTTTTTTTTTAATTAATTTTATATTCTTAATCCTATGAAGATGAGTTCTGTGTAACCCCGCTATCCGAATTAGGCCCGCCTTTTCTCCCATGATTTCCGACTCTGCCCATTTTTGAATATTAACCCCGAAGTCGATTTAAGGAAATTCGGTTGCGGAGTTTTATGACTAGAGGTATGTTTGAGGTTTAGATGTGTATTATAGATTTTAAAACGACGCCATTAAACCTTTAATTCCAGTTCTTACGTGGCTGATGAAAATTTGAGGGCAGCCCACGACCAGTAAATACGTAGCAATCCGTGTCTGGTTCCCCAAGTCTCCAGTTACATCCCGAAGTTTTCTATTTCATGCTCATGGGTATCAGGTCGCTGTCTGCATGCTTAAATTTCCCTATAGTTAGGATCAGTTTTCTGTATCCGTACATGAGTTTATACACGTACATAATTCATCGCGCTTGATAAGTTAAAATATTTTCTATGCATATTATATGCATTTGCCAGTGTACGTACATATGCACCCATGTAAATTGCATATGGCCGGCCATACATTGCTTCCAGAACATCTAATCATTTCTCAATTAACCAGAAAAATGCGTCAGTAGATTAAAGATTCTGTAATTGTCACATGCATAGTCATACAGGTACAACATGCAGTGAAATGTATCAAATGAAATGTATAAATATTTCTCATTATGCATCATTACTATTGACGATCACAGGTTTCTTAAGAGAATCTTTACTTTGGAAAACTGGGAAATACGATCAGTAGTAACCGAAATAAAAGTCTTTAAGTGTATTATAAGAATTTCTTTGTGGTTCGAGTAGTGGTTATGAGCAGGCCATGCGGGTTGCGGATATGACTGCAAGGGGGTTCCCAGTCTTACTGCAGCTGCGCTAATCGTTTATGTTGATGAACATGTGCAACATTCTTGATATAAGCTTAATGTCACTCCCCACTCTGTGTTAATATGAAGACATCTGTTCTTTTGTGGAGTTTCAGCATAATTGTAAGTTGCTCTGTACCATCATTAATTTAAACTACTCTTGTATCAGCCATTAGAACAATTTATATGTTGGCGTATTGTAAGTTGTATATAAACTGTAACGTTACGATTATGTAAGAAAAGCATGATCTAAGACAAAAACACACAGGATGCACAGTGGGTGTACTTTTGTATTAATAGGTAGATTTGTCTTGTGGAAGAAGTTGTAGGAGAACAGATTTCGTTGTCTAATATGGAAAAATAACTACAAAGTAATCGCTATTAGACAATCATCTTAATAGGTACCATAATTGAGGCCAAGATATGCAAGTGATTTCTTGTATGATTTGCAGGTAATGTAAAGGTGTAGGATTTATGCAGTGTTGTTTTTGCGTAATTTTTATAAGGTGTATACATTACTGAAGTTTTGAATTTTAAAAGCTTTATTTTTTTATTGGAAATATAAACATTTTCTTTTAGCTTTTAATTAAAAAATTGTCATACAGATGCATAAAATATATAGCAGTTTTGCTAATATTTTCACATTTTCTGGTGCTTGATGAGACGAATTTGCTCAAGTCACTCAAAGCTAAACATTTCACAGAATTGATTAAACTTGACCTATTGTTTTTTTTATTAACATTTTTGCAGTTTTGTATTTTGTGAATATATTTAACATTTTGGCATTACTCGGTTATGGTGTTCTTAATTAGTCTGCATGGAAAGGCCTTTGTACTGACCTGTTTGGAACCCAGCCGGTCTGTAAGAACTTTGGCATGAATACTCATCCAGCTTTTATGTCATGGGCCATAGATTTTAATTTACCTGTCAACTTGTTCTTTAAAATACTTTTATTGTATGATTCAAAATGACAACAGCAAGTTCCTTTTAATGCATGTAGAAATTGTCTTGAGAATGTTGTGACTGTACATAAGTGTATATTGCCAAAGTAGTAATGTGATGGCGTACTTCTCATGGTTTTATAGGAACAGGAAGGTTGTTGATTATTCACAGTTCCAGGAATCTGACGATGCAGGTGAGCACCATCTCTCCCTTGTATATAACATAAATATAAGCATCTGCTATATGTCATTGAGCACATGCTGTTTTTGGTGTGTGATTTTTTTTTTTTTTTTATTGTACAGATGAAGAGTATGGAGGGGACTTGGACAGGCTTAAAAAGGTGAGGTCTCCAAAAGAGTCCAAGAACAGGAAGAGGTCAGGCAAGAACTCGCAGGAAGACAGGTGAGCCAACTACATCTTGGAACATATCTTGGCAAATACTGCTTTGAAGAGAAAAGGTGGCATGAGAAAGATCTAAAAGTGGAGGATTGGACAGAGGTTGTAGGAACTAAAATCCCATCATTTCTTTTCTTTAACTCTTCCAGTGATGATTCTGAAGATAAAGTCAAGAATGACGATTCTGCAGGTGAGTGAACCCATGTTCAGTTTAGTTTTCTATTCAGTTTTATTTGTATACCGCATTTTCACAACATGACATTGTCTCAAACGCTTTACATTAACCCTGCCCAAAGCCCCCAAGTGAGCAAGCCGGAGATGATAGCGGCAAGGAAAAACAGTCTAGCAAGAATAAAGCTTGGGAGGAACCAATGTGATCATCGTTCATAACTATTTTGGGCTGTAAACTTTATAAGTGTGACTTTGCCATGCATTTCTTCTTGAAATTACAAAAAAAGGACCAGGCCAGGAACTTGGTAGAAATGAGCATGGAAATGTAATGGATACAATGCTAAATACAATGCTTAGAAAATCATGCACATGGGCAGGTGCAGACCAGAAACTAGGAATATGGTTGTCTGTTCAAGAATAATTTTTTTTCTATCTTCTCTGTCCTTTTTTAAGATGATTTTGGCAGCGAAGAAGACAATGACTTTGAAGATGAGGAGGAAGAAGGGGGGGATAGTGACTATGACAGCAAAAAGGGCAAGAAGGGAAAGAGAGGCAATGATAAGCCCAGCAAAAGGGCGCAAAAGAGGAAACTCGATGGTAAGACTGCCTGGAATGAAAGATTCTGGTCAATCATTGCTGATATAACAGCAGGGTGCTTTCTGTTGGTTATATTTAGCATCTGCTTGTAATTCTAATTATATCCAGCAGAGAATTAAGATGGCACCTTAATTGCTTGTGTTTTATATAGTAAAATTATTTTCTATGGAGGCTCGCATTGACTGTGCGAGTGCTTCTCCTCGGTATATGACCATGCCACAGTCAGTGAAACACTGCTTCATATCAGTAGTTTTATTAGTAAATGTTTTGCCTGCTGCTGCTTTTAGATTTTCTCCTTTACAGCAGCAGTTTTCAGCAAACATTGTAGAAGCTAAATAAGCGTAACGTTCTTGCATTTGCCGATTTGTCAGTCAGAAATGAGGTTTGCTGTCGGTAGCCCTTAATGTCTTGTGCTTCTGAAGCTAGTCGTGCAGTATAATTTGAGTGTTATAACCCTGATGCTTTACAGTTCAGTCTTAGAAACGGCCTAATTGGACGACCATGAATATGGTCTCTACTTTTGAACATTAGCTGGTGTTTGAGTATTTTCTTGTGTTGACAGTATTGCTGCTTTAATCTAGTGCCTGGATGCTTTGCTGTGGTATTATATATGCTTAGAAAAGATATTATTTAACTACATTTTTCGCAAGTCAGAATCATGGCCTCGTGCTAGTTTTGCTTTTTGCTGTCATCTCCTGCAACATGCAGGACTCATGGCATGTTCTTGTGTTACTTTGTTCAGTCTTGAGCTTATTGTGTAAGTGGCAGACTTTGAAAATTACAACACGCTCCTTGTAAACTATCCATATATGTATATGATAATACTGTTAAACACTTGTGCATCCTCCACTCTGTCAATTCATGCACTTTTCTAATGTCAAGGTCCAGGCAGTACATGGGGGCTGCTGTGTAGGCCAAGTATCATTGTAGAAGTCCCTCAAATGGTAAATGGGACGTTTCATGTGAATTGTACGCTTCTGGTAATGGTACTGCACCATTTCTCATTTTGTAGTATACTTGCGACAACCATGCTGGGCTAATAGATAAGCTGCTCGTTTTTCTGTTTTAAAGAGAGTCTTGCACAGAAAGACTAATATATTTGCATGATTAAGCATCTCGGATCAGTGTGTCTCGCTTGTATCTCTTAATTTGCATTGTGACTTTGTCATTATGTGTTCCTTTGCAGACGACAGTGACAATGACAGGGAGGTGAGCAAGAAGGTTAGGCAGGTACGGCAGGCAGCCACTAAGGCCGTGTCCAAACAGAGGGAGATGTTGTTGGGTGATGGGGGCAGTGAGGATGAGGAGAAAGATGAGGAAGAACAGGCCTATGACGATCGTAAGTATTCTTTGTTTCAATTTTTTTAATGCATGATTCTATTTAATTTTAGTGTCTCTGCCTTAAGCTGCTTGGCTTTTCTCTGTTGGACTGTGTGCATGCATGCCCTTCTGCACCTGTCATAACATCAACAACCACTAGATGGACAGCTTATTTAAGAAATGCACTTATTTATTGAAGAACTCCCAATCATTGTATGAACTTGGAGGAACCACATTGATGTTAGCCTCCCTATGTGCCTTGTGAGACGAATCGTCTCACAATCGTGCTTTCTGTCTTGTAATAAAGGGTAGTTCTCATGGTTTTGACTGCTTCCCCCCCCACACACACACACTCACAATGCCTTAGAGGAATCTGGCAGCGATGAAGACTTCATGATGGATGATGATGATGACAGTGACTATGGTCACTCCCGAAAGAGGAGCAAGAAGGTGGTCAGGAGAAGCAGGCAAGAGAAGAAATCGCCCAAACCTCGGCTAAAGGCCACAGGTACAGCCCGTGGAAAGTCAGTTTTGTACTCTGAACTATTCAGGATCCTATGGGGGCTTAAGGAAGTTCTGTCTGTATTTAATTCTGGAAGTCTGCCATTAACAACACGGGCACATTTTAGAATTTACAGAAACAAAACCACTTTTTTTTATATGTTAGTGATTCATCAGTAGATTTTTTTTTTGCTTCCTACAAAATGAAAAGAATGCATATAGACAACTTGCGTTACAGTCTTTAGAAGATATAAAATACATTTTTGACTTTAACTGTTTATCCATGTATAAACAACATGTAAAATGGATGAGAGAAAGTGCCCGTCTTGGCATACATGGGTCAGTCAGGTGCGTTTCTGAGATTGACCAGGAGAGGGAGCTTGACAACCTCATTACTCGCTGTGGAATATATGGAGATAGATTTAATGGACACAGTGAAGAGAAACTTCTCTGTCTGGCTTGGTTTTTGCATCCTAATGTCTGTGGGGCACTGCTGTTTAGCCTGATATGCACTGTAAGTATTTCAGTGACTAAGCAAGCCTGACCAAGTCTAAGAGGTTGCTTGGTATTTTCTCTTCCCCGCCCAGTGGTTCCCAGTCCCATGAAGGGTAAGGGAAAAGGTCGACCTAGTGTGGGTAAGGCTGTTGAAAAATCCTCCCCTAAAGAGGAGGAGGATGATCCTGAGAGCCCCCTGGAAGAAGAAGAGCCAGTGGCTGAGAAGAAAGATTCCCCTGCCCCCAAGAAAGCTGGTGAGGCACCTGAAGAAGAGGAGGATGTGTCAGAAGAGGAAGCTCAGTCAGGGGATGACTGACTGTCTTCAGGCTGAATCTCTCTTTGCTGTTTTTTTTTTATTTTTTTCCTCCACC